>NC_041380.1:409547320-409577395 GCF_002162155.2 Triticum dicoccoides
ACGCGCCAATCGCGGAGTCGTGGGAGAGATCCTGGGTGGTTGTTTATTTGGAAGGCCGAAATGTCCGCCCCGTCCCTCTTTATAAGCAGGGGAAACAGGGGCATTTCCCCCACCTTCACCCTTCGCTGCTGCAATCTCAGAAATCTCCGCCGCCCTCCTCCGCTTGCAGAGTTGAAAGAGGGCAGCGCTCCGCCCCCGTCGCTGCCGCCACCACCAGCGCCGTCGATCTCCCCCACCGCCTCCGCCATGCCTCCGAAGTCCGGGAAGGGGAAGGCCACGAAGGCCGCGGCCGCGAAAGCTGTGAAGTCGACCGAAGCGTAGCGGCTTGAGGCGCTGCGGAAGGAGCGGGCCACTTTCCCCTCGAGCTCTCCGCGAAGGAGCTGGGGGAGTGGTACTATCTCTTCTGGTCGACGGAGATGCGGGCGCATCCGCGCACGAAGGTACTCTCCGCCGTCGCCTCGCAAGCAGCTCCAGTTGGCGGATATCCTTTCTTCGCCGTGTTCTTCTACTGCGGGCTCTGCCCGCCATTCTCTGATTTCTTTTGTGACGTCATGAACACCTATGGACTCCACCTCCTTGACTTCACCCCCAACGCCGTTCTGACCATGGCAGTTTTCGCCCATCTATGCGAGAACTTTGTCGAAGTCCACCCCAACGTAGCTCTCTTCCACCATTTCTTTATGCCTCGTGTCGAGAGAGGGGAACCTCTTGCCGGCGGGATCGCCTGGATCTCGTGGGCCGGCAAGAAGGAGACCTATCTGGAGGGGGAGCTCCGCAGCAAGTGGGACGAGTGGAGAGCAGATTGGTGCTGGGTTGTAGAAGAGAGCCCGCAGCCGTTCACCGCCCTGCGCCAAGCCCCAGCAGTGCGAGGCAATGATTGGAGCACTCTATCCGCGAACGATGACAAGTTGAAGATCGCCACCACCCGGATCTTGCGCCTCAGGCTTGCTGGGTTGACTGTAGGAGCTGTCGGCGCAGATTTCCTCCGCCGCCGCATCGCCCCTCTGCAGGTGAGGGGGAGACCCGCCTGGGAATTTGGAGGCCCGGCAGACATCATGAGGTTGCGCCCAGGCCTCAACTTCAATTTCACCGTAATAGAATTGGACGGGATACTTAAGGAAATATTCAAGCACGACCCGCAGCATCCCGAGTGGTTCAGGTTGCCGGCAGGCGTCGTGCCTCTGTGTAACAACTCCTCGCGCGATCGCATCTGCGCAATGATGCCGTTGCGTGACTCGTACGGGATCGCTCCAACTTGGCAAGAGCCCACCGGCGACTTCGTGCAGCAGTTCTTCGACAGCCTAGTGGAGGTGGCGGTCAATGCTGACGAGAAGAAGCTCCTCACCCGCGACACCACTGATCAAGAGATGGAGCGCATCGCCACCAGGGCGGAAGAGGCGGCGGCAGCCGCGGCCGCGGGTGAATTCGGGTTCACCATGGAGGAAGCGGACGCGGCGTTGGCGATGAGTCTTGCCGAACGGGAGCAGCCCGAAGAGGAAGAAGAGCTCGCCGCGCCCGACGCCGAGTCGAACGAGCCCGCCGAGGGTGCGAGCGGCCCGCCATCTCCGGGGAGCTTGCCGGGAACAGGGCCCGGAACGCAGCCCCCAGTGCAGCCAAGAAGGCGCCTCCGCAGGATCGGGGACGCAGCAGGGCGGCAAGCTGGTCAACAGCCGCAGCACCGCGCGACGCGCTCCACCGCGGCAAGTACGGTTGCCGCGGGTGCGCCTCCCGCCGCAGTGGCAACTGGGGCGGGGTCATCTCGAGCTGGCGCCGCAGTCCCCGCCAAGTGGCCAAGGGATCCCACCCCTCCACCTCGTCACGCCGGAGGTGGGCCGAACTTCGACCTCTCCGCGCTCAGCTCCGACGAGGAAGAGGAAGAAGAGTAAGATTCCCTTGTTGTTCTTGTAGTTTTTCAACTTGCCATTCCTGTCTTGCATCTGATCTGACCCACCCTGGACTCTCCCTTTTCAGGACTCTGGCCCAGAGGGTAGCGAAGAGGGCCAAGGCTCAGGTGGTGGTCATCGAGGACGAGCCCACTGCGACGACAGGAGGCGCGCCCGAGACCACCTTGCCGGATCCGGCCATCACTTCGCAGAGCAGCCCCCAGCGCAGCCCCCAGCGTAAGCATATGGTTTACTTTCTGCTTCTGGGTGCGCGTGGTTGCTCTTTTCCTTTGTTGACATCTGATCACTGGTTTGTTTGTGCAGGAGCAGAACAGCTTCATCAGGAGGGCGTGGTGATCTCCTCCGACTCGTCGTCTGCTTCGACTACGCCGCCAAGGGCGGACTCCCCGGCAAGGGAGCGTTCTCCGGCAAGGAAGCGATCTCCGGCAAGGGAGGAGTCTCCGGCAAGGGGGGAGTCTCTGGCAAGGGACAGCGCCAACGATCCCCCGGTGGTGGAGGTCATGACAGCAGATCCTAGCACAGGTAGTCCTTCTTGCCCGAAACTTTCCTTGTAGTCTTCTGCTGATTTTTCTTCTTGAGTGCTTGTTTGACTTCTCATTCTTCTCCGGTCGTCTGGTCCACCCTCCGCGGATCCGATGGAGACCGAGGCGGGCGGCGGAGAGGACGCGCGCGGCAACACTGATGATGCCGCGACCGCCAAAGACGGAGCTGGTGCCGATGTGCCTGCCGGTGAAGAGGCCGCCAAGGCTGCCGCCGAGGAAGCTAGCGGGGGATTTGGCGATCGCACTGACGACCCTGAGGCCGCAGGAGCGTCAGGCGCTGCACCGACCGCCAATCCCTCCGCCGCTGCCGCAGCGTCAGGCTCTGAGGAGCCCCAGCCCGGCGCCTATCTGAAGGCTGGCGAGGGCATCTTCATCAAGCTCCCTTGGGCGTCAAGCTCCAGGGCGCCGATGGAAGGAGAAGCTCTGGATGGGGAGGTGCTTGCCAACGCCGGGTTGTCGATCGTCGACACGCCGGGAAGCAGCAGCGGCGAGCCTGAGGAGGAGCGGCTGCTACGAAGGCTGCTGGCGCTCTACCGCGCCCGCCAAGTCAAGTTGGAGTCCTGGGAAGCGCTTGTCGCGAGGGCGAGCGTGGACATAGAGAAGCGTGCGGAGGAGCTCCGGGGTCTTCGCCAAGAAACTCTCCGGGCCTTGGCGGAGGAGCGGGAGCAGCTTGCTGAGGAGCGGAAGGCCTTCCTCCTCGAGAAGGCCGAAGCTGAAGAGCAGCAGCGGCTCACCGGCGAGAAGCTGTATGCGCGAGAAGGCGAGCTGACTCAGCGGAAAGTGAACCTCGACAGCCACGAGGAGGAGCTTGGCACGCGCGAACGGGCACTTGGCGGGTCGCTCCAAGAGGCAAAGGATGCGGCCGCGGCTGCCGAGACCGCCAAGAAGGAATTGGAAGTAAAGGTGGCGCAGCTGGAGGCTGATCTGAAGGTGGGTGGCGAAGAGCTTGCCGCGCTTAAGCGGGAGCGCGAGAAGGACGCCCTTGCCCACGGTGAGCTGCAGGGCCAACTCTCCGAGAAGGGCAAAGAGCTGCCCGCCGCCAAGAATTCCAATGCTGATCTGGAGCTGAAGCTGGCCACCCCGACGGAGACGTTGGACGGTGCCAAGAAACGGGAGGCGGACTTGAAGAAGGACATCAAGGTCAACGAGGCGCTGCTAGCGAGGGCCGCCGAAACCCAGAATCTTCTCAGAGATACTGTGGCGCTCTGGACGGAGGGCCTCGTGAACATTGCTGCAGTCATCAAAGAGGAGCTGGTGCAATTGGGGGTGGAAGGCTTCGGGTACTCCTCCGACGAGAACCTCCAACCCAGCGCCAAGCTCACTCTGTTCTTCAAAGGCGTGGCGGCGGCGCTCCAGCAACTCCAGGAACGGATCCCAAAGCAGTTGGCCGACGAGTCACACTCGATTTGTGCCGGAGTTCTGGAGAAGGTGCCGGTGAAGGTGGCCTTCCGCAATCCGGGCCTCAACCTCACCAACGTCCTCAAGAGGCTGCCGGCGGACGCTGATCTTGACGCACTTAAGGCCCTCGTCGCACCCATTGTGGACAGGGTGAACGAGGTCAAAAGGGTTGACGGTGGTCGCGTAGATTAGGCCGTCCGTTTTCTTCTTTTCTTATCGCTGCCAGTCATGTCATGGGAACACTTTATTAGAGGCGCGACAAGTTATTTTTGTAATATAACTCTATCTTAGGCAAAAAATTGCTGTGTTACTTCCTTTACTCGACTCTTGGCTTTGTATGGTTCTGCCCTACGCTTTCTAAGGAAACTTGCCGGTGCAGGCACCCTTGCCGCGAGCGCCGAGTGCGGAACTTCAGCAGCCTGCTGGCGGGGTCGCTACCGACAAGCAACCTTGTCGCAACTAGTTGCAGCTCACTTAAGTTGTTGAGCGGACTCGAAACAAAGTAAGGGCGCAGCTAGCTACGAGTTGGTTCCTCCGCGCACAGGTTTTCCATACAAAGCACGGTCGTTCAAGGAAAATAACTCAAAAACTTAAAAAAAACTGATTGCTCAAACTTTAGCAACTTAGCTTTTCTGTCGTCTGCTTCCCGGCAAGGAGAAACTTTCTTGAACGGCCTGGTCCACACCATTATCTTCTCCTTCCCCCCGGTAAACCTTGTGGGCGAGGGAACCTTCCTTCTTTTGAGAAAGAAACAGAGAAATAAAGTAATGATATGGAGCCTTGGGCTCGTTATTGCTTACCGGGGTCTGGTGCTGCACAAAGTGTCAGATAACATATGCGAAAGATTATCATAGCATAAAAAAACTGACAAGATGTGCGGGGCACATGAACTTTACTGGTGCACGGGGTCTGCGCCCGGCTTTGTACAAAGGATTACATGCAACAGCGGCAAGACTTGTACAAAAGGTGGTTGCCGGAAAAGCTTCCGGCAACCGCGCCCTACGGGTAAAACTTACGAAGATGTTCTATGTTCCAGGAGTTGCTCACCGGAATGCCATCTTCGGTCTCAAGGCGGACATCGCCGGGCCTAGTGACTCGTTTCACCCGATAAGGGCCTTCCCACTTCGGCGTCAACTTGTTGGAATTCTTGGCGGACTGAACACGCCAAAGAACAAGGTCGCCTTCCTCGAAGCTCCTGGCTTTAACTTTGCGGCTATGGTAGCGATGCAAAGCTTGCTGGTAGCGAGCGGCTCGTACAGCAGCCTGAAGACGGTCTTCCTCAAGGAGCAGCGCGTCGTCTTGGTGCAACTGCTCTTGCTCGAGCTCATCATAAGCGAGCACTCGAGGTGACCCGTAAACAAGTTCCGTGGGGAGAACTGCCTCTGCTCCGTAGATTAGAGCGAAGGGTGTCTGGCCAGTGGCTCTATTTGGCGTCGTCCTGATCGACCAAAGAACCACCGGCAGCTCCTCGATCCAGTTTCTTCCGCACTTGTGCAGCCTGTCGAAAGTTCTGGTCTTGAGGCCTCGCAGCACTTCAGCATTTGCCCTCTCTGCTTGACCGTTGCTTCTCGGATGAGCAACAGAAGCGAAGCAGATCTTGGCGCCAAGATCTTGGACGTACTGCATGAAGGTGCGGCTCATAAATTGCGTGCCGTTGTCGGTGATGATCCTGTTAGGGATCCCGAAACGGCAAACAATCGACCTGAAGAACTTGACTGCTGACTGTGCTGTCACCTTCCTCACTGGTTCCACTTCCGGCCACTTTGTGAACTTGTCAATGGCGACGTACAAGAACTCAAAGCCCCCGACAGCTCGGGGAAAGGGGCCGAGGATGTCGAGCCCCCAGACCGAAAATGGCCAGGATAAAGGGATCGTCTGGAGAGCTTGAGCTGGTTGGTGTATCTGCTTGGAATGGAACTGGCACGCTTCACACTTGGTTACTTGTGCAGTTGCATCCTGGAGGGCTGTCGGCCAGAAGAAGCCTTGTCGGAATGCTTTGCCGGCAAGTGCTCTTGCGCCAATGTGGTGACCACATATGCCTCCATGTATCTCTACCAACAGCTGTTGTCCATCTTCCCAGCGAATGCACTTCAATTTCACACCGTTGAGTCTTATTCTGTACAGTGTGTTGTCGACAAACTTGTACATACTTGACTGCCGGGCTACTCTTTCCGCTTCTTCTTTCTCTTCGGGAAGCTCTCCTGTCTGAAGGAAACGGACAATCTGCTGCGCCCATGCTGGAGCTTGTGGCTCGACAACAAGGACTAAAGGTGTATCTGTTGCTGCGGGAACATCCGCTTCCACGGCAAGAACCTGCGGCTCTGCCGGAGCGTGATGCTCCCCGGCAAGCTTGCCGGAGCAAAACTTGTTGGGAGCGTCTGCTTCAACGGAACAAACCAAGAGGTTTGCCGGAGCAGACTGCTCCTCAGCACTCTTGGTGCGATCTTGGGGACCTTCTTGGCGGCGGCTTCGGGAAGCTCTGCCGGAAAGTAGTCACCAGAAACCAACTTCCTCTTCTTATTCTGTCCAGTTGATGGTGTCACGGATGGTTGAGTCAGTTTGAGCACAAAGATCCCTGGTTCCACAGGCAACTTTAGTGCAGCGCACTTTGACAGGCCATCAGCAATGTCATTCTGAGCTCGCGGAACATGCTCCATTTGCAGGCCGTCAAAGTGTTCTTCTAGCTTTCTCACTTCATCAACATAAGCTTCCATCAATGGACTCTGGTAGTTCTTGTTCACTTGGCGGACGACAAGCTGCGAGTCACCCCTTACAATGAGTTTCTTGATCCCAAGGTCGGCTGCGATTCTGAGACCGGCAAGCAATCCTTCATACTCTACAGTATTGTTCGTTGCTTGCTCCTTGGGAAAGTGCATCTGGACTATGTACTTGAGGTGCTCTCCGGTGGGTGCGATAAGCAGCACGCCAGCACCGGCGCCTTGCAGCGAGAAGGCACCATCAAAGTACATCAGCCACTCTTTGCTTGTCTCCTTGACGGGGATGCTTGTTTCTGGAATTTCTTCGTCTGGTGTTGGCGTCTACTCTGCTATGAACTCTGCCAATGCTCTGCTTTGGATCGTTGCAGTGATCTCAAACTTGAGGCCAAAGCTTGATAGTTCCAGTGCCCACTCGACAATCCTGCCGGTTGCTTCTGGATTTTGCAGTATCCTCTTCAGCGGAAAGCGAGTGACAACTGTGATCTCGTGTGCCTGGAAGTAATGGCGCAGCTTTCTCGAGGCCATGAGAAGGCCGAAAAGCAATTTTTGCACACCAGAGTACCTCGACCTAGCCCCCTGGAGAAGGGAGCTGACAAAGTAAACTGGGCGCTGCACCATCTTCTTCTGCACCTCCTTGCACGTCTGCGCAGATTCATCTTTGTCGGGACCAGAGCTTGTCGGAGAAGCCCCCTGCTTGTCGCTGGATTCACTTGTCGCGGTCGTTGGCTCATCATCCGCCTCCCTCTCCGCTACTAACGCAGCACTAACCACTTGATTGGTTGCCGCTAGGTACAGCAGCAACTTCTCTTGTGGCTTAGGTGCGACAAGTATTGGAGTGGAGGACAGGTACCTCTTCAAGTCCTACAGCGCATCCTCCACTTCCGGAGTCCATTTCATTGGACCTGCCTTTTTCAATATTTTGAAAAACGGCAGGGCGCGCTCAGCAGACTTAGAGATAAACCTGCTGAGAGCAGCCATGCAACCGGCAAGCCTTCGCACATCCTGGACGCGCTTCGGTGCTTCAATCTGCTCGATGGCCTTAATCTTGTCTGGGTTGGCTTCAATTCCCCGCTGAGACACAAAGAACCCGAGAAGCTTGCCGGAAGGGACTCCAAACACGCACTTCTCGGGGTTGAGCTTGAGGTTCATCTTGCGCAGATTTGCAAAAGTTTCTTCTAAATCTTGGATCAGGGTAGCCTTGTCCTTGCTCTTGACCACTATATCATCCATGTAGGCTTCCACATTTCTGTGTATCTGGGGCTCAAAAGCGACATGGACTACCCTTGCAAATGTTGAACCAGCATTCTTCAACCCAAAGGGCATCCGTACAAAACAGTATGTGCCGCAAGGGGTGATAAATGCGGTTTTCTCTTCATCCTCTTCTACCATGAAGATCTGATGGTATCCTGAGTATGCATCAAGAAATGAAAGCAAATCACATCCAGCTGTGGAGTCAACAATCTGGTCAATGCGCGGCAAGGGAAATGGATCTTTGGGACAAGCTTTATTGACATCAATGAAGTCTATACAAAGCCTCCATTTCCCGTTCGCCTTGCGCACGACTACAGGATTGGCCAACCACGTGGGATGGAGCACTCCTCTGACAAGGCCTGCTGCTTCTAATTTCCTGATATCTTCTGCAATGAACTCTTGGCGCTCCACTGCTTGCTTCCTGACTTTCTGCTTGACGGGCCGAGCATGAGGACAAACGGCTAGGTGGTGCTCAATTACTTTCCTGGGAACACCGGGGATATCAGACGGTTGCCATGCAAACACGTCGACATTCTCCCGCAGGAAAGCAATGAGCGCGCTTTCCTATTTGGGGTCAAGCGTGGCACTGATGGTGAAGGTACCACCAGTGCCGTCCTCCTTGGCGGACACCTTCTTGGTCTCGGGTGGAGCTGCCATCGTCTTCTTGCACTTGCCGGTGGAGCTCGATGGAGCGTCCTCGACGGTAGCGCAGCACTCCGAAGAGGTGCGCTTGCCGGAGTGGGCATCAGAGCTCTTGCCGGACTTTGTCTTCTTCTTCCCCCCGGGAGCTTCAGCGGCAAGTGTGTTGTGATCAGCTGCGGCTGCTGCTTCCCGGTAGATCTTGTCGGCGCAGATAAGGGCATCCTTCTTGTCGCCGGGGACAGAGATGACACTTATCGGGCCTGGCATCTTGAGCATGTTGTATGCATAGTGAGAGGCTGCCATAAACTTGGCGAGCACTGGACGGCCAAGGATCCCATTGTAGGGCAATGGAAAATCGGCAACGTCAAATGTGACACTCTCAGTTCTAAAGTTTAGCTCGCTGCCAAATGTGACCGGCAGCGTGATCTTTCCCTTCGGCTTGCTTCTTCCCGGGCTGATTCCTTGGAATGTGCCGGTCTCCTCGAGCTCACTGTCAGGGATCTGAAGTTTCTGGAGGACCGCGGAGGAGATCAGATTCAAGCCGGCCCCGCCGTCAACTAGCATCTTCGTGACCTTGAGGTTGCGGATAGTTGGTGAAACCAACATTGGCAAGCACCCGACCGCAGTTACGCGATCAGGGTGATCCTCAATGTCGAAGATGATAGGCATGCTGGACCATTTCAGAGGCTTGCGTGACTCTACGGATGGTTCCGCTGCATTAACCTCCCGCATCCACTGCTTGAGTTGGCAGTGCGAAGTATGCAGAGAAGCACCACCCTCAACGCACAGGACCTTTGTAGCTTTCTGAAATTCCTGCTCATCGGCCTCATCATCATCCACGTCTTCGTCATCGTCGTCGTCTTCATCCTTGTCGCGGCCACGGGGAGGCCTATCTCCTTGCCGCTGCTTGGCCTTGCCGCGGCGTCCTCCTCGGCCGAGACGTTTCTTGCCGGATCCACCAGTTCCTTCCTGGGCCTTCTCCTTGTCGCGCCGCTCGTACTCAGCTTTCTGTTGCTCAACAAGCTGTTCGACTTTCTTGCAGTTCTGGAGATCGTGACCCTTGGTGCGGTGAATCTTACAATACTGCTTGCCGGAGCCGTCCTGCTTGTCGGCGGCCGCCACAGGCTGGTCCTCCTTGTCGGAGCCACCAGCTTTAGCTTCCTTGGCGCCACCTCCGTTGCCGGTCTGCTCGACATCTAGCACTTCCTTGCCCTTTTTCCTTCTATTGTTCCGCCGGCGGCCTTTCCTTGTCGGGGCGGCATCCTCGCTGTCGGATCCTCCTGCTCCTGTACTCTCTCCGGGGAGCCTCCTCCCCTCTTCAGCGCGTGCACACTTGTCGGCCAGGGCGTAAAGCTCGTTGACGTTTCTGATCTTACACATCGCCATCTCCTCCCTCATCCTTCGGTTTCGCACGTTCTGATGGAATGCGCTGATGATCGCGGCGGGGTGGACGTCTGGGATGTTGTGCTGTACACGGCTGAATCTCTGAATGTACTTGCGCGGTGGTTCTCCTTCCTTCTGGGCGAGCAGATGAAGATCGCTCTCTTGGCCATGTGGCTTGTGGCCGCCTGTAAAGGCGCCAACAAACTGATGGCATAAATCTGCCCAAGAAGAGATGGAATTGTCCGGCAAGTGCATGAGCCAGGACCTGACGTTGGGCTTGAGTACCAGCGGGAAGTAGTTGGCAAGGATCTTGTCGTCCCGTCCCCGGCAGCCTGCACCGCGATGGTGCAGATGCTGAGAAACTCCGACGGATGTGTCTTGCCGTCGTACTTCTCTGGTACGTCTGGTTTGAAATTCTTTGTGCTGGGCCACTAGACTTGCCGCAGCTCACGGGTGAACGCAGGACAACCTACCGCGTATGGCAGATCGCCTGGTTCCCTTGGCGCATGCATGTCAACAGAGGGCCCAACGCGCTTGTCGGATTGACGTCGTGCTTCTCTTCGGCGCTCGATGCGGGTTCAAGCGTCTTCTTGTTGTCGTTCATGGAGAACTTGGCGCTGGTCGCGACGAGCTCGTGGGTCCGACGACGCGGTGGAGCCGCTGTCGGGGTGGATCCGGCGAGTCGGCGATTTTGGCCTTCGTAGTGGAGAGTGCATGGAAGTCGCACCTCCCCCGGTCTTGTTGCCATCGGCTCGCGTCCGGCTGTCTTGCCGCGGCAGCGAGGTGCTTGGTTGTCGCGCAGTGTCGCCGTTGGCGAAGCCGATGAGGCTCTGGATAGTGGCCCTCCATTCGTCGGTCTTGTCCGCCGTCGGAGGATAGTCTAGGAGCAGTTGAGCTCGCGCCAAGGCTTCTGCTGGAGTGGTGGGTGGCCGAGGTGAACGGTGCGAGGAGTGGGGCGTGCTCGGACTCCTAACCACGTTAGAAGGAGCAGTGCCCCGTCCAAGCGACCGTACTTCGCTCGAGCCAGCATGTTGACGTGTATGTTGGTCTTGAGCGCTACGAGAACCACCGGCTTGATCTTGGCCCAGCGGACATATGGCGCTGCGAACGCCATGACGCTGCTGGTCCCGCGCCTCCTGAGAGGGGCGTGGTGCGCGCATGGACACCGAGGTCTGTGCCGCCTTGTACTTGGACTTGGCCGCACTGAGGGCTCCCTCGTCGACGCCCATTCTTCCGCCGGCGTCCACTCCACCACCCGTTTGCTCCGGAGGCGGTGAAAGCGACGCAGACGGAACAGCTGCCTCCGAATCCTTCTTCTTCGGTGGCATGTCGATGAAGACGATGAAGATTTAGCTCGCGTGCATGCCGGATCGGGTTCGCACAATCTCGACGCCCCCCTACCTGGCGCGCCAAAGATGTCGGGGAAACTGATCCACCAACACCTATGGGGACCGGGCCCCTTTCGGTTCGGAGGGGGGCGGAGGCCGCGCAAAGAGCGGATCGAGGCAGTACAGGCGAGCAGTTTTACCCAGCTTCGGGCCGCACGGATGCGTAAAACCCTACTGCTGCTTGTTTGTGTGTATTGAATTCTTGCTCAGGAGCGATGGACGCTGCCAGAACGAGCGTGAGAGCATTCTTGATGTTTCGAATGAGCCGAACCCCCTCTACGTTGCGCTTGGGCCTCCTTTTATACTTTCAAGGGGTCACCGACAGGTGGCAACGCAGACTAGAAGGGTAAAAATGGAAAAGGATGCGGTAAGTGCAGCTACCGCTACTGTCGATACAGTGCACCCTACCTAACTCTAACGGCAGGGGACAAGGTCATTGAATGCCCGTCTGAGTTGCCTAAACAATGCAAAAAGTGACCGTTAGGAGTGCCACCGTTTGCCACGATGGCCTTCTCTTCATCTCCGCTTGCCACTGCGTACCCCTGGCTGCACAGGCTCCCGCCACGCGCCCCTGAGGAAGCCTCATGGCGACACGCGGGTGGGTGCGCTGGAGCGTGGGTACAGAGTGGCAGCGGGCCCCCGGCGAGTACCTTGTCGGGGTCGTCGTCTTGTCGAGTCCAGAAGCTTGTCGCTCACCGGACCTTGCCGGGACGTGCGGTGCATCGCGGCAAGTTTCTTGAAGTGCCGTGGTTGGCCTTCCCGGCAAGCTCCTCTTGCCGGGGCCTTGTCTCTTCCCGACAAGATCCTCTTGCCGGGGCCTTGTCTCTTCATCTTGAATGCTTTGTTCTTGAATGGCTCCAAAGGAACCCACGGAGGACTCTGGCGGTCGTCCGGCAAGCCTTGCCGCGCGGCGCTGCAACTGCCCGTGCACGAGTTCGGGATACTAGGGTACCCCTACTCTAGTACACCAACAAATACATAGTCCTATCAACATACAACTAACCCTATTGTGTGATCCATGCACGCTCTCATATGATGGGCACCAAAGGATAGAAACATAACCACAAGCAAATTAAGTCAATCATAGCAATTCATCAACCACGGATAGGACAACGAAAATCTACTCAAACATCATAGGATGGCAACACATCATTGGATAATAATATGAAGCATAAAGCACCATGTTCAAGTAGAGGGTACAACGGGTTGCAGGAGAGTGGACCGCTGTAGATAGAGGGGGGAAGGTGATGGAGATGGTGAAGATGGCGGAGGTGTTGGTGAAGATCGCCGTGATGATGATGATGTCCACGGCAGCATTCCGTCACCACCGGAAGAGAAGGGGAGAGGGGGCCCCTTCTTCTTCTTCTTCTTCTTCTTCCTTGACCTCCTCCCTAGATGGGAGAAGGGTTTCCCCTATGGTCCATGGCCTCCATGGAATGGGAGGGGCGAGAGCCCCTCCGAGATTGGATCTGTCTCTCTGTCTCTCTGTCTCTCTGTTTCTGCGTTCTGGTATTCTGCTCTTTCACCGTTTCGTATATATATGGAGATCCGTAACTCCGATTGGATTGAAACCTTCGCCGAGATTTTTTTCCTGAAAATTAGCTTTCTTGCGGCTGAAGAAGAGCATTAACCGCCTTACGGGGGGCCCACGAGGGTCAGGGGCGCGCCTAGGGGGTGGGGCGTGCCCCCTGCGTCGTGGCTCCCTCGGGCACCATCTCACGTTGATTTTCTTCCCATATTTCACATGTATTCCAAAAATAATCTCCATCCATTTTTATCCCGTTTGGATTCCGTTTGATATGGATTTTCTGCGAAACAAAAAAGATGCAACAAACAGGAACTGACACTGGGCACTGGATCAATATGTTAGTCCCCAAAAATAGTATAAAAAGTTGCCAAAAGTATATGAAAGTTGTAGAATATTGGCAAGGAACAACCAAAAATTATAGATACGACGGAGACTCTCCATATGAAAGTGATAATTCAAGAGACTCTCCATATGAAGAACATGGTGCTACTCTGAAGCACAAGTGTGGTAAAAGGATAGTAACATTGTCCCTTCTCTCTTTTTCTCTTTTTTTTGTTTTTTTTGTTTTTTTTGTGCCTTCCCTTTTTTGGCCTTTCTCTTTTTTTTCGTTCGTAGTCTCATCCTGACTTGTGGGAGAACCATAGTCTCCATCATCCTTTCCTCACTGGGACAATGCTCTAATAATGATGATCATCACACTTTTATTTACTTACAACTCAATATTACAACTCGATGCTAGAACAAAGATATGACTCTATATGAATGCCTCCGGCTGTGTACCGGGATGTGCAATGATCTAGCGTAGCAATGACATCAAAAAATGGACAAACCATGAAAATATCATGCTAGCTATCTTACGATCATGCAAAGCAATATGACAATAAATGCTCAAGTCTTGTATATGATGATGATGGAAGTTGCATGGCAATATATCTCGGAATGGCTATGGAAATGCCATGATAGGTAGGTATGGTGGCTGTTTTGAGGAAGATATAAGGAGGTTTATGTGTGACGGAGCGTATCATATCACGGGTTTTGGATGCACTGGCGAAGTTTGCACCAACTGTCGAGGTGAGAAAGGGCAATGCATGGTACCGAAGAGGCTAGCAATGATGGAAGGGTGAGAGTGCGTATAATCCATGGACTCACATTAGTCATAAAGAACTCATATACTTATTGCAAAAGTTTATTAGCCCTCGAAGCAAAGTACTACTACGCATGCCCCTAGGGGGATAGATTGGTAGGAAAAGACCATCACTCGTCCCCGACCGCCACTCATAAGGAAGACAATCAATAAATAAATCATGCTCTGACTTCGTTACATAACGGTTCACCATACGTGCATGCTACGGGAATCACAAACCTCAACACAAGTATTTCTACTAATACACAACTACCCACTAGCATGACTCTAATATCACCATCTTTATATCGCAAACTATTGCAAGGAATCAAATATATCATATTCAGTGATCTACAAGTTTTATGTAGGATTTTATGACTAACCATGTGAATGACCAGTTCCTGTCATCTCTCTAAATAGATATAAGTGAAGCAAGAGAGTTTAATTCTTTCTACAAAAGATATGCCCACGCTCTAAAAAATATAAGTGAAGCAAAAGAGCATTCTACAAATGGCGGTTTTCTATGTAAAGAGAAACAGGCAATCCAAACTTCAAATGATATAAGTGTAGCACATGAAGCGTTCTATAAAGCCATACTCAAAAGATATAAGTGAAGTGCATAGAGCATTCTATAAATCAACCAAGGACTATCTCATACCAGCATGGTGCATAAAATAAAAATAAAAACTAAATGCAAAAGACGCTCCAAGATCTGCACATATCACATGAATGAAACGAATCCGAAAACATACCGATACTTGTTGAAGAAAGAGGGGATGCCTTCCGGGGCATCCCCAAGCTTAGACGCTTGAGTCTCCTTGAATATTTACTTGGGGTGCCTTGGGAATCCCCAAACTTGAGCTCTTGCCTCTCTTCCTTCTTCTCATATCAAGACCTTCTCGATCATCGAACACTTCATCCACACAAAACTTCAACAGAAAACTTGGTAAGATCCGTTAGTATAATAAAGCAAATCACTACTCTAAGTACTGTTGCAAACAAATTCATGTTTTGTTTTGGCATTGTAGATACTGTAATATAACTTTTTCATGACTTAATCCACTGATATGATTCAATAGTTTCATCAAAACAAGTAAACTATGCATCAAAAAACAGAACAGTCTGTAATAATCTGAACATTCACCATATCTCTTGCACTCCAAACATTCTACAAAAATTAGTACAAATAAACAATTTGTATAGAAAGATAGTGCAAAAAGTTTCATAACCGTTTGACGTTCCAGTACAAAATGTAAAATCGCGCACTACAGCCAAAGTTTCTGTCCTGCACCGTACAAACCAACAAGCAAAGTAAACACCATAAAGGCAAACCTTGGCACATTATTTTTATTTTTAAACCTTATAAAAGCACACAACAGAAATAAATGACTCTCTAAAACTTCGGGGTTGTCTCCCTGGCAACGCTTTCTTTAAAGCCATTAAGCTAGGCATATAGTGCTCAAGTAATGAATCCACCCGGATCCCAAGGTATATCAAAGCCATTTTTAATTAACAATGATTTGTAATTTAGTAGTGAGCACAAAGTAACATATATCATGCAACAACGAAGTCTAACTCTCTTCCCATGCATCGGCATGTCATAAAAGAACAATTCATGCACACATAGTAAAGGCCAATGCATAGTATAAACAGTTTCTTGCAATTTTATCGTATTGGAAACATAGAGAGGTGGAGATATAGTTCCTATCTCATAATAATTGCAATTAGGAGCAGCAAGCACATGCATATTATATTCATCAAAATCATCATGTGTAATAGTAAAACGCAACCCATCAATATAATCCTTAATAAGTGCAAACTTCTCCGATATAGTGTAGTCGGGAGAATTCAAAAAGATAATATGACTATCATGCATGGGTGCAATAGCAACAATTTCATGTTTAACATAAGGAACTATAGCAAGTTCATCTCCATAAGCATAATTCATATTGGCATCTTGGCCACAAGCATAGCAAGCATCATCTAAAAGGGATATTTCAAGAGAATCAATGGGATCATAACAATCATCCTTCGGTAAGCACGAAGGGAAATTAAACAATGTATGAGTTGAAGAGTTACTCTCATTAGAAGGTGGGCACGGGTAGCTAATCCGCTCTTCCTCCTTTTGTTCTTCGCTCTCCTCATCATCTTTTTCATCCAATGAGCTCACAGTTTCATTAGTTTCTTCTTCCGTAGACTCCTGCAAAATATTAGTCTCTTCTTGGACAGCGGAGGAGACCTTGATATATGGTTTAACATAGGCATTAGAAGCATAATTCTCACAACAATATTCAAGTATGGCAAAATTTTCAGATTTGTAAAGATTAGCATCATACTTTTCAATCAAAGGAGCAGTTTCATAAGCACCCTTAAAAGCAACAAATTCTTCAATTTGTTGAACATCATAGTAATTATAAACACCCTTAGCATAAGAAGATACGATTCCATTATCACTAAACAAACATTGGTAGGGTAGGTGTTTCTTAGGGTCTTCAGAACAACAAGTAATATCATATATTTCGCATAAATTCCAAGCTTAGCATTGCAAACGATGAATTTGATCCAGTAAATGTTTCCCTTTTTCAGATATGTGGTGTCACACATAACAAGCATGCTTATCTAAAGATTTGCCCTCAACTAAGCTAGTTGGGGTTTCAGCACGAGCACATAGGGATCGAAGATGATCCAAGTAATAAGCTTCAGGAGTGTGATAGATTTTGAGTGGTTCTTCAACCATTGGTTCAGTAGGTACAACTATTTTTTTTAGTATTTTGCGTTTCCTACCCATAACTAAAGATAGAAAACAACTAAGAAAAGCAAATAAAAATTACTTAGTGATAAAGCAAACAAGCACACATGAGAATATTCACCCCACGCTATGACTCCCCGGCAACGGCGCCAGAAAAAGGTCTTGATAACCCACAAGTATAGGGGATCAATTGTATCCTCTTTCGATAAGTAAGAGTGTCGAACCCAACGAGGAGCTAAAGGTAGAACAAATATTCCCTCACGTTCTATCGACCACCGATACAACTCTACGCACGCTTAACGTTTGCTTTACCTAAAACAAGTATGAAACTAGAAGTACTTTGTAGGTTTTGTTGGATAGGTTTGCAAGATAATAAAGAGCACGTAAATAAAAACTAGGAGCTGTTTAGGTAAAGAAGCAATAAAGTTAGTATAGCAAGTGTGGAAAAGTGGTGGTAGGAGTTGCGAAATTGTCCCTAAGCAATTGACTACTTTACTAGACCGATAGCAAGTTTTATGTGGGAGAGGCCACTTCTAGCATGTCATCCCTGACTTGGAATTCTATGCACTTATGATTGGAACTATTAGCAAGCATCCGCAACTACTAACGTTTATTAAGGTAAAACCCAACCATAGCATTAAGATATATTGGTCCCCCTTCAATCCCGTATGCATCAATTTCTATGCTAGGTTGAAGCTTCTGTCACTCTTGCCCTCCAATACATAGTCCTATCAACATACAACTAACCCTGTGGTGTGATCCATGCGCGCGCTCATATGATGGGCACCAAAGGACAACAACATAACCACAAGCAAATTAAATCAATCATAGCAATTCATCAACCACCGACAGGACAACGAAAATCTACTCAGACATCATAGGATGGCAACACATCATTGGATAATAATATGAAGCATAAAACACCATGTTCAAGTAGAGGGTACAACGGGTTGCGGGAGAGTGGACTGCTGTAGATAGAGGGGGGAAGGTGATGGCGATGTTGGTGAAGATGGCGGAGGTGTTGGTGAAGATCGCGGTGATGATGATGGTGGCCACGACAGTGTTCCGGCACCACTGGAAGAGAAGGGGAGAGGAGGGCCCTTCTTCTTCTTCTTCCCTGACCTCCTCCCTAGATGGGAGAAGGGTTTCCCCTCTGGTCCATGGCCTCCATGGCATGGGAGGGGCGAGAGCCCCTCCGAGATTGGATCTGTCTCTCTGTCTCTCTCTGTTTCCGCATTCTGGTATTCTGCCCTTTCACCGCTTCGTATATATATGGAGATCCGTAACTCCGATTGGATTGAAACGTTCGCCGAGATTTTTTCCTGAAAATTAGCTTTCTTGCGGCCGAAGAAGAGCATTAACCGCCTTACGAGGGGCCCATGAGGGTCAGGGTGCACCCAGGGGGTGGGGCACGCCCCCTGCCTCGTGGCTCCCTCGGGCACCGTCTCGCGTTGATTTTCTTCCCATATTTCACATATACTCCAAAAATAATCTCCGTCCGTTTTTATCCCGTTTGGACTCCGTTTGATATGGATTTTCTGCGAAGCAAAAAACATGCAACAAACAGGAACTAGCACTGGATCAATATGTTAGTCCCCAAAAGTAGTATAAAAAGTTGCCAAAAGTATATGAAAGTTGTAGAATGTTGGCATGGAACAATCAAAAATTATAGATACGACGGAGACGTATCACACACGCATAACAATACAAAATTGTACGCACAACAAATGAAAATCAAATTGCAGAACTGAACCAAACAGTTAATTGGACAGCAGACCAAATGAACCAAAATAGTTATCTAAGCACGACATTGTAGAATAGAAACATGTACTAGAAGATAAGACAATTAACAAAACAAAGAATGGTTGAGAATAGTACTACGAAATGTAGCAATTGTTGGACCAAAGTGTTAACCGAACATTACATTTTAGAGGACCAAACTATTAACTGAACATCAGATTTCATATTAACATTACAAAGGACAAATCACTAGAAGGCACTGGCGGTGGCCTCGAGAAAACAACACGAACTGTATTTTAAAGTAGACAACCGTGTGGCGGTGTCGACGGTGGCCTCGAAGACGAGGTGCTCCTCCAAGATCTGGCAGTCAACACGCATGGCAGCCATAGCGACCTCGTGCGTGCGTGCGGCCACATGCTACTGAGCTCCACGTTATACTGCATACAAAATGGCTATGAGTGGCGCTTAATTGGAGGAGGGGGCAGTGATTTTGATGGAAGGTGTCACTACGTCGGTCGGGGCATGTGGGACGAGAAAGGAGGAGGATGGTGTGGGTGGGGTGTGGATTACCTGACCATATCAACGAGGCCGCATAGCAAGAAGAAGGGTCGGCGGTGAGGAGGCGGTGCTGCAAGAAGAAGGGTAGTCGGCGAGGAGGCGGCGCTGCAAGAAGAAGGGTCGCCGGCGAGAAGGTTGAGCTGCCAGTAAGCAGCAGTGAAGGTTTAAACTTGGAAAGGAAGGAGGAACAGTGGAAATGTGGCTTTTGGTAGGAGGGAGGGGGCGGGGAGATAGATATTTCCGCAGTGGCAAAAAAAATTCACTCGGTGCTGCGAGAAACTGGCGCGCAGGTGTGGTTCAAGCAGGGGCGGTGGACTGTAGACGACGAAGCTTCCTGCGTAAGCCAGACAAGACGATGTGCCAAGATATTTTATATCGCGTCCCACACGATTCTTTCTAGTAAACTGCTCGTGGTATACCTAATTTTTTCATTATGTTTTGAAAGACAAAATGGTGTTACAGAGGGAAAGGATGGTGTTTGAATTGCTAGAACATTTACGTACAGTGAACATGCAACTAGTACATGAGTTTCGTATTTAAATTTGGAATTATTCCGGGTTCGTTAGGCATTTTTATGCATTAATTGAGTTTCTGGGCATTTAATGTGCATAACTAAAATTTGAACTACAAGCACATGCTCCAATGCATCAAAGTTTGTTGAAAAATCACATGTGTGTCTTTGGGTGAATTTATAGGTCCCATGCAAGAAATGAGAATGAAATTCAAACATCTGGGCGTCGTGGCTTGGCCAGAATGATTGAGAAACTTGGTTTTTTAATTCTTGTAAATCCAAAACACGGCTGGAAATCATGAAACTTGGCATGGTGTCATCACATGGCACCAACATGTTTGAGTAAATTTTTTGGCCGAATTGGGACAAGCTTTGGTGTAAGCTTCTTGCAAACCGGAGCTTCCCTCAAGAAGGCTCTTGGTTCCAAGAGGGAACATGTCACCTCCGTGTGCGAAATGGCATACGTACACTGCCTTCTCCCGCCTTAATTTTTTACACTGGTAGGTTAGACCAAATAGAAGTACCATGCTAAATTTTGGAATTATTCTAGGTTCATTTGGCCTTTTTTATACATTAATTGAGTTTTTGGGCATTTAATGTGCATAATTCAAATTTGAACTACAAGCACATGCTCCAGTGCAGCAAAGTCGGTTGAAAAATCACATGTGTGTCTTTGGGTGAATTTATAGGTCCCATGCAAGAAATGGGAATGAAATTCAAACATCTGGGTGTCATGGCTCGGCCGAAAAGATTGAGAAACTTGTTTTTTTAATTCCTGTAAATCCAAAACACGTGTGAAAATCATGAAACTTGGCATGGTCTCATGACATGGCACCAACATGCCGCGGTAATTTTTTGGCCGAATTGTGACAAGCTTTGGTGTAAGCTTCTTGCAAATCGGAGCTTCCCTCAAGAAGGCTCGTGGTTCCAAGAGGGTACGTGTCACCCCCGTGTGCGAAACGAGATACGTATACTGCCTTCTCACGCCTTCATTTTTTACACAGACAGATTAGACCAAATAGAAGTATCGTGCTAAATTTTGGAATTATTCCCGGTCCGTTTGGCATTTTTATGCATTAATTGAGTTTATGGGCATTTAATGTGCATAATTCAAATTTGAACTACAAGCACATGCTCCAGTGCACCAAAATTGTTTGAAAAATCACATGTGTGTCCTTGGGTGAATTTATAGGTCCCATGCAAGAGATGAGAATGAAATTCAAACATCTGGACGTCGTGGCTCGCTCGGAAAGATTGAGAAACTTGGTTTTTTAATTTCTTTAAATCCAAAACATGTCTGAAAATCATGAAACTTGGCATGGTGTCATGACATGGCACCAGCATGCTTTGGTAATTTTTTTGGCCGAATTGGGACAAGCGTTGGTGTAAGTTTCTTGCAAACCGGAGCTTCCCTCAAGAAGGGTCGTGGTTCCGAGAGGGAACGTGTCACCTCCGTGTGCGAAACGAGATACGTATATTGCCTTCTCACGCCTTCATTTTCTACATAGACAGATTAGACCAAATAGAAGTATCGTGCTAAATTTTGGAATTATTCCCGGTCCGTTTGGCATTTTTATGCATTAATTGAGTTTATGGGCATTTAATGTGCATAATTCAAATTTGAACTGCAGGTATAGGCTCAAGGCACCCAAGTTGTTTGGAAAATCACATGTGTGTCCTTGGGTGAATTTCTAGGTCCCATGCAAGAGATGGGAGTGAAATTCGAACATTTGGGCGTCGTGGATCGGCCGGAAAGATTGAGAAACTTGGTTTTTTAATTCCCGTAAATCCAAAACACGCCTGAAAATCATGAAACTTGGCATGGTGTCATGACATGGCACCAACATGCTGCGGTAATTTTTTTGGCCGAATTGGGACAAGCTTTGGTGTAAGTTTCTTGCAAACCGGAGCTTCCGTCAAGAAGGCTCGTGGTTCCGAGAGGGAACGTGCCACCTCCATGTGCGAAACGACATACTACACTGCCTTCTCCCTCCTTAATTTTTTTACATAGGCAGATTAGACCAAATAGAAGTATCGTGCTAAATTTTGGAATTATTCCGGGTTCGTTTGACCTTTTTATACATTAATTGAGTTTCTGCGCATTTAATGTGCATAATTCAAATTTGAATTACAAGCACATGCTCTAGTGCACCAAAGTTGTTTGAAAAATCACATGTGTGTCCTTGGGTGAATTTCTTGGTCCTATGCAAGAGATGGGAATGAAATTCAAACATCTGGGCATCGTGGCTCGGCCGGAAAGATTGAGAAACTTGGTTTTTTAATTCCTGTAAATCCAAAACACGCCTGAAAATCATGAAACTTGGCATGGTGTCATGACATGCCACCAACATGCTGCGGTAACTTTTTTGGCCAAATTGGGACAAGCTTTGGTGTAAGCTTCTTGCAAACCGGAGCTTCCCTCAAGAAGGCTCTTGGTTCGAAGAGGGAACGTGTCACCTCCGTGTGCGAAACGACATACGTACACTGCCTTCTCCCGCCTTAATTTTTTACACATGCAGATTAGACCAAATAGAAGTATCGTGCTAAATTTTGGAATTATTCCGGGTTCGTTTGGCCTTTTTTATACATTAATTGAGTTTGCGCATTTAATGTCCATAATTCAAATTTGAACTACAAGCACAGGCTCCGGTGCACCAAAGTTGTTTGAAAAACCACATGTGTGTCCTTGGGTGAATTTCTAGGTCCTATGCAAGAGATGGGAATGAAATTCAAACATCTGGGCGTCGTGGCTCGGCCGAAAAGATTGAGAAACTTGTTTTTTTAATTCCTGTAAATCCAAAACACGCCTGAAAATGATGAGACTTGGCATGGTGTCATGACATGGCATCAAAATGTTGTGGTAATTTTTCTGTCCGATTTGCCAAGGCGCACACATTAACAATCAACAAAGTCATTTAGGAACAAGTGCTGTCACGTTACAAATCAGAAACATAAGTATTATTGAAACAATGGGCGTTCTACTTACCAATTACGTGCCGCCATGCGTCCTCTTTTTTTATTGGCTAGGAGGTGTCATGCGGGGTAGCTATTTGAGTATGGGAGGCGTGCGGTCAGACCCCTGCACGTGCTCATCGAAAAGGAGAGCCCTTTGACCGCTACCCGCCGCCCACCTCCCTCCCAATGTCCCCATTAATGGCGCCCGAGCACATGTTCTACGGTGCGGCTATATGTCTCACTAGACTGAGATTTAAGAGAGAAAAATGAAAATCTGAAAAGAAAGTTTTGCACGGATCTTGATGTAAGATCCGACAGACCTATATAGCATCGACTGTGACTTATAGCAAGCATGATGAATATAAGGAGGATGACAATGGATAATAATTGTCTTACATATTTAGGAACATAACAAAAAAAAGCCACATGCGGCAATGCCCGAAATACGCAAGGGCGAAAGAAGAAGGAAGATAATGATCTGGCTCACTGATCTCTACTTTGTTGATGCTTTGCTACAGGCCGCGGGAACTAGTCTCCACGGCGAGCGGCGATGAGCTCTTTCTTGTCCTCAAGATGCTGCTTGAGAGCATCCATGGATTCCTCCACCAGCCTTCTGTGCTCGATGCGCAGCATGGCATTCTCGTCCATAAGTTTCTCGACGAAGATGCCGATCCTCTTCAACAAGGAAGTGGTCTGCTCCTGTTGCTCCGCACTTCTGACGATCTTCGCCCTTAGCAGGTCGCGCTTGGCCCGGAGCTTCGCATTGTTCTCATTTAGTTGCCGGATGATGCCGGCAAAAGAGGCTTTCATGTCATCCTGCAACCTCGCCCAGCCGGAGATCTGATCCATCTGTCTATGGACGATGCATGCGCCTGTAAGAGTCCTCGCCTGCCCGCGAGACATTTTCCCAAGATGCCGCGGTGCGGGAGGACATCTCTGCTGCATTCACGGCGCGGCGGGACATCTCTTCTGCTTCCGCGGCGCGGCCGGACCAGTCTACCGCATCGGCAGCGCGGCGGGACCTGCGTGCTGCTTCGGCGGTGCGACAGGACCTCTATGCTGCTACGCCCGCGCGGCGGGACATGCCGGCTGCATTCGCGGCAAGGAGGGACATCTCTCGTGCTTCCGCTTCCGTGCTGACATCTCCCTGGTGGCAATCTCTCGACCCAAAACTCACGCTGGCTATGGCAGGCGCAAATGGAACGATGATGAATGACTTTGTTTTTGTGGATGAGGAGTTGAGGAGGAATGTGCAGTCATCTTGGAGTAGTAGTATTTATAACCGAGAATACGCTCGTAAGTGGGAAACCTTATAGGTTTTGGTGTGAACCGGTTTGCAATTCGGAATGTGATGGGACGCATGCTCAAAATTTACTGACGATTATAAGTGCGGCATTATTCCCAGAAGGCGTAACGTGGGCACGTACGCCTTCTCGGCCGCGTACATGGCGTTTGCACCATAGGGTGCACCGCAATAGGCAATGTCAGCACACGTCTTGTTCCAACAACCATGCGCGCTCGTTATTACCATCACGCACGCCTCTTTTAATTAGAATCTGTGTGCCCATCTAGCGCAGACACGTTGATATATCTAACTATTTCAGTTTGTTGTGGCTAATCGCAAACAGTTCATCCATGTGAAGTGTATGCCATCAATCGCAGACACTTTGATCTGGCTGACCCGTTTCTGTTCTGTTGCCTAATCGCAAACAGTTAATCCTTCTGAAACTTATGCCCTCAATCACACATACCTTGATCTAACTGTCCGTTTCTTTTGTGTTGTCTAATCACAAACAGTTCATCCGAGTGAACCGTATGCTGTATATTGCACACGCCTTCATCAGACTACCCGTTTCTTTTGTTTCGCCTCATCGCAAACAGTTCATTGGACTGAACCGTATGCCCCGAATCGCACACGCAACTAAAATCTGAACCGTGTTTGATGGCTCCGCCATCGCAAACGTTTTGCACCTTTTTGACGGTTCTTTTACACCACCGTTTGTGATTATTGCATCGCACACAATTTCATCAAAGGGTCTCTAATCATAGTGTCGCGTTAGCAGCATCTTGCAGTAGTGCAAGGACATTAATATACCCTTGCATGCATGCGGAAGTGAGAAGGTTGGTTGCATGGTGCTGCATTAATCAAGCGATAAGGAGTGAGATGGTTAGCTCTTTGGGCTTTGGAGAAAAAATACGCATTAATTGACATGTCAAACGAGGATTTGTATCGATAAATCCCGCGAAGGATAACCCCGCCTTTATTTTTTAACACTAGTACTCCTAGTACATACGTGCTTATCCTGTTTGGGTCTAGGCCTTGCATTGCCACACTTCGCCACACATTTTTGCCAAGCTTGCCTAAAGTTTTCAAAATGAAAAGGAGGTACACTTGCGCACGGCTGTCGCGGTCGCACCATATGCTCACATGGTCGCTCCTGCACGCCGCGGTCGCACCGCACCCTCACACAGTCGCTCCTGCATGTCGCAAACCCAACCAAGGGAACGCACCCTCACTGACACATGCTACCGCTGACATATAATTTTCGTTCATACATTCTGTTTATCCAACCACATGTTGGGGAGGATCCATACGGCCCATGCAGTGGTCTGTTGGGGAAGAAGAAGAGGTGAGGAAGAAGGGTTAGGAGACGTAGGATATTCATCCAACCGCCTGAAATGATAGACTGACCCAAATGATGGAAGTCAGGCGACTTGCATAACAATATATGTTTTTACACAGCAAAAGATCCCTAAAAACAACAACATAAAGTAAAACTATCACTGCTCGTGGAACGAGATGGCCTCGTTGTCTTTGGCTGTCGGCGCGAACTAGCCGTAGCCGCCAACCTGTGTCTCCGCACCGTGGTTGTCCTCGGCCTCCAGCTACTCGTTCACGCAGAGCATGCGGGCGCTCTGCACGGACGAGAGCATCGCCCATTTCAAGTCGAGGAAGTCTGGTTCCACCTGCAGGAGGGCCTCGATGGCAGTGGCATCCACGCGCTCTACATCGAGTTGAGCCTCTGCCACCCGGTTCAAGTCAAGGACGTCTGGTTCTGCCTGCAGGAGGGCCTCGATGGCAGTGGCATCCGCGCACTCCACATCAAGTTGAGCCTCCGTCGCCCGGTTCAAGTCCAGGACGTCCGGTTCCGCCTGCAGGAGGTCCTCAATGGCAGCGGCATCCGCACGCTCGGCGTCGAGTTGAGCCTCCGCCGCCCAGTTCACATCCATGACATCCGGTTTCGCCTGCAGGAGAGCCTCGATTACAGTGACATGCGCGCGCTCTGCGTCAAGTTGAGCCTATGCCTCCCGGTCCTCCTGAAGTATCGCTAGGTTGAACCGTTGGTCCACCTGCACCATGGGGGACCCGGACGCCGGCATGAAGTTGACGTCCATCGTCTCATACCCATCGGGCGCCTTCTGCGCCACTACCTCCGCCATGAACATTGGATCGGCTTCCTCCTCCTCGTAGCTTGGCTCCAGAGAACTCGGGGATTGGCCCGCCACAAAGCAAGCTTGGGAATAGAGGTCTGTGGCGCCGACCGCCGCCGCAATTTCTACGCGGCACTCCGGCGTCAGCATCTTGTAGTACGTGATCTTGCGGCGCACCATGGCTTTCTGACGAACTAGGGGATGCTTGATGCGGGCTAGGGGATCGAAAGGTGGGGGAATGGGCTAGAGAGGAGGTGTGGTTTTGGGGCAGTGGCTGGCGTAGGCCGAGCAATGAAGGTTCTGTTGTGAATAGTGGTTCCGGTGACGACCGGTCAATCGGTTTTGACTGTACATCGCTCTTGTCGCGTTCGCGTTGCACCCCGACACGTTGGACCCTCCATGTTGTTTACCGAATGGAACGCGCTTTGTCTTGCGTTTTCGCTCGCTTGTGGGACTGCAGTTGAGAGCAAACCGACGTCCCTCCCTCGCCCCTGCCTGCGTCATTTATGCTACCACTCCCTCCGTTTTATGTGGAGTAAATAAAAATAGAGGGAGTATACTACAGATGAGGATCCCCTGATGTGGCCGAACCCATTGAGTAACTGACATGCGGGGCCTAACAAGCATGGGGTCCGTCAGTAAGTGACCGAAAGGGAGGGTAAGGCAGGGATACCTACGTTAGAGGATCCACTTCCACTACTACTCCCTCCTTCCATCTACAGGGCCTAATGTGTTTTTCGAGGCTAACTTTGACCAAATGTTAGAGTAATAATATATGACATGCAACTTACACAAAGCATATGGTCAAATTTGTATGTGAAAGGAGCTGCCAATGATATAATTTTCACATTATACATCTCATGTACTATTAATCTTGTCAATAGTCAAAGGCAGTTTTGAAAAACGCATTAGAGCATGGTTAATAATATGGCTAGCCGATAGCTCTAAGGAACTGCCATGTCATCTATAGCCATCATCTATATGCACTCATACAATAATGTGGGCTATAAGGTTGGCTATTTCCTACAAAAAATATATATAAGGTTGGCTATTGTATTATTACTTTTTCCCATCTCCTCTCTATCTCTTTCTTCATATTTATTGTATTTACCTAGGAATCCGTATATAGCTAGGCTCTTGCATGAGAGCTCACTCCCCTTACTTTTTCACATCTCTCTCCTCCATGTAGGCAAAAGTGCCATGTAAGTTGGCTCTTAGAATGGCTATTAGGTTGGCTCTAAGCATTTAATATTTGCATGAGCAAGCTATATGATTGGAAGAGAGTTGCATGCATACTATTTTTTCTTGATCTATGTGTTATAGCCGGGCTATAGAATATAAGAGCCCGCTTCACTCTCTCTCCTCTCTTCTCACTCATCCAAGTAGGATTTTAATGACATGACAAGTCTTATAGCCTGCTGACTAGGCCTTATTAGACTTGCTCTTAGGCCCTATATAAATGGAAGGAGGGAGTACTGTGAGCACTGCATACTCTACTACATATGTTGTTAGTACTGCACTAGTACTATTGGACAAGGAGCTTAAAAAAGTTACTATTGGACTGGCTATACGTGGCGAAATCCTAGTAGGAAGAGCATGCATGAGAACAAGCACATTCATGTGGTTGAAAACAAATTGGAAACCATCTCTGTTTGAATACAAATCTAGGAGTACGTACGAATCTAACAATATTGATTGGGTGTTGTTGAATGTTGATACTTTTTTCTGTAAGTTTGATCAAAGTAGAGATACTTTGACTACACATAAAACTTATATGTAAACTAGAAAGGATCGGAGGGAGTATATTGTACATTCAAAAGAGAAACGAACATTGAATGAGAGCGGCAATATGGGTCATACCTGCATATGCTACTATTATCTCGAACGTTGGATGGGCTGATCGGCAGTTGGGCAGTGCAATGAATGCTCTGCGCGCGAGTAATGGAAATTGGTGTTTCTCGGGTGGAAAACCACGACGCATAGAGTACGACACATGTACGCCCGCTCGGTGGGTGCGTTGGTCCACAGGACGCGGGGGATGGCATTTCGGTCATGTGTCTGGACCGGTGGTCCTATTGCTACATCGTACCTGGACCATGGTTCAGATTCCCCCCCCCCTCGAATGTGGTAGGATGTGGGCGGCCCTTCTTCCTCCCCATTCCCCACATTGAGAGTTTTTGCTGAAGAACTATGTGCCCCTGGCTCTCCGATGCATAAGTTTGTTAGGTAGCACATGTGGTTGCAGTTTGATCGCTAATCAGATGGGAGTTACGAAGAGAAGAGAACTAAAATCATAAGTGCATATTCGTCATGTCCAAAAAAAAGTATTGATGTTTCTGAAAAACTAACACTTTGTACTGTCCAAGCAGGTGTAGTCCTGTGGACAAATTCCTCGATTGAGATGCATGCAAGCAAGGTGTACGCTCGAGCAATGTTTGAGCAGTTCGCAGAAATCCTGTATGAGGTCGGGGTATGTGAGTTGGTTTGGTTGGGAGACGCTAGTATGGAAGCTTATGAAACACGGATGGGACTCTTCAATCAAGCTATGACAACGACGACTCCTTTTGACAAAGCGAGGGATGGTCTATGACTGGAGGATCGTGTCACCAGCAAGAAGCAAGGCAATGCGATGAAAAAGAAAACAAAGCTGGTGAGGATGAGGATGTTGCTCTGTCAGGGCAATCTTTTGTTTGGGCTGGGAGTGCTGACAAAGAAGAGAAGTGTAGGGAGCTCGTTGCGGTTGCGGAGCGGACTATGCTACATGGCCACGGTCCATGAAACAGGATCATAGCCGAGACCGTAGTGGAGCGAATTGGGCCATCACATTAATGCATAGTGGAAAGGCGACAGTAGCACTGTTTGGAAAGAAAATCGCTACAGCAATACAACGTTGAATACGGGAGCGCATAGTGATCCAGAGAAAGACCAACGGCTCAGATAATGCTATCATATGGCAGCACGAGCCATATGCAATTTCCAACATTGAATACCCTTTATATATGATTTGCAGATGCTATGATCACCGGTTCAAAATTTTGAATCCGCCTTAGGTATCACACATGCACCCACTCGTTTTCTCTCGATTTCATCTCGGCGTCCAGGGATCGATTGAAAGAGGACTAGGGTGGGTACAATACGTTTGTTTCGCTTATGAACATACAATATACTCCCTCTGATCCCCACAGCCCCCCCCACGGGTCATTTCTATCATAGAAACAAACCAAACCTTTATCTCCTTGCACGACATGCAATTGATCTCTCAACATCAATCGATCTCGTCAAGATGTGTCGTGGCAGGAACCAAATGGGATGTCAAAACTAAGACGGGAAGTGACACGTAGTGGAGGCAAAGTGAAACTTTAAATGAACCGTTTGTTTGTATGCATGTCGGACAAATTACAACATTAGAAATACAAGCATGGTCTAGGCCCACATGCGAATGATACTCAGCGAAATTTTCAAATGAGGCATGCGGGACGATGGACTCGACCGGAGGGCGGCATGATCGATGGAGAAGAGGGTTGGAGAGGAATGAGAAATAAGCGACGCCACATGATTACACTTGAACGGCTCAATAAACAATAAGTTGTCTCGTTTCCCCTTCCGTCTTGGTCACAGAGTAAGATACTCCATCTATTTTTATTTACTCTGCATATTAGGTTTGACTGAAGTCAAACTTCATAAAATTTGACCAAATTTATAGAAAACTAGCAAGATGCCTGTGCATTGCACGGAACATCAAGATCTTGTGGGAGAAAAGGATGAACGAGGGAATGCCTTATCTACAAATGTGGAGAGGAGTGTGGGTAAATTGTCATAGTTTCCTTCCTATCCGTTAGATATAGATCGGACGGCCTATATTGCAGGATGGAAGGCACACCATCATCACCAACTCTGCTTTTTATCTACACTAGCAAGATGCCCATGCGTTGCACGGAAACATTAAGATGCATTTATATGAGTAGTTTATCTTGTGAGAGAAAAGGATGAACGAGGGAAGGCCTTATTTGCAAATGTGGAGAGGGGTGTGGGTATCTCTTTGCAAAATTGCCATAGTTTCCTTCCTATCTGTCAGATATAAATCGGACGAACTATATTGCAGGATGGCAGGCACACCATCAACACCAACTCTGTTTTTTATAAGAAGTAGAGACTAGCAAGATGCCAGTGCGTTGCATGGAACATCAAGATGCATTTGTATGAGTAGTTTATCTTGTGGGAGAAAATGATGAATGAGGGAAGGCCTTATTTGCA
>NC_041380.1:409577852-409611391 GCF_002162155.2 Triticum dicoccoides
AAATTGCCATAGTTTCCTTCCTATCCGTCAGATATAAATCGGACGGACTCTTATAGAAAACAGAGTTGGTGATGATGGTGTGCCTGCCATCCTGCAATATAGGCCGTCCGATTTATAGCTGACGGATAGGAAGGAAACTATGGCAATTTTGCAAAAAGGTAACCACACACCTCTCCACATTTGCAAATAAGGCCTTCCCTTGTTCATCCTTATCTCTCACAAGATAAACTAGTCATACAAATGCATCTTGATGTTACGTGCAACACACGGGCATCTTGCTAGTAAGAGTAGAAATATGAACATTTACAATAGCAAATATATATGATGTGAAAGTATATTAAATAATGAATCTAATGGTATTGATTTCTTATTGTATATGTTACTATTTCTGTCTATAAACTTTTTCAAAGTTTACAAAGTTTGACTTTGAGCAAAGCTAAAATGCGGAGTAAATAAAAACAAAGGGAGTACGTAGGGACTAGTATAGTTACTACTATCGGAACATGGTAAGTTGGACCCCTAAATGCGGGCACGAACCGGGCACACCTCAATTATTCTTCAAACAGTCGGACACCTAACTTTAGCACACCATCCGGCTACTTAATCAAGTGTTACGCTTCACTACTTGAAAAGGAAAAGGGTGGTACCGTACCCAAAACCACCACACTTGGGGCCAGGGTAACAACTTCGTATTGTACCACATTTGAACCAGGGCACAAAACCACCTGTTCTGTGCCTAATGCACAACACAGAGCGTTGACGCTCAAATATGGCTGGGAAACAAGGAAACCGACATTTGGGGCACACCTGTCGGGACGACGTGGTGTAGACTAGTCCAATGGAGGAGCTGGCCCACGACCCCCTCGCCACCGGCAACCGTTCATGTGGGTCGTGGGGGCCAGCAACGTGGCGCAACTCCAACACGGCCTCTGGACAGGGCGACCGCAGTGAGCGACACACTCATCGTTGATGGACACAGTCGGCTTCAGTGTGCCAAGGGTGGCGTTAGCGCTGTGGCACGACCAACAGATCAACACCCGGCTCGTCGAGGATGCACAGGGCGCCGAAGTGCACGCGTGCCGCGACGCGTCCGTGGAGTGGTGTAGCGCGGCCGACTGCATCCCCAGGACCTCAGACCAAGCCATGTCGTCTTTCTTTCTCAATGACATGTGGGGTCGCATGTGAGAAAAGGGCATCTCCAACATTGCCACGACCGCAGCTGACTACCCTGGCACACCAAAAACCCTCATCCCTCGCGCCATCACGCGGTGCATTCCCAGCCGGCGCTAGTGATGACCCACAAGTATAGGGGACCTATCGTAGTCCTTTCGATAAGTAAAAGTGTCGAACCCAACGAGGAGCAGAAGGAAATGATAGGCGGTTTCCAGCAAGGTATTCTCTGCAAGTATTGAAATAAGTGGTAACAGATAGTTTTGTGATAAGATAATTTGTAACGAGCAACAAGTAACAAAAGTAAATAAGGTGCAGCAATGTGGCCCAATCCTTTTTGTAGCAAAGGACAAGCATGGACAAACTCTTATATGATGTAAAGCGCTCCTAAGGACACATGGGAATATCGTCAAGCTAGTTTTCATCACGTTCATACGATTCGCGTTCGGTACTTTGATAATTTGGTATGTGGGTGGACCAGTGCTTGGGTGCTGCCCTTACTTGGACAAGCATCCCACTTATGATTAACCTCTATTGCAAGCATCCGCAACTACAACAAAAGTATTAAGGTAAACCTAACCATAGCATGAAACATATGGATCCAAATCAGCCCCTTACGAAGCAACGCATGAGGGAGTCCTGGATGAGGGGGTGTTCGGGTAGCCCGACTATACCTTCAGACGAACTCCAGGACTATGAAGATAAAAGATTGAAGACTCCGTCCCATGTCCGGATGGGACTTTCCTTGGTGTGGAAGGCAAGCTTGGCGATGCGGATATTCAAGATCTCCTACCATTGTAACCGACTTTGTGTAACCCTAACCCTCTCCGGTGTCTATATAAACCGGAGGGTTTTAGTCCGTAGGACAACTTCATCATACAACAATCATACCATAGGCTAGCTTCTAGGGTTTAGCCTCCTTGATCTCGTGGTAGATCTACTCTTGTACTACCCATATCATGAATATCAATCAAGAAGGACGTAGGGTTTTACCTCCATCAAGAGGGCCCGAACCTGGGTAAAACATTGTGTCCCTTGTCTCCTGTTACCACCCGGCCTAGACGCACAGTTAGGGACCCCCTACTCGAGATCCGCCGGTTTTGACACCGATATTGGTGCTTTCATTGAGAGTTCCTCTGTGTCGTCGCTTTCAGGCCCGATGGCTTCTTCGATCATCAACCACGATGCAGTCCAGGGTGAGACTTTTCTCCCCGGACAGATCTTCATCTTCGGCGGCTTCGCACTGCGGGCCAACTCGCTTGGTCACCTTGAGCAGATCGAAAGTTACGCCCCTGGCCATCAGGTTAGGTTTGGAAGCCTAAACTACACGGCTGACGTCTGCATGGACTTGATCCTCGACGGATTCGAGCCACAGCCAAGCGTGCCGCACTGTCTCGATGGGCATGATATAGCTCTGCCGCCGAACAGCGCCTTGGAGGCCACACACGCATCGGTTCCAACCATCGATTCGGAGCCCACTGCGCCAATCGAGGATCAGCGGTTGGACGCTGCCTCAGGGGCTGCGATCTCAGAGGCGATCGAGCCAAACTCCAGCCCCACACTTCGCATGGCCCGTGACTCCGAGGATCCGGATTCCTCTCCGAACTCCGAGCCCCCCGCACCCCCGCCGATTGAATCCGATTGGGCGCTGATAATGGAGTTCACCACCGTGGACATCTTTCAGCACTCGCCCTTCGGCGACATCCTGAATTCTCTAAAGTCTCTCTCTTTATCAGGAGAGCCCTGGCCGGACTACGGTCAGCAAGGTTGGGATACAGACGATGAAGAAATTCAAAACCCACCCACCACCCACTTCGTAGCCACTGTCGACGACTTAACCGACATGCTTGACTTTGACTCCGAAGACATCGACGGCATGGACGACGATGCAGGAGACGAACAAGAACCAGCACCTGTAGGGCGTTGGAAGGCCACCTCGTCATATGACATATATATGGTGTACACTCCAAAGGATGGAGATGGCGATGGAACATCGATGGATGATACCTCTAAGAAACAGCCCAAGCACCGGCGTCAGCGGCACCGCTCTAAATCCCGCCAAAGCAAAAATGGTGATTCCGGCACGGGAGATAATACTACTTCGGATAGCGCCGAAGAACACCCCCTCCAGCAAAATTCGGCACAGGAGGATAGAGAAGCCAGCCCTCACGAGAGGGCGGCGGACCAAGAGGTTGAGGACGATAATTATACGCCTCCCTTCGAAGACGAGGCAAGCCTCGACGACGACGAGTTCGTCGTGCCAGAAGATCTTGCTGAACAAGAGCGTTTTAAATGCAGGCTCATGGCCACGGCAAGCAGCCTCAAGAAAAAGCGGCAACAGCTTAGAGCTGATCACGATTTGCTAGCTGACAGATGGACTGAAGTCCTTGTGGCCGAAGAGTATGAACTCGAACGCCCCTCCAAGAGTTACCCAAAGCACAGGCTGCTACCCCGACTAGAGGAGGAAGCACCTACATCACCAGCGCATGACATGGCCGACCGGCCACCTCGTGGCCGTGACAGAGAGGCCTCTTGGCCCTCCACTCAAGCCATGCCCTGGCACTGCGTCAAGCATACTAAGGCATGGGAAAGCGCGCCCGACCTACGCGACATCCTGGAGGACAAGGCAAGGCAAACAAGATTGATCTACGGATCGCGCAGGCGCCCCATGGCACATGACGGTGATCGTCACTCCGGACTCAATGAATCCGGCCGGGACGAACTCAACAGACAAAGCACCTTCGAGCTGCGTCGTGATATAGCCTAATACAGAGGCGCCGCACACCCACTATGCTTCACAGATGAAGTAATGGATCATAAAATCCCTGAGGGCTTCAAACCCTTAAACATCGAGTCGTACGATGGCACAACAGATCCTGCGGTATCGATCGAGGATTATCTCCTTCATATCCACATGGCCCGCGGCGATGATCTACACGCCATCAAATACCTCCCACTCAAACTTAAGGGACCGGCCCGGCATTGGCTTAACAGCTTGCCAGCAAACTCAATCGGTTCTTGGGAGGACCTGGAAGCCGCATTCCTTGACAACTTCCAGGGCACTTATGTGCGACCACCGGACGCTGATGACCTAAGCCACATAATTCAGCAGCCAGAAGAATCGGCTAGGCAATTCTGGACACGGTTCCTAACAAAGAAAAACCATATAGTCGACTGTCCGGACGGAGAGGCCTTAGCGGCCTTCAAGCATAATATCCGTTCCGAGTGGCTGGCCCGGCACCTGGGACAGGAAAAGCCGGAATCTATGGCAGCCCTCACGACACTCATGACCCGCTTTTGCGCGGGAGAAGACAGCTGGCTAGCTCGCAGTAACAACTTAACTAAGAACACTGGTAATTCAAATACCAAGGACAAAAGTGACAGGTCGCGTCGGAACAAACAAAAGCGCCGCGTTAACAGCGACAACAACGAGGATACGACAGTTAATGCCGGATTCCGAGGCTACAAATCCGGTTAACGAAAACAGCCATTCAAAAGAAAAACTCAGGGCCCATCCAGTTTGGACCGCATACTCGACCGCTTGTGCCAGATACATGGCACCCCCGAAAAGCCAGCCAATCACACCAATAGGGATTGTTGGGTGTTCAAGCAGGCAGGCAAGTTAAGAGCCGAAAACAAAGACAAGGGGCTGCATAGCGACGACGAGGAGGAGCCCAGGCCGCCGAACAACAGTGGATAGAAGGGATTTCCCCCGCAAGTGCAGATGGTGAACATGATATACGCAACCCACATCCCCAAGAGGGAGCGGAAGCGTGCGTTACGGGACGTATATGCGATGGAGCCGTTCGCCCCAAAGTTCAACCCATGGTCCTCCTGCCCGATCACCTTTGATCGAAGGGACCACCCCACTAGCATCCATCACAGCGGCTTCGCCGCATTGGTTCTAGACCCAATCATTGACGGATTTCATCTCATAAGAGTCCTCATGGACGGCAGCAGCAGCCTGAACCTGCTTTACCAGGATACAGTGCGAAAGATGGGCATAGATCCCTCGAGGATCAAGCCCACCAAAACGACCTTTAAAGGCGTCATACCAGGTGTAGAAGCCAACTGTACAGGCTCAGTTACACTGGAAGTGGTCTTCGGATCTCCGGATAACTTCCGAAGCGAGGAGTTAATCTTCGACATAGTCCCGTTCCGTAGTGGCTATCACGCACTGCTCGGGCGAACCGCATTCGCAAAATTCAACGCGGTACCGCACTATGCATACCTCAAGCTCAAGATGCCAGGCCCTAGAGGAGTAATCACGGTCAATGGGAACACTGAATGCTCCCTCCGAATAGAGGAGCACACGGCAGCGCTCGCAGCAGAAGTACAAAGCAGCCTCTCTAGCCAGTCCTCTAGTTCGGCCTTCAAAAAGCCGGACACTGTCAAGCGCGCCCGGAGTACCCTACAACAAGACCTCCTAGCACGTTCCGAGCTAGCGTAGCAATGCGCCCCCAACCCTAGCCCTCGCGATATAGCGAAACCAGTGCTCCGCGTACATAAATATGCTCTTGAAATACCATGGGCATAGGGGAAGGGGCACTATCACGGCACGCCCAAAACACAGCTTAAACCGCACTAGGGGCTGCCGGATTCTTTTTTTTCTCTTACTCTCAGGACTCCATACTTCGGACGACCCGTTCGGCAATTCAACTGCCACACAAACGATGCAAGATCCAGGGAAGCAGACAAGCCACACCGCATCATGGAACTCCCAGGTGGTCTCTATTGCGAGCAGTATACCTGTTTTTTAATACAATTCCACGGCCTGCCCCTGGCCAGGACATGTTAAATAGTCCAATTTATTTTGCTTATTGCACTATTTGTATCGTTCTGCTTTCATAGCAGCCTTTCTATAAACAATGCATAGCTTTTTGTCTATTTTTTGCATTACCCTCTTTCTATATATATGTTTATCAATAACATGCTGCATCCGTACACTGTGGTACGGCAAAATACGCCAGGGGCTTTAGTACCCATCAATATGGCGTGAGAAGTCCGTCCACTTTCACAAGTGCGGCACCCCGAACTTATAGCACTATATGCATCGGCTCCGAATCATGATTTGGGTCAATAGTTGGGTTTGCCCGGCTCCTATGTTTTGGTGCCTTACGTTCCGCTATATCTTCTAAGGTAGCACTAGGAGAACCACTGCGATTGTGCCCCAGTTGAGCTGGGCCAAGCACCTCAGTGGAGAAAGGTAAAACTGACTGTCATGATGAGGCGAGGGACCGGTCGTTGTTCGAGAGGTTTTTTGAGTCCTTAAAGGCTTAGGCCGCTTCGAGCGAGGAACCAGCTTTGTCCGGCCAAGGCATGGATAGGGCCCCGAACTCGGTCTTCCGAATACTAGGGGCTTCGCCGAAATTTAAAATTATAGAGTTCTATGGCTAAGTGAGAGTGTTCAAGCATTATAGTCCGATTGCCTTGTTCGTTGTGCTGACCGCCTCCCTCGATGGACCCAATCATGGGAAAAAGAGTGCTCAGGTTTATCCCGAACACCCCAGCACTAGTGGCATGGGGGCAGAAGCCGACGACGGGCCATCTCTCAGTTTTTTGATAAACGGCCGCACAGAAAGTAATATTTTAAATTCAAGCATTGCTTAGCGCATATGAACAAGTTTTCAGCGCACAGGATAACACGAGCGAGTTCATTCAAAAATTACATCCTTGGTACATTCATCCGCCACAAGGCGGGCACCAGCAAGAACATCCTTGTAATAGTTCTCGGGCTTGCGATGCTCCTTCCCCGGCGGCGGCCCGTCCTTCACAAGCTTCTCACCGTCCAACTTACCCCAATGCACCTTTGCACGGGCAAGGGCCCTACGGGCACCTTCGATGCAGACGGCGCGCTTGATGACCTCGAGCCTTGGACAAGCCTCCACCAGCCGCCGCACCAGTCCGAAGTAGCTCCCAGGAAGGGCCTCTCTAGGCCACAGCCGAACTATGAAGCCCTTCACGGCCTGTTCGGCCGCCTTGTGGAGCTCGACCAGCTGCTTCATCTGGTCGCTCAAGGGCACAGGGTGTCCGGCCTCAGCGTACTGAGACCAGAACACCTTCTCCGTCGAGCTGCCTTCCTCGGCTCGATAGAATGCGGCGGCATCGGATACGCTGCGAGGAAGATCTGCGAATGCCCCTGGAGAGCTCCGGATTCGGGTAAGTAACAAGTAGTTTACTTTTATATGTCTGCTTTGCATATAGAATGCCTTACCCGCCGCTATCTTTTTCACCGCATCCAATTCCTGGAGGGCCTTCTGGGCTTCGGCCTTGGCAGATTTGGCAGTTTTAAGGGCCGCAGCAAGCTCGAACGCTCGCGTCTTCGAGTCGAGCTCCAAACTCTCATGTTTTTGCATGAGAACCTGAAGCTCTTGCCACCCTCGCCGACCTGCGCCTCAAATTTCTCCCGCTCGGCACGCTCTATGGCCGCTTTCTTCTTGGCCTCGGACAACGCCTGCTTGAGGGTCGCCACCTCAGTTGTGGCCCCTACAATAAGCAGTATACTCCTGTCATTTTTTTGCAATTGCGCCTCCCTATAGGCATTTATTCTATAAGGTATCTCTTACCTTCTTTCTCCTTGAGCTGCCATTTGGCAAGGCCGAGCTCTTGCTCGGTCCGCTCAAGGCCCTGCTTCAGGGCACCCACCTCCGCAGTCAGTGCGGCGGTGGCCAGCAGCGAAGCCTGCATACGTATATTGACTCCTTTTTAGTTAGACTCCTGCGATATTTAATAGATCCTCTATTCGGATTTTCTTTCCGAACGCCAAACAGAGCATCAGGAGCTACTGTCTATACGGTAATATTTTAACATATTTTTACTTACCTCGAAGCCTGTTAGAAGGCTAGCACAAGCTTCATTCAGTCCGCTTTTGGCGGACCGAACCTTCTGGTCCACCATACTCATGATGGCATGGTGCTCCTTGTCGATGGAGGCGCCCTTAAGCTCCTCCAGCAGATTGTCCGGTGCTTCCGGTTGGACGGAGGATGCTGGCTCAGTAGGCTTGCTCCTTTTGGCAGGAGTTCGCCTGTCACGGTCCGGAACCGTTGATGATTCCGGCGCAGTGTCCGGCTTAAAGCCGGACTTAGAGCCCAGGGGGGGTCTTGTCCCCTTCACTCCTGGAGTCCGGGAGGTCGCCTTGCGGCTCCTCCTAGACCACCTCCTCTCGCCCCGGAGCTTGGCACGACGCCACTTCGGCGTCATCCGCAGCACAGGGGAAGCAGTAGGCGGAACTGGATTCACGTCCGATGAATCAAAGGAGCCGCTCGACGACTCGTCGACCCGTCCTTGGGTGGACTGCATGATTATATCCGACATTAGGGAAAGCTGCGCAACAAAAGGAATATCCCGAGTTACTCTGGTATCCGAACACTTACGATCTCGCCGGACGCTTGGCCCTGTCCGGCCACTCCTCTTCGTCCTCGTCGGCGTCGGGAACGTAGTCCGGCGGAGGGGTTTTCCTCTTCTTGGACCCCTCGGCTTCCCCCACTGGGGCGGCCTTCCTCTTCTCTCCTCCCCCCGCTGGAGGGGGAGAGGTTTCTTCTTCCTCCTCCTCGTTTTCATGGGAGGAGTACGTCTCGAACTCGTCGGACGACGAGTCCGACACCACCATATGCCGGGAACTCTTTCGAGTCCCCATGGCCTTCTTCTTCTTGGCCTTCTTCTCCAGCACCACATAAGGTGCCGGAACCAGCAGCTTCTCTAGGAGAGCAGGGGCTGGGTCTTCGGGCAAGGGAGCCGGACAGTTAATCTGTCCGGACTTCTCCCACCAATCCTGTCAAAGGTGAGGGAGTTTAGATCCCGCATAGAGTTAAACTATGAAAAAACTTAACATCCTATAGAGGATGGAAATATCTTACCTCGCCAGCAGGACGCTGCGAGCTGAATCCGCGGTCTTCGGAGGCGGATGTGGGAGCCTCGGCGCCTTTGGTTAGCCCCCTCCAGACATCTTCGTACGTCGTGTCGAAGAGCCTGCTCAGAGTGCGGTGCTGCGCCGAGTTGAACTCCCACAAATTGAAGTCCCGTTCTTGACACGGAAGGATCCGGCGGACGAGCATGACCTGGATTACATTGAGAAGCTTGAGCTGCTTGTTCACCAGGGACTGGATGCATTTTTGCAGTCCGGTCAACTCTTCTTCGTCGCCCCACGGCAAGCTCGTCTCCTTCCAGGACGTGAGCCGCGTAGGGGGTCCGGATCAGAATTCAGGGGCTGTGATCCACTTCGGATCGCGTGGCTCGGTGATGTAAAACCACCCTGACTGCCACCCCTTCAAGGTCTCCACAAAGGAGCCCTCGAGCCATAGGACGTTGGCAATTTTGCCCGCCATGGCACCTCCGCACTCCGCCTGGTTGCCGTGCACCACCTTTGGCTTGATGTTGAAGATCTTGAGCCAGAGGCCGAAATGGGGGCGAATGCAGAGGAAAGCCTCGCACACGACAATAAACGCCGAGATATTGAGGATTAAGTTCGGGGCCAGATCATGGAAATCTAGGCCATAGTAGAACATGAGCCCGCGGACAAATGGGTGGAGAGGAAAACCCAGTCCGCGGAGGATGTGGGGGAGAAATACTACCCTCTCATGGGGCCTTGGGGTGGGGAGAAGCTGCCCCTCCTCAGGAAGCCGGTGCGCGATGTCTTTGGACAAGTATCCGACCTTCCTTAACCTTTTGACATGGCCCTCCGTGACGGAGGAGACCATCCACTTGCCTCCCGCTCCGGACATTGTTGGAGAGGGTTGAGGTAGGAAGTGCGGGCTTGGGCACTGGAGCTCGGGTGCGCAGAAGATGGATAGGCAAAGGAGGAAGAAGGCGTAGGTAAAAAGGTGGATCCTTATCCCCTTATATGGGCGGATGCGACTATGCGTCCCCACCAGCCTAGTAAAACTCGCTTGCCTCCCAAGCACCGTGATAAGTGGCGCGGTTGGGTTACCCACGTCCGTATTAACGAGAATCCCATAAACAAAGGGGGCACGATCTCTTCTTTGACAAGACATGCCAAGGGAACCGCCTCGCAAAACACACTGAGGTGGAGAAGTGAAAACGATTTGAATAAAGGCTTGGCCATAGTGTGATGTGACGTTGCGGAATACGTCAGCAGATTAGATTGGTGTTAATATTATTCTCTCTATGGCAATACGTGGAAGCTTATTTTGCAGAGCCGGACACTACTCTTGGTGTTTACAAAACTTTTATGAAGAATTTGGAGGAGGAACCCGCCTTGCAATGCCGAAGACAATCTGCGCGTCGGACTCGTCGTCATTGAAGCCTGGTTCAGGGGCTACTGAGGGAGTCCTGGATGAGGGGGTGTCCGGGTAGCCGGACTATACCTTCAGCCGAACTCCAGGACTATGAAGATACAAGATTGAAGACTCCATCCCGTGTCCGGATGGGACTTTCCTTGGCGTGGAAGGCAAGCTTGGCGATGCGGATATTCAAGATCTCCTACCATTGTAACCGATTTTGTGTAACCCTAACCTACTCCGGTGTCTATACAAACCGGAGGGTTTTAGTCCGTAGGACAACTTCATCATACAACAATCATACCATAGGCTAGCTTCTAGGGTTTAGCCTCCTTGATCTCGTGGTAGATCTACTCTTGTACCACCCATATCATCAATATTAATCAAGCAGGACGTAAGGTTTTACCTCCATCAAGAGGGCCCGAACCTGGGTAAAACATTGTGTCCCTTGTCTCCTGTTACCATCCGGCCTAGACGCATAGTTCGGGACCCCCTACCCGAGATCCGCCGGTTTTGACACCGACAACGCATAAACTAGGGTTTAAGCGTCACTCTAGCAACCCATCATCTACTTATTACTTCCCAATGCCTTCCTCTAGGCCCAAATAATGGTGAAGTATCATGTAGTTGGCGTTCACATAACACCACTAGAGGAGAGACAACATACATCTCATCAAAATATCGAACGAATACCAAATTCATATGACTACTAATAGCAAGACTTCTCCCATGTCCTCAGGAACAAAAGTAACTACTCACAAAGCCTAAACATGTTCATAATCAGAGGGGTATTAATATGCATATAGGATCTGAACATATGATCTTCCACCAATTAAACCAACTAGCATCAACTACAAGGAGTAATTAACACTACTAGCAACCTACTAGCACCAATCCCGGACTTAGAGACAAGAATTGGATACAAGAGATGAACTAGGGTTTTGAGATGAGATGGTGCTAATGAAGATGTTGATGGAGATTGCCCTCTCCCGATGAGAGGAGCGTTGGTGATGACGATGGCGATGATTTCCCCCTCCGGGAGGGAAGTTTCCCCGGCAGAACAGCTCTGCCAGAGCCCTAGATTGGTTCCGCCAAGGTTCCGCCTCGTGGCGGCAGAGTTTCGTCCGAGAAGATGGCTTATGATTTTTTCCATCGAAAGACTCCATATAGCAGAAGATGGCCACCGGAGGGCCACCAGGGGGCCCACGATGTAGGGGGGCGCGCCCAGGGGGGTAGGGCGCGCCCCCACCCTCGTGGGCAGGGTGTGGCCCCCCTGGTGAAGTTCTTTCTCTCAATATTTTTTTATACATTTGGAAAACATCTTCCGTGAAGTTTCAGGACTTTTGGAGCTGTGCAGAATAGGTCTCTAATATTTGCTCCTTTTCAGCCCAGAATCCCAGCTGCCGGCATTATCCCTCTTTATGTAAACCTTGTAAACTAAGAGAGAATATGCATACGTATTGTGACATAATGTGTAATAACAGCCCATAATGCAATAAATATTGATATAAAAGCATGATGCAAAATGGATGTATCAACTCCCCTAAGCTTAGACCTCGCTTGTCCTCAAGCGAAAAGCCGAAATCAAAAAATATGTCCACATGTTTAGAGATAGAGGTGTCGATAAAAATAAAATACGGACATGAGGGCATCATGATGATTCTTAGAACAACAACTTATATAATTCTTTGTCATATAATCTCTAATGCTAGAGTAATAATTCAATCACAATATCAAGTATGAATCGTAAACTTCATTGAAAACTAACAAACTACAATCTCAGTCATTGAAGCAATTGCAATTTATCATAACATAGGAAAGAGTCAATGTATAAGAGCTTTTCAGCAAGTCCACATACTCAACTATCATATAATATTTCACAATTGCTGACACTCATGCAATACTTATGGGTATGGAGTTTTAATCAGACACAGAGAAAGATAGGGGCTTATAGTTTTGCCTCCCAACGTTTTACCTCAAGGGTAATGTCAACAGTAATAGTTCATGAAAACTCACATCCAATTATCCATATATACCAGGATCTTTCCAACATATTGTGCTTGCCAAAGGATAAAATGTAAAAAGGAAGGGTGAAGATCACCATGACTCTTATGCAATGTAGGAGATAAAAGTAAAAGATAGGCCCTTCGCAGAGGGAAGCAGAGGTTGTCATGCGCTTTTATGGTTGGTTGCACAAAATCTTAATGCGAAAGAACATCACTTTATATTGCCCCTTGTGATATGGACCTTTATTATGCAGTCTATCGCTTTTATTACTTCCATATCACACGATCGTATAAAGCTTATTTCCTCCAACCAATCAATCATACATATTTAGAGAGCAATTTTTATTGCTTGCACCGATGACAACTTACTTGATGTGTCTTACTCAATCCATAGGTAGATATGGTGGACTCTTATGGCAAGACTGGTTTAAGGGTATTTGGAAGCACAAGTAGTATCTCTACTTGGTGCAATGAATTTGGCTAGCATGAGGGGGAAAGGCAAGCTCATCATGTTGGAAGATCCAAGACAATATAATTTATCTCAGATGTAAGAAAACATAACCCATTATGTTGTCTTCCTTGTCCAATTTCAACTCTTTAGCATGTCATATTTTAATGAGTGCTCACAATCATAAAAGATGTCCAAGATAGTATATTTATATGTGAAGACCTCTCTTTCTTTATTACTTCCTATTAATTGCAATGATGATCAAAACTGCGTTTGTCAACCCTCAACAACTTTTATTCATCATACTCTCTCCATGTGAGCTCATTACTCTCCATAAGATTCATATGATCTCTTTGTTTCTTTTTATTTCTTTCTCTTTTCTTTTATTCACTTAGGATCATGGCAAAATAATCAAGTCCTTGACTCAACACTAATATTTATTATATAGCTCACGGACTCGATTACATAGAAGAATAATAAAGCAAAACTCACAACTAAATCATACTAAGAACTTTTATTCTACTAGATCAAGATATTACCAAAAGGATCGAACTAAGAAAAATAGTAAAGATAAAAGTCATGGTGATACGATACCGGGGCACTCCCCCAAGCTTGGCAGTTGCCAAGTGGAGTGCCCATACCCATGTGGTTATGTCTCCTTTGTTGGTGAAGAAGGTGGAGATGTTGATGATGGATAGTCGCACATTGAGCGTAGGAGGTCTTCTAACTTGCGGATAATGCCCTTGAGTGCGATGATGTGCTCCTTCAAAAAAACATTTTCACATGTGAGATACTTATTTTGTATACGAGCTAACTCAATAATATTGAAAGCTTCGATTTCTGTTGGGGTAAGAAGATTGTGATCCAGTTGAAGGGTGTCTTCTGTTGCCGGAACTTGGTCCTCCATGGCCTTCTTAATCCCTTCATCCTTGTTGATCTCCATGGGTTCTTCTCTCTTCAGCTCTATCTTCATTAGCCAAGCATCGTTGCCCTCATGATTGGAGGAGGAGGGAGATGACATAGTGTCTGGCCTTGACAACCCTGACAGAAAATAGCTCGAAACAAAGATAGGAGATTTTTGTGTGATACGGGAGTCAAAGCCCCCGGGAGATTTTATAATGAATTTTTACCGGCCAAAATACGTGTTGTGTATGAAAACGGAGTCCGGAGAGCACACGAGGTGCCCACAAGTTAGGGGGGCGTGCCCAGTAGGGTAGGGCGCGCCCTCCACCCTCATGGAGCCCTCGTGTCCTTCCCGGACTGCTACTTATTATTCTATTTTTCTAAATATTCCAAAACAGAGAAATATTACCTTAATAACTGTTTTGGAGTCGGTTTACTTACCGTACCACATGCCTATTCCTTTTCGGAGTCTAAAACGTTCTGGAAAGTGTCCCTTATGTATTCCTCCAGGGTTACGGTTTCAATAACATTGGTTTCAACATTTATGGGGTTACCTGAGATATAGTGTTTGATTCTTTGACCATTTACCACCTTTGGATTTGTCCCTTCGAAGTTGTTGATTTTTATGGCACCGGAACGGTAGACCTCCTCGATAACGTAAGGACCTTCCCATTTAGAGAGAAGTTTTCCTGCAAAAAACCTTAAACGAGAGTTGTATAGCAATACATAATCACCTACATTAAACTCACGCTTTTGTATCCTTTTGTCATGCCATCTTTTAACTTTTTCTTTAAACAACTTGGCATTTTCGTAGGCTTGGGTTCTCCATTCATCAAGTGAGCTAATATCAAATAACCTCTTCTCACCGGCAAGTTTAAAATCATAATTAAGTTCTTTAATAGCCCAATAAGCATTGTGTTCTAGTTCGAGAGGTAAGTGACATGCTTTTCCATAGACCATTTTATACGGAGACAAACCCATAGGATTTTTATATGCAGTTCTATAGGCCCATAATGCATCATCAAGTTTCTTGGACCAATTCTTTCTAGACCTATTAACAGTCTTTTGCAAAATTAATTTGAGTTCTCTATTACTCAATTCTACTTGACCACTAGACTGAGGGTGATAAGGAGATGCGATTCTATGATTAACATCATATTTAGCAAGCATTTTATGAAAAGCGCCATGAATAAAATGTGAACCACCATTAGTCATTAAATATCTAGGGACTCCAAATCTTGGAAAAATAACTTCTTTAAGCATTTTAATAGAAGTGTTATGATCAGCACTACTAGTTGGAATAGCTTCTACCCACTTAGTAACGTAATCAACAACAACTAAAATATGTGTATAACCATTAGAGGAAGGGAAAGGTCCCATATAGTCAAAGCCCCAAACATCAAATGGTTCAATAACAAGTGAATAATTCATAGGCATTTCTTGACGTCTACTAATATTACCAATTCTTTGACATTCATCACAAGATAAGACAAACTTACGAGCATCCTTGAAGAGAGTAGGCCAATAAAAACCAGATTGCAGTACCTTATGTGCAGTTCTGTCTCCAGCATGGTGTCCTCCATAAGCTTCGGAGTGACACTTGCGTAGGATCTGTTCCTGTTCATGCTCAGGTACACAAAGTCTAATAACACCATCCACTCCTTCTCTATAAAGATGTGGGTCATCCCAAAAGTAATGCCTGAAATCATAGAAGAACTTTTTCTTTTGCTGGTATGTGAAACTAGGTGGCATAAACTTAGCAACAATGTAATTAGCATAATCAGCATACCATGGAGCAGTATGAGAAGCATTTATGACATTTAATTGCTCATCAGGAAAGCTATCATCAATATGTAGTGGGTCATCAAGCACATTTTCTAACCTAGACAAGTTGTTTGCAACGGGGTTCTCAGCTCCTTTTCTATCAACAATGTGCAAATCAAATTCTTGTAGCAAGAGAACCCATCTAATAAGTCTAGGTTTAGCATCTTTCTTTTCCATAAGATATTTAATAGCAGCATGATCAGTGTGAATAGTTACTTTAGAATCAACAATATAAGGTCTAAACTTATCACAAGCAAATACAAATGCTAAGAATTCTTTTTCAGTAGTAGCATAATTTCTTTGAGCATTGTCTAGAGTTTTACTAGCATGTTGAATAACATTTAGTTTCTTATCAACTCTTTGTCCTAGAACAACACCTACTGCATAATCACTAGCATCACACATAATTTCAAAGGGTAAATTCCAATCAGGTGGCTGGACAATAGGTGCAGAGATCAATGCTTTCTTAAGTATTTCAAATGCTTCTACACAATCATCATCAAAGACAAATGGTATATCTTTTTGTAATAAATTAGTCAGAGGCCGAGAAATTTTTGAGAAGTCCTTAATGAACCTCCTATAAAAACCGGCATGACCAAGGAAACTTATTATACCTTTGATGTCCTTGGGACATGGCATCTTTTCAATAGCATCAACCTTGGCTTTATCAACTTCAATACCTCTTTCAGAAACTTTATGCCCCAAGACAATACCTTCATTAACCATAAAGTGACACTTTCCCCAATTCAAGACAAGATTAGTTTCTTTACATCTCTACAAAACTCGATCAAGGTTGCTCAAGCAATCATCAAAAGAAGGTCCATAGACGGAAAAGTCATCCATGAAAACCTCACAAATCTTTTCACAAAAGTCAGAGAATATAGCCATCATGCATCTTTGAAAGTTAGCAGGTGCATTACATAAACCAAAAGGCATACGTCTATAAGCAAAAGTACCAAAAGGGCATGTAAACGTAGTCTTTGATTGATCTTTGGCTCACACAAGTATTTGAGAGAAACCAGAATAACCATCTAGAAAGCAAAAATGTGTATGTTTGGACAATCTTTCTAGCATTTGATCGATAAAAGGTAAGGGGTAATGATCTTTTTTAGTAGCCTTATTTAATTTGCGGAAATCAATTACCATCCTATAACCTGTAATAATTCTTTGAGGAATCAATTCATCTTTATCATTAGGAACAACAGTAATACCTCCTATAACGACCAAACCTCGAAGGATTTGAGTCTCTATGCTTACCGTGCTAGTCCCTGGATCGAACTCGCTAGCACACACAGTATATATGAATACCAGAATAGCAAGTGCATCATTTATTACATCATATGATCCAGAATATATAAAATAAAACAATCTGCATAGCACTTGGCTAGCTTTATTCAATCAAACAGCGAAAAGTAGCAGAAAATAATAATGAGTCCCATCATAGCCCACTGGCGATGTTGAGTGCACACTCGCGACCCTAATGGTACCTTACTCTTCGTCAGAATATCCTGCAACATGAGACGTTGCAGCCATATAGGTCAATACTTGGAATGTATTGGCAAGTTACACAGGAGTAATAATAAAGCAGACCTACATGTATATGCATAGTATATCAAGAGAAAGGCTTGATGGTTTATTTTGCCGAAAGCTGATTTTGTCCTCATAACTACCTAATAGTCAAATTTTTATTTAGTTCTTTTATTACTACAATTAAATGCACAAGGTTGAGTTGGCAAATTCAACTCCAACCTACCCTTTATTAAGTTGCCCAACAAATTTATTAAGTGTCACATCTATCAAGATCATCCAACAACTGTAATGGCATAGTTGCTCAAAGTTGCCCATAATCGGGGGCATGGCTAATCATGATTAGTTTTAATACTCTGCAGAGTTTAGTACACTTTACCCACTGGACCCAACCCGAAGGTTGAGATGAAGTCTTTCAGAAGCAGTCCCCTAGTCCCAACAGGAGGCCCATCCCAACTATTATATCTACATTTGCTGGCACATCCGGGTAAGGGTCCCACAACTGATCAACTAAGCCAGAGCCCATTTAGCCAGTGGTCGCACATGGAAGCTACTAGTCACTAAGTCTGTCTGATCCTTTTGAGCCTGGGCGGCCGTCCACTTACATTCAGAGGGTATAAACCATGATGTTCTTGAAACCACCCTAGCAATACCACTTCCGCCCAGAGGTGAATTAAATCCTGAGTTGCTACTCAAATTATTATATATATAATCCTCACATAAGCTCAATGAATACACGAACCAACCCCGTCTACAAGCATAGCAAAACTACAACTACCACGATTTGCAATGACGGGAGATAGCTCAACAGCATAACCAAAATATATAGTATTCCTATACATGCATATATTCATAGTGTGATATAACTACATGCATAGAAAACAATAGGTAAAGGATGATCAACATGTAACTTGCCTTGGTTCTGGTTCAGAAAGTCACACTCCTGACAATAGCTCGCGTCGCACTCCGGACAATCTACACGTTTCACACAATTCAACAAATCAATCACCGGAACACGAATAGAACAAAAACAAAACCAACAGCAAGAAAACCATTTTTAAAACTCAAAAACAGAAGCTTAGCAGCACCTAAAATGCACTAAGGTCACAATGCAAAAAAGAATCACTTAAAACCGACAGACGGTTTGAGAGTTACGGCCTCCGGAAGATTTAATTCAAATTCAAATGAATTCAAATTTGAACAGTGCAAACATGAGCAAAGTTGGTACTCTGATAATGTGCTGATTTTTGTGAGTACACAGGAAAAAGAATTACCTAAATTGGACTTATAGAATAAAAGATATAACGAGTTGAATTTTTAGCTGAAATCTGAAAAAGAAAACAGAAAACAATAGAAAATGCCTGGGCGTTGTAGCGAACTCTTGTAGAAGCTCCTGTAGCGACGTGCCACGTGGCAGCGCGTGATTGGCCGGGAAAACTCCTGCGCGTGCGTGCTCACCGGAAACAGAGAAAACGGCGGCTGTCTGGGGCATTGGCGGCGGCGCTCCTCCGGTGGGTCTCCAGTGAAAGTGAAGTGTTGGATGGGTTCAGCGATGAGTTGCGGAGGTGGTGGTGGTGTCGAACGGCGGCAGGGTTCCTTCTGTAGGCGGCGGCGACCACGTGAACAGCCGCTGTGCTCCGGCGGCGGCGGACGAGCTTGTCCCTCCCGCGATGCTGCGTTTCCGGCCACGAGAAAGTGTCAGGCGAGAGAGTATTCGAGAGGGGGTTCGAGGGGTGCAGGCAGCGTGGCTTTGCGGTCTCTTACGGTGGTGGAAACGATCGGCGAAACGGCGGCGATCGGCGTGGACTCTGGCGAGATCCGTTTCGCCCTAGCTCCCGCGTGCGGCAACGAGGAAGATCGAGGAGCGGGTGCGGGGTCTCTCGAGCAGTTGGGATCGCGTACGGTGTCCCTAGGTTGCACGGGGTTGACCAGGGGCACGGGACGAACCGGTTCGGCCTCGGCGTGCGTGCGTGCGTGTGGTGGCTGCAGTGTCCGGCTCGGGGTAGGGGACGGGTGCGTGTCGGGGTCCGCTGGCAGAGAGAGAGAGACAGCGGGTCGGGCGCTGGTGCGGGTCAGGCGCGGTTCGGGCGCGGCTGGCTGCTGCGCTTACCGCTTCGCGGTTGGGTGGGCTGCGAGCGAACGGGAGGCTGCTGGGCCGTGGCGGCGAGCTGGGCCGCGGTGCGGAGCTGCGCTATGCTGCGCTTCGGTGTTGCGTGCTGTGTTTTTTCCTTTTCTTTAAACAAAAACTACAGCAGTAAAAATAACTAAAAATAAAACCACAATATAAAAACTAAATAAAAATACGTAGACACACAGTAAAAATAGCCCTATAACTATAAACTACAGGAACACTAGTTCCAATACTAATGCAATTTTGGAAATTCATTTTGATGCAGAAGGCCACACAAATAGTAAAATAACACACAATTAAAATACTTTGAAGATTGCAAAAAAATTACCAGAACATATCAGATGAACTGGAAACAATATTCTGCACATTATGAACATTTTTAAACAGGGGAGAAGTCATGTTATCTCCGCTCCAATAAATTGCCTTTGGTTGCATAATGATACGAATATTTCAGAAAAAGCAAATAATGCAATAAAAATATGATATGCATATGAATGATCTATTAACATCCTAATTTAGTAAAATTGGGATGTTACAAACCTACCCCCTTAAGATGAATCTCGCCCTCGAGATTCGGGCTGGCTAGCAAATAGGTGTGGGTGATCCTGCTTGAGATCTTCCTCTCGTTCCCAGGTAGCTTCCTCCTCTGTGTGATGATCCCACTGAACCTTGCATAACTTGATTGTCTTGGTGCGAGTAACTCTCTGTGCTATCTCCAGAATCTTAACAGGCTTCTCCTCATATGTCAAATCACTCTCCAACTGAATTGCCTCAAGTGGCACTATGTCCCTCAATGGAACATCCATCATCTCTGCATGGCACTTCTTCAACTGAGATACATGAAACACATTATGAACTCCTGACAAGGATTCTGGCAACTCCAGCTGATAAGATACCTCTCCTCTACGCTCCAAGATCTTGTAAGGCCCCACAAAACGTGGTGCTAACTTACCCTTCATTCCAAACCTCTTAATTGCACGAAGTGGTGAAACTCTAAGATATGCACGGTCTCCTACCTCATATGTCACCTCCTTACGTCTTGCATCTGCATAACTCTTCTGCCTGGACTGTGCTATCTTCAGTCTGTCATGAATCAACTTGACCTTCTCCTCAGCATCTCTGATCAAGTCTGGTCCAAAGAACTGACGTTCTCTATCGGTGTCAAAACCGGCGGATCTCCGGTAGGGGGTCCTGAACTGTGCGTCTAGGCCGGATGGTAACAGGAGACAAGGGACACAATGTTTTACCCAGGGTTGGGCCCTCTTGATGGAGGTAAAACCCTACGTCCTGCTTGATTAATATTGATGATATGGGTAGTACAAGAGTAGATCTACCATGAGATCAAGGAGGCTAAACCCTAGAAGCTAGCCTATGGTATGATTGTTGTATGATGAAGTTGTCCTACGGACTAAAACCCTCCGGTTTATATAGACACCGGAGAGGGTTAGGGTTACACAAAGTTGGTTACAATGGTAGGAGATCTTGAATATCCGCATCACCAAGCTTGCCTTCCACGCCAAGGAAAGTCCCATCCGGACACGGGACGGAGTCTTCAACCTTGTATCTTCATAGTCCTGGAGTTCGGCTGAAGGTATAGTCCGGCTACCCGAACACCCCCTAATCCAGGATTCCCTCAGTAGCCCCTGAACCAGGCTTCAATGACGACGAGTCCGGCACGCAGATTGTCTTCGGCATTGCAAGGCGGGTTCCTCCTCCAAATTCTTCATAAAAGTTTTGTAAACACCAAGAGTAGTGTCCGGATCTGCAAAATAAGCCTCCACATATTGCCATAGAGAGAATAATATTAACACCAATCTAATCTGCTGACGTATTCCGCAGCGTGACATCACACTACGGCCAAGCCTTTATTCGAATCGTTTTCACTTCTCCACCTCAGCGTGTTTTGTGAGGCGGTTTCCTTTGCACGTCTTGTCAAAGCAGAGATCGTGCCCCCTTTGTTTACGGGATTCTCGTTAATACGGACGTGGGTAACCCAACCGCGCCACTTATCACAGTGCTTGGGAGGCAAGCAAGTTTTACTAGGCTGGTGGGGACGCATAGTCGCATCCGCCCATATAAGGGGATAAGGATCCACCTTTTTACCTACGCCTTCTTCCTCCTTTGCCTATCCATCTTCTGCGCACCCGAGCTCCAGCGCCCAAGCCCGCACTTCCTACCTCAACCCTCTCCAACAATGTCCGGAGCGGGAGGCAAGTGGATGGTCTCCTCCGTCACGGAGGGCCATGTCAAAAGGTTAAGGAAGGCCGGATACTTGTCCAAAGACATCGCGCACCGGCTTCCTGAGGAGGGGCAGCTTCTCCCCACCCCAAGGCCCCATGAGAGGGTAGTATTTCTCCCCCACTTCCTCCGCAGACTGGGTTTTCCTCTCCACCCATTTGTCCGCGGGCTCATGTTCTACTATCGCCTAGATTTCCATGATCTGGTCCCGAACTTCATCCTCAATATCTCGGTGTTTATCGTCGTGTGCGAGGCTTTCCTCTGCATTCTCCCCCATTTCGGCCTCTGGCTCAAGATCTTCAACGTCAAGCCAAAGGTGGTGCGCGGCAACCAGGCGGAGTGCGGAGGTGCCATGGCGGGCAAAATTGCCAACGTCCTATGGCTCGAGGGCTCCTTTGTGGAGACCTTGAAGGGGTGGCAGTCAGGGTGGTTTTACATCACCGAGCCACGCGATCCAAAGTGGATCGCAGCCCCTGAATTCCGATCCGGACCCCCTACGCGGCTCACGTCCTGGAAGGAGACGAGCTTGCCGTGGGGCGATGAAGAAGAGTTGGCCGGACTGCAAAAATGCATCCAGTCCCTGGTGAACAAGCAGCTCAAGCTTGTCAACGTAATCCAGGTCATGCTCGTCCGCCGGATCCTTCCGTGTCAAGAACGGGACTTCAATTTGTGGGAGTTCAACTCGGCGCAGCACCGCACTCTGAGCAGGCTCTTCGACACGACGAACGAAGATGTCTAGAGGGGGCTAACCAAAGGCGCCGAGGCTCCCACATCCGCCTCCGAAGACCGCGGATTCAGCTCGCAGCGTCCTGCTGGCGAGTTAAGATATTTCCATCCTCTACAGGATGTTAAGTTTTTTCATAGTTTAACTCTATGCGGGATCTAAACTCCCTCACCTTTGACAGGATTGGCGAGAGAAGTCCGGACAGATTAACTGTCCGGCTCCCTTGCCCGAAGACCCAGCCCCTGCTCTCCTAGAGAAGCTGCTGGTTCCGGCACCTTATGTGGTGCCGGAGAAGAAGGCCAAGAAGAAGAAGGCCACAGGGACTCTAAAGAGTTCCCGGCATATGGTGGTGTCGGACTCGTCGTCTGACGAGTCCGAGACGTACTCCTCCCGTGAAAACGAGGAGGAGGAAGAATAAACCTCTCCCCCTCCAGCGGGGGGAGGAAAGAAGAGGAAGGCCGCCCAAGTGGGGGAAGCCGAGGGGTCCAAGAAGAGGAAAACCCCTCCGCCGGACTACGTTCCCGACGCCGACGAGGACGAAGAGGAGTGGCCGGACAGGGCCAAGCATCTGGCGAGATCGTAAGTGTTCGGATACCAGAGTAACTCGTGATATTCCTTTTGTTGCACAGCTTTCCCTAATGTCGGATATAATCATGCAGTCTGCCCAAGGACGGGCTTGACGAGTCGTCGAGCGGCTCCCTGGATTCATCGAATGTGAATTCAGTTCTGCCTACTGCTTCCCCCTGTGCTGCGGATGACGCTGAAGTGGCATCGCGACAAGCTTCGGGGCGAGAGGAGGTGGTCCAGGAGGAGCCGCAAGGCGACCTCCCGGACTCCAGGAGTGAAGGGGACAAGACCCCCCTGGGCTCCAAGTCCGGCTTTAAGCCGGACACTGCGCCGGAATCATCAACGGTTCTGGACCGCGGCAGGTGAACTCCTGCCAAGAGGAGCAAGCCTACTGAGCCGGCGTCCTCCGTCCAACTGGAAGCGCCGGATAATCTGTTGGAGGAGCTTAAGGGCACCTCCATCGACGAGGAGCACCGTGCCATTATGAGTACGGTGGTCCAGAAGGTTCGGTCCGCCAAAAGCGGACTGAATGAAGCTTGTGCTAGCCTTCTAACAGACTTCAAGGTAAGTTAAAATATGTACAAATATTACCGTATAGACAGTAGCCCCTGATGCTCTGTTTGGCGTTCGGAAAGAAAAGCCGAATAGAGGATCTATTAAATATCGCAGGAGTCTAACTAAAAAGGAGTCAATATACGTATGCAGGCTTCGCTGCTGGCCACCGCCGCACTGACTGCGGAGGTGGGTGCCCTAAAGCAGGGCCTCGAGCGGACCGAGCAAGAGCTCGGCCTTTCCAAACAGCAGCTCGAGGAGAAAGAAGGTACGAGATACCTTATAGAAAAAATGCATATAGGGAGGCGCAATTGCAAAAAATGATAGGAGTATATTGCTTATTGTAGGGGCCACAACTAAGGTGGCGACCCTCAAGCAGGCGCTGTCCGAGGCCGAGAAGAAAGCGGCCACAGAGTGCGCCGAGCAGGAGAAATTTGAGGCGCAGGTCGGCGAGGTGCGGCAAGAGCTTCAGGTTCTCATGCAAAAACATGAGAGTTTGGAGCTCAACTCGAAGACGCGAGCGTCCGAGCTTGCTGCGGCCCTGAAAACTGCCAAATCTGCCAAGGCCGAAGCCCAGAAGGCCCTCCAGGAATTGGATGCGGTGAAAAAGATAGCGGCGGGTAAGGCATTCTATATGCAAAGTAGACATATAAAAGTAAACTACTTGTTACTTACCCGAATCCGGAGCTCTCCAAGGGCATTCGCAGATCTTCCCCGCAGCGTATCCGATGCCGCCGCATTCTATCGAGCTGAGGAAGGCAGCTCAATGGAGAAGGTGTTCTGGTCTCAGTACGCTGAGGCCGGACACCCTGTGCCCTTGAGCGACCAGCTGAAGCAGCTGGTCGAGCTCCACAAGGCGGCCGAACAGGCCCTGAAGGGCTTCATAGTTCGGTTGTGGCCTAGAGAGGCCCTGCCTGGGAGCTCCTTCGGACTGGTGTGGCGGCTGGTGGAGGCTTGTCCAAGGCTCGAGGTCATCAAGCGCTCTGTCTGCATCGAAGGTGCCCGTAGGGCCCTTGCCCGTGCAAAGGTGCATTGGGGTAAGCTGGATGGTGAGAAGCTTGTGAAGGACGGGACACCGCCAGGGAAGGAGCATCGCAAGCCCAAGAACTATTACAAGGATATTCTTGCTGGTGCCCACCTTGTGGCGGATGAATGTACCAAGGATGTAATTTTTGAATGAACTCGCTCGTGTTATCCTGTGCGCTGAAAACTTGTTCATATGCGCTAAGCAATGCTTGAATTTAAAATATTACTTTCTGTGCGGCCGTTTATCAAAAAATTGAGAGATGGCCAGTCGTTGGCTTCTGCCCCCATGCCACTAGTGCTGGGGTGTTCGAGATAAACCTGAGCGCTCTTTTTCCCATGATTGGGTCTGTCGAGGGAGGCGGTCAGCACAACGAACAAGGCAATCGGACTATAATGCTTGAACACTCTCACTTAACCATAGAGCTCTATAATTTTAAATTTCGACGAAGCCCCTAGTATTCGGAAGACCGAGTTCGGGGCGCTATCCACGCCTTGGCCGGACAAAGCCGGTTCCTCGCTCAAAGCGGCATAAGCCTTTAAGGACTCGAAAAACCTCTTGAATAGCGACCGGTCTCTCGCCTCATCATGATAGTCAGGTTTACCTTTCTCCACTGAGGTGCTCGGCCCAGCTCAACTGGGGCACAATCGCAGTGGTTCTCCTAGTGCTACCTTAGCCGAGATAGTGGAACGTAAGGCACCAAAACATAGGAGCCGGGCAAACCCAACTATTGACCCAAATCATGATTCGGAGCCGATGCATATAGTGCTATAAGTTCGGGGTGCCGCACTTGTGAAAGTGGACGGACTTCTCACACCATATTGATGGGTACTGAAGCCCCTGGCATATTTTGCCGTACCATAGTGTACGGATGCAGCATGTTATTGATAAACATATATATAAAAAGAGGGTAATGCAAAAAATAGACAAAAAGCTATGCATTGTTTATAGAAAGGCTGCTATGAAAGCGGAACGATACAAATAGTGTGATAAGCAAAATAAATTGGACTATTTAACATGTCCTGGCCAGGGGCAGGCCGCGGAATTGTATTAAAAAACAGGTATACTGCTCGCAATAGAGACCACCTGGGAGTTCCATGATGCGGCGTGGCTTGTCTGCTTCCCTGGATCTTGCATCGTTTGTGCGGCAGTTGAATTGCCGAACGGGTCGTATGAAGTATGGAGTCCTGAGAGTAAGAGAAAAAAAAAGAATCCGGCAGCCCCTGGTGCGGTTTAAGCCGTGTTTCGGGCGTGCCGTGATAGTGCCCCTTCCCCTGTGCCCATGGTATTTCAAGAGCATATTTATGTACGTGAAGCACTGGTTTCGCTATATCGCGAGGGCTAGGGTTGGGGCCGCATTGCTACGCTAGGTCGGAACGTGCCAGGCGGTCTTGTTGTAGGGTACTCCGGGCGTGCTTGACAGTGTCCGGCTTTTTGAAGGCCGAACTAGAGGACTGCCTAGAGAGGCTGCTTTGTACTTCTGCTGCGAGCGCTGCTGTGTGCTCCTCCATTCGGAGGGAGCGTTCAGTGTTCCCATTGACCGTGATTACTCCTCTAGGGCCTGACATCTTGAGCTTGAGGTATGCATAGTGCGGTACCGCGTTGAATTTTGCGAATGCGGTTCGCCCGAGCAGTGCGTGATAGCCACTACGGAACGGGACTATGTCGAAGATTAACTCCTCGCTTCGGAAGTTATCCGGAGATCCGAAGACCACTTCCAGTGTAACCGAGCCTGTACAGTTGGCTTCTACACCTGGTATGACGCCTTTAAAGGTCGTTTTGGTGGGCTTGATCCTTTAGGGATCTATGCCCATCTTTCGCACTGTATCCTGGTAAAGCAGGTTCAGGCTGCTGCCGCCGTCCATGAGGACTCTTGTGAGATGAAATTCGTCAATGATTGGGTCTAGAACCAATGCGGCGAAGCCGCCATGACGGATGCTAGTGGGGTGGTCCCTTCGATCAAAGGTGATCGGGCAGGAGGACCATGGGTTGAACTTTGGGGCGACCGGCTCCATCGCATATACGTCCCGTAACACATGCTTGCGCTCCCTCTTGGGGATGTGGGTTGCGTATATCATGTTCACCGTCCGCACTTGCGGGGGAAATCCCTTCTGTCCACTGTTGTTCGGCGGCCTGGGCTCCTCCTCGTCGTTTCTATGCAGCCCCTTGTCTTTGTTTTCGGCTCTTAACTTGCCTGCCTGCTTGAACACCCAACAATCCCTGTTGGTGTGATTGGATGGCTTTTCGAGGGTGCCATGTATCTGGCACAAGCGGTCGAGTATGCGGTCCAAACTGGACGGGCCCTGAGTTTTTCTTTTGAATGGCTGTTTCCGTTGACCGGATTTGTAGCCTCGGAATCCAGCATTAACTGTCGTATCCTTGTTGCTGTCGCTGTTAACGTGGCGCTTTTGTTTGTTCCGACGTGACCTGTCACTTTTGTCCTTGGTATTCGAATTACCAGTGTTCTTAGTTAAGTTGTTACTGCGAGCTAGCCAGCTGTCTTCTCCCGCGCAAAAGCGGGTCATGAGTGTCATGAGGGCTGCCATAGATTTCAGCTTTTCCTGTCCCAGGTGCCGGGCCAACCACTCGTCACAGATATTATGCTTGAAGGCCGCTAAGGCCTCTGCGTCCGGACAGTCGACTATCTGGTTTTTCTTTGTTAGGAACCGTGTCCAGAATTGCCTGGCTGATTCTTCTGGCTGCTGATTTATGTGGCTTAGGTCATCGGTGTCCGGTGGTCGCACATAAGTGCCCTGGAAGTTGTCAAGGAATGCGGCTTCTAGGTCCTCCCAAGAAACGATTGAGTTTGCTGGCAAGCTGTTAAGCCAATGCCGGGCCGGTCCCTTAAGTTTGAGTGGGAGGTATTTGATGGCGTGTAGATCATCGCCGTGGGCCATGTGGATATGAAGGAGATAATCCTCGATCCATACCGCAGGATCTGTTGTGCCGTCGTATGACTCGATGTTTACGAGTTTGAAGCCCTTAGGAATTTTATGATCCATTACTTCATTTGTGAAGCATAGTGGGTGTGCGGCGCCTCTGTATTGGGCTATATCACGACGCAGCTCGAAGGCGCTTTGTCTATTGAGTTCGGCCCGGCCGGATTCATTGTGTCCGGAGTGACGATCACCGTCACGTGCTGTGGGGCGCCTGCGCTATCCGTAGATCGATCTTGTTTGCCTTGCCTTGTCCTCCAGGATTTCGCGCAGGTCGGGCGCGCTTTCCCGTGCCTTAGTATGCTTGACACGGTGCCGGGGCATGGCTTGAGTGGAGGGCCAAGAGGCCTCTCTGTCACGGCCACGAGGTGGCCGGTCGGCCATGTCATGCACTGGTGATGTAGGTGCTTCCTCCTCTAGTCGGGGTAGCAGCCTGCGCTTTGGGTAACTCTTGGAGGGGCATTCGAGTTCATACTCTTCGGCTGCAAGGACTTCAGTCCATCTGTCAGCTAGCAAATCCTAATCAGCTCTAAGCTGTTGCCGCTTTTTCTTGAGGCTGCTTGCCGTGGCCATGAGCCTGTGTTTAAAACGCTCTTGTTCGGCAAGATCTTCTGGCACGACGAACTCGTCGTCGTCGAGGCTTGCCTCGTCTTCGGAGGGAGGCGTATAATTATCGTCCTCAACCTCTTGGTCCGCCGCCCTCTCGTGAGGGCTGGCTTCTCTGTCCTCCTATGCCGAATTTTGCTGGAGGGGGTGTTCTTCGGCGCTATCCGGAGTAGTATTATCTCCCGTGCCGGAATCACCGTTTTTGCTTTGGCGGGGTTTAGAGCGGCGCCGCTGATGCCGGCGCTTGGGCTGTTTCTTAGAGGTATCGTCCATCGCTGTTCCATCGCCATCTCCATCCTTTGGAGTGTCCACCATATATATGTCATATGATGAGGTGGCCTTCCAACGCCCTACAGGTGCTCGTTCTTGTTCGTCTCCTGCATCGTCGTCCATGCCGTCGATGTCTTCGGAGTCGAAGTCAAGCATGTCGGTTAAGTCGTCGACAGTGGCTACGAAGTGGGTGGTGGGTGGGTTTTGAATTTCTTCATCGTCCGTATCCCAACCTTGCTGACCGTAGTCCGGCCAGGGCTCTCCTGATAAAGAGAGAGACTTTAGAGAATTCAGGATGTCGCCGAAGGGCGAGTGCTGAAAGATGTCCGCGGTGGTGAACTCCATTATCGGCGCCCAATCGGATTCGATCGGCGGGGGCGCGGGGGGCTCGGAGTTTGGAGAGGAATCCGGCTCCTCGGAGTCACGGGCCATGCAGAGTGCGGGGCTGGAGTTCGGCTCGATCGCCTCTGAGATCGCAGCCCCTGAGGCAGCGTCCAACCGCTGATCCTCGATTGGCACAGTGGGCTCCGAATCAATGGTCGGAACCGATGCGTGTGCGGTCTCCAAGGCGCTGTTCGGCGGCAGAGCTATATCATGCCCATCGAGACAGTGCGGCATGCTTGGCTGTGGCTCAAATCCGTCGAAGATCAAGTCCCCGCGGACGTCAGCCGTGTAGTTTAGGCTTCCAAACCTGACCTGATGGCCAGGGGCGTAACTTTCGATCTGCTCAAGGTGACCAAGCGAGTTGGCCCGCAGTGCGAAGCCGCCGAAGAAGAAGATCTGTCTGGGGAGAAAAGTCTCACCCTGGACTGCATCGTGGTTTATGATCAAAGAAGCCATCGGGCCTGAAAGCGACGACACAGAGGAACTCTCAATGAAAGCACCAATGTCGGTGTCAAAACCGGTGGATCTCGGGTAGGGGGTCCCGAACTGTGCGTCTAGGCCTGATGGTAACAGGAGACAAGGGACACAATGTTTTACCCAGGTTCGGGCCCTCTTGATGGAGGTAAAATCCTACGTCCTGCTTGATTAATATTGATGATATGGGTAGTACAAGAGTAGATCTACCACGAGATCAAGGAGGCTAAACCCTAGAAGCTAGCCTATGGTATGATTGTTGTATGATGAAGTTGTCCTACGGACTAAAACCCTCCGGTTTATATAGACACCAGAGAGGGTTAGGGTTACACAAAGTCAGTTACAATGGTAGGAGATCTTGAATATCCGCATCGCCAAGCTTTCCTTCCACGCCAAGGAAAGTCCCATCCGAACACGGGACGGAGTCTTCAACCTTGTATCTTCATAGTCCTGGAGTTCGGCTGAAGGTATAGTCCGGCTACCCGAACACCCCCTAATCCAGGATTCCCTCATTCTCCAACCTCATCCCACATCAACGGTGTCCTGCACTTCCTACCATACAATACCTCAAATGGTGCCATCTTCAGACTATCCTGGTAACTGTTATTATATGAGAACTCTGCATAAGGTAAATTATCATCCCAACTGGACCCATAGTCCAAAGCACAAGCTCTCAAAATATCCTCCAAAATCTGATTTACCCTCTCTGTCTGCCCATCTGTCTGTGGATGGAAAGCTGTACTGAACTCCAGCCTGGTGCCCAAGGATTCATGCAACTGATGCCAAAATTTGGATGTGAACTGAGTACCTCTATCAGACACTACCTTCCTTGGAACTCCATGCAGACAAACAATTTTAGATATATAATTTTTTGCTAGCTGAGCATTGGTATAAGTAGTCTTTACCGGGATGAAGTGAGTAGCTTTAGTCGGACGATCAACAACTACCCAAATAGAATCATAACCTGACCGAGTCCTGGGTAGACCTGTAATGAAATCCATACCAATCTCATCCCACTTCCAATCAGGTATAGGCAATGGCTAAACAAACCAGCTGGTCTCTGATGTTCCGCCTTAACTCTTTGGCACACATCACATGTTGCAATATACCCAGCAATTTCCCTTTTCAGGCTAGGCCACCAAAATCTTTCCCTCAAATCCAAATACATCTTAGTATTACCTGGGTGAATAGAATAAGGTGAATCATGCGCCTCCTGAAGAATCAACTTCCTGATGTCTGCATCTTGAGGTAACCATATGGCTCCATGTTCATCCTCATGGAAACCTTCTGCCTTCCCTTTAACCATATTCTCTTTTATCTCAGCAATCTCCTTATCATTCTTTTGAGCTTCTCTGATCCTGTCAAGCAAAGTAGGCTTTACCTCAAGTGTTGCTAAATATCCCTTAGGAACCATCTCCAACCGGAGATTCCTGAACTGCTCACATAACTCTGGTGGCATATCATCAATATTAACTGCATTAGCACGGCTCCTACCACTCAATGCATCAACAACAACATTAGCCTTACCAGGATGATACTGCACATTCAAATCATAATCCTTAATAAGCTCCAACCATCTCCTCTGCCTGAGGTTCAAATCCTTCTGAGTAAAAATATACTTCAAGCTCTTATGATCAGTAAATATATCACAATGATTACCAATAAGATATGGCCTCCAAGTTTTCAATGCATGCACAACTGAGGCTAACTCCAAATCATGTGTAGGATAATTATGCTCATGATTCTTAAGCTGACGTGAAGCATATGAAACAACTTTACCTTCCTGCATCAAAACGCTCCCAAGTCCTTGACGAGAAGCATCACAATATACCTGGAAGTCCTTATGTATGTCTGGCAGAGTTACGAATGGTGCTGTAACCAAACGCTGCTTCAATTCCTGAAAGCTGGCTTCACATTCATCAGTCCAAACAAACTTCTTCTCCTTCTTCAATAGTTCAGTCATAGGCTTTGCAATCTTGGAAAAGTTCTCAATAAACCTCCTGTAATAACCTGCAAGGCCCAAAAAGCTGCGAATCTCTCCAACTGACGTGGGTGTCTCCCACTCTGTAACTGCAGCAACCTTAGATGGATCAACTGCAACTCCATTACCTGACACAACATGTCCAAGGAATGCTACCTCATCCAGCCAAAACTCACATTTGCTGAACTTGACATACAACTGATGTTCCCTCAATTTCTCCAATACCAAACGCAAATGCACCTCATGCTCTTGCTTATTCTTGGAGAACACCAATATATGATCAATGAAAACAACCACAAATTTATCCAAGAACTCCATAAACAACTTGTTCATCATATTCATGAAGCATGCAGGGGCGTTAGACAATCCGAATGACATAACAGTATATTCATACAACCCATACCTCGTGGTAAAAGCAGTCTTGGGAATATCTTGCTCACGAATCTTTAATTGATGATAACCAGAACAAAGATCAATCTTAGAAAACACAGTAGCTCCCTCCAACTGGTCAAATAGATCATTTATCATAGGCAAAGGATACTTATTCTTAATGGTTACCTCATTCAGAGAACGATAATCAACACACATCCTCAAGGTCCCATCCTTCTTCTCCACAAACAAAACTGGGGCTCCCCAAGGTGATGAACTTGGGCGAATAAATCCTTGCGCCGCAATTCTCTTATCTGCTTCTTCAATTCCTCCAACTCTTGAGGAGGCATTCTATACGGTCTCTTTGCAATAGGTCCAGTGCCTGGTATTAAATCAATCAGAAACTCAATATCTCTATCTGGTGGCATACCTGGCAACTCCTCTGGAAACACATCTGGATAATCCCTCACAACTGGCACCTCTTCCAGGCTACCCCCCTTAAGAGAGTTCACCTGCACCTGATTACGCTTATACTTACACACATATTTGATCCTCTTCCCTCCTGGTGCACTGAGAGTAATAGATCGACTAGCATAATCAATACGACATTTATATAACTGCAACCAATCCATACCCAAAATAATATCCAGACCTTGTGACTTCAATATAATCAAGCCCATAGGAAAATCATGCTTTCCAATAGACAAAGTCAACTGATGGCAACCAACACCTGCTATCATCTCAGCTCCTGGGGAACTCACTCTAATAGGCATACTAAGTGTTTTGGTTGGCAATCCATGTTTATCAACAAATACCCTCAAAATAAATGAATGTGATGCACCAGTATCAAAAAGAACAAGCGCGGGTACTGAGTTAATCAAGAACTTACCAATCACTGCATCAGGTTCATTATAGACCTCCTCAACATTAACATGGTTGACATGACCCTTTTGGAAGGGGTTTGGCTTGCTGACTCCTGAATCCCCATTACCGTTCTTGTTCCCTGGACAAGCATTGGAGTAGTGGCCCATCTGCCTACACTTATAGCATTGAACCTGGCTAATATCCCTCTACACAGGCATACTCTGGTGGCTCTGGTTATTATTCCCTCCATTACCATTACCATTACCATTACCATTACCATTACCTCTACCATTGCCATTGTTACTCTTGTGCCCATTGTGATGATGGTGGCCATTATGGTTGTGGCCATTCCCTCCATGATGATTATGACCATTACCTCCATGATGATTATGCCCATTACCTCCATTACCATGATATGAAGTGCGTGGCTTCTGTTGTGGTCCTGAATTATACCTATTATTATTGTTGTACTTCCTCTTGCGATTCTCTATGGCCTGTTGCTTTCCCTCCAGCACAATAGCCTTGTCAATCAAATCCTGGCAATTCCTAAAAGTGGCCACTGTCAACTGAAGGCTCAACTCATCATTAAGGCCCTCCAAGAATTTCTCTTGCCTAGCTGCATCAGTGTTAACATCATTAGGAGCATAACGTGCAAGATTATTAAATTCCTCCACATACGCATTAACTATGCGACCTCCCTGGCGCAAACTGCGAAACTCCTTCTTTTTCAGACTCATAGCACCAGCAGACACATGTGCAGCACGGAAAGCATCCTGAAACTGAGGCCATGTGATAGCAGCAATGGGATAAGTGACCAAGTAGTTTTCCCACCAAGCTGCAGCAGGACCCTCCAACAAATGTGAGGCAAACCTCACCCTCTCTGCATCAGTGCATCCAACCGTCTCCAGGTTCCTATTGACTGCACGGAGCCAGTCATCAGCCACAATAGGTTCAGGGGAACTGGAGAACCTCTAAGGATTCAACCTCAAGAACCTGGTAAGCATATCCACAGGTGGCGGTGGCGGCGGATTGTTGTTGTTATTGTTGTTGTTCTGGTTCTGAGTAAGCAACTGGATCAACTGGGCCTGTCCCTCAATAACCTGCTGTATGTATGGTGGTACTCCATTGCCATTGTTGTCTCCTCCTGCAGTATTGTGTCTAGTATCACGCCTCGGCGGCATCTGGTGGGCAAGCATAGATGATTTATAGATATAATAGGGCCAAAAGCCATGTATATATAAATATATTCTACCCATATGCATAATATGATCAAGCCAACAAAACAAAACAACGAATAACACCAAC
>NC_041380.1:409611805-409657851 GCF_002162155.2 Triticum dicoccoides
GAATAATTTCGACACTAAGCAATTTAACAAACAACTACCAACCAAGCAAACAATCTAGTATCTTCATACCACGAAAGTGGGCATAATCAGATACGCTAACACGATAATGTTGCAATATAAACAAACATGAATGGTGGTCTCAGCACTAGTTCCTACTTAACTGTTCAAGATACTTGAGGGGGTTAACTAATAAACAGTAAGAAGTATAACTAGTTTATAAAATAATTTTCACTCCTATGGCTTTTCTAATCCATTTTCTAGGGTCACGTCCTACAGTCAACACACTACTCTGATACCATATGTAACAACCAAACCTCGAAGGATTTGAGTCTCTGTGCTTACCGTTCTAGTCCCTGGATCGAACTCGCTAGCACACAGTATAGACGAATACCAGAATAGCAAGTGCATCATTTATTACATCGTATGATCCAGAATATATAAAATAAAACAATCTGCATAGCACTTGGCTAGCTTTATTCAATCAAACAGCGGAAAGTAGCAGAAAATAACGACGAGTCCCATCATAGCCCACTGGCGATGCTGAGTGCAGACTCGCGACCCTAACGGTACCTTACTCTTCGTCAGAATATCCTGCAACATGAGACGTTGCAGCCATATAGGTCAATACTTGGAATGTATTGGCAAGTTACACAGGAGTAATAATAAAGCAGACCTACATGTATATGCATAGTATATCAAAAGAAAGGCTTGATGGTTTATTTTGCGGAAAGCTGATTTTGTCCTCATAACTACCTAATAGTCAAATTTGTATTTAGTTATTTTATTACTACAATTAAATGCACAAGGTTGAGTTGGCAAAATCAACTCCAACCTACCCTTTATTAAGTTGCCCAACAAATTTATTAAGTGTCACATCTGTCAAGATCATCCAACAACTGTAATGGCATAGTGGCTCAAAGTTGCCCATAACCGGGGGCACGGCTAATCATGATTAGTTTTAATACTCTGCAGAGTTTAGTACGCTTTACCCACTGGACCCAACCCGAAGGTTGAGACGAAGTCTTTCAGAAGCAGTCCCCTAGTCCCAACAGGAGGCCCATCCCAACTATTATATCTACATCTGCTGGCACATCCGGGTAAGGGTCCCACAACTGATCAACTAAGCCAGAGCCCATTTAGCCAGTGGTCACACATGGAAGCTACTAGTCACTAAGTCTGTCTGATCCTTTTGAGCCTGGGCGGCCGTCCACTTACATTCAGAGGGTATAAACCATGATGTTCTTGAAACCACCCTAGCAATACCACTTCCGCCCAGAGGTGAATTAAATCCTGAGTTTCTACTCAAATTATTATATATATAATCCTCACATAAGCTCAATGAATACACGATCCAACCCCGTCTACAAGCATAGCAAAACTACAACTACCACGATCTGCAATGACGGGAGATAGCTCAACGGCATAACCAAAATATATAGTATTCCTATACATGCATATATTCATAGTGTGATATAACTACATGCATAGAAAACAATAGGTAAAGGATGATCAACATGTAACTTGCCTTGGTTCTGGTTCAGAAAGTCACACTCCTGACAATAGCTCGCGTCGCACTCCGGACAATCTACATGTTTCACACAATTCAACAAATCAATCAGCGGAACACGAATAGAACCAAAACAAAACCAATAGCAAGAAAACCATTTTTAAAACTCAAAAACAGAAGCTCAGTAGCACCTAAAATGCACTACGGTCACAATGCAAAAAGAATCACTTAAAACCGACAAACGGTTTGAGAGTTACGGCCTCCGGAAGATTTAATTCAAATTCAAACGAATTCAAATTTGAACAATGCAAACATGTGCAAAGTTGGTACTGTGATAATGTGCTGATTTTTGTGAGTACACAGGAAAAAGAATTACCTAAATTGGACTTATAGAATAAAAGATATAACTAGTTGAATTTTTAGCTGAAATCTGAAAAAGAAAACAGAAAACAATAGAAAATGCCTGGGCGCTGTAGCGAACTCCTGCAGAAGCTCCTGTAGCAACGTGCCACATGGCAGCGCGTGATTGGACGGGAAAACTCCTGCGCGTGCGTGCTCACCGGAAACAGAGAAAATGACAGCGGTCTGGGGCGTTGGCGGCGACGCTCCTCCAGTGGGTCTCCAGCGAAAGTGTAGTGGCAGATGGGTTCAGCAATGAGTTGCGGAGGTGGTGGTGGTGTCGGACGGCGGCGGGGTTCCTTCTGTAGCCGGCGGCGACCACGTGAATAGCCGCTGTGCTCCGGCGGCGGCGAACGAGCTTGTCCCTCCCGCGATGCTGCGTTTCCGGCCACGAGAAAGTGTCAGGCGAGAGATGATTTGAGAGGGGGTTCGAGGGGTGCAGGCAATGGGGCTCTGCGGTCTCTTACGGTGGTGGAAACGACCGGCGAATCGCTGGCGATCGGCGTGGACTCTGGCGAGATGCGTTTTGCCCTAGCTCCCGCGTGCAGCAACGAGGAAGATCGAGGAGGGGGTGCGGGGTCTCTCGAGCAGTTGGGCTCACGTACGGTGTCCCTAGGTAGCACGGGGTTGACCAGGGGCGCAGGACGAACCGGCTCGGCCTCGGCGTGCGTGCGTGTGTGTGGCGGCTGCAGTGTCCAGCTCGGGGTAGGGGATGGGTGCGTGGCGAAGTCCGCTGGCAGAGAGAGAGAGAGAGACAGCGAGTCGGGCGCTGGTGCGGGTCGGATCGGGTGCGGGTCAGGCGCGGTTTGGGCGCGGCTGGCTGCTGCGCTTACCGCTTCGCGATTAGGTGGGCTGCGGGCGAACGGGAGGCTGCTGGGCCGTGGCAGTGAGCTGGGCCGCGGTGCGGAGCTGCGCTGTGCTGCGCTTTGGTGTTGCGTGCTGTGTTTTTTTCCTTTTCTTTAAACAAAAACTACAGCAGTAAAAATAACTAAAAATAAAACCACAATATAAAAACTAAATAAAAATACATAGACACACAGTAAAAATAGCCCTATAGCTATAAACTACAGGAACACTAGTTCCAATACTAATGCAATTTTGGAAATTCATTTTGATGCAAAAGGCCACACAAACAATAAAATAACACACAATTAAAATACTTTGAAAATTGCAAAAAATTTACCATAACATATCAGATGAACTGGAAACAATATTCTACACAATATGAACATTTTTAAACAGGGGAGAAGTCATGTTATCTCCGCTCCAATAAATTGCCTTTGGTTGCATAATGATTCAAATATTTCAGAAAAAGCAAATAACGCAATAAAAATATGATATGCATATGAATGATCTATTAACATCCTAATTTAGTAAAATTGGGATGTTACACCTCCCTTCTTAGGGACACAATGGACAGGGCTTACCCACTGACTATCAGCAACAGGATAAATTATACCTGCCTCAAGGAGCTTTAGTATCTCCTTTCTTACCACTTCTTTCATTTTAGGATTCAGCCGGCTTTGATGATCACGAACTGGTTTAGCATCTTCTTTCAAAATAATTTTATGTTGACATAGAGTGGGACTAATGCCCTTAAGATCATCAAGAGCATACCCAATAGCAGCACGGTGCTTCTTCAGAGTTTTCAATAATCTCTCTTCCTCATGCTCTGAAAGGTTAACACTAATAATAACAGGATATATCTTTTTCTCATCAAGATAAGCATATTTAAGAGTATCAGGTAACGGTTTAAACTCAAACACAGGATCACCCTTGGGTGGAGGAGGACCCCCTAGGATTTCAACAGGTAAATTGTTTTTTAGAATAGGTTCATGTTTAAAGAATACTTCATCTAATTCCCTTCTTTCATTCATAAACATGTCATTTTCATGGTCTAGCAAATATTGTTCTAAAGGATCAGTAGGAGGTACGGCAATAGAAGAAAGACCAATAATTTCATCCTTACTAGGTAATTCTTCTTCGCGGTGTTGTCTACTAAATTTAGAAAAATTAAATTCATGAGTCATATCATCTAAACCTATAGTAACAACATCTCTTTTGCAATCTATGGTAGCATTAACAGTGTTCAAGATGGGTCTACCAAATATAATGGGACAAAAGCTATCTTGTGGGGAACCAAGAACAAGAAAATCAGCAGGATATTTAGTTTTCCCACACAAGACTTCAACATCTCTAACAATTCCCATCGTTGAAATAGTATCTCTATTGGCAAGTTTAATTGTGACATCAATATCTTCCATCTCAGCAGGTGCAATATCATGCATAACTTCTTAGTATAAGGAATAAGGTATTGCACTAGCACTAGCACCCATATCACATAAGCCATGATAACAACGATCTCCTATTTTAACAGAAATAACAGGCATGCCTACCATAGGTCTAGGTTTATCTTTATCACGAGGTTTAGCAATTCTAGCAGTTTCATTAAAGAAATAAATGACATGCCCATCTATATTATCAGACAAGAGATCTTTAACAATAGCAATATTAGGTTCAACTTTAACTTGCTCAGGAGGTGTATATGTTTTAATATTGCTTTTACGAACTACAGTTGAAGCTTTAGCATGATCCTTTATCCTAACAGGGAAAGGTGGTTTCTCAACATAAGAAGTAGGAACAAAAGGATCATTATAAGTGATAATCTTTTCTTCTACTTTAATAGATGCATCTACTTTTACTTCTATCGGAGGATGATATTTAAACCACTTCTCCTTGGGGAGATCAACATAGGTAGCAAAAGATTCATAGAAAGAAGCTATTATCTCAGAGTCAAGTCCATATTTAGTGCTAAATTTACGAAAAATATCGGTATCCATAAAAGATTTAACACAATCAAAACTAGGTGTCATACCTGACTCCTTACCATTGTCGAGGTCCCAATCTTTAGAGTTGCGTTTAATTCTTTCCAATAAATCCCATTTGAATTCAATAGTCTTCATCATAAAAGAGCCAGCACAAGAAGTATCAAGCATGATGCGATTGTTACCAGAAAGCCGAGCATAAAATTTTTGAATAATCATTTCTCTTGAGAGCTCATGATTGGGGCATGAATATAACATTGATTTAAGCCTCCCCCAAGCTGTAGCGATGCTTTCTCCTTCGCGAGGCCAAAAATTATATATGTAATTGCGATCACGATGAACAAGATGCATAGGATAAAACTTCTGATGAAATTCCAATTTCAATCGTTTGTAATTCCAAGACCTCATATCATCACATAGCCTATACCATGTCGATGCATCTACCCTCAAAGATAAAGGGAATACCTTCTTCTTAACAACATCTCCGGGTACACCTGCAAGCTTAAATAATCCACAAACTTCATCCACATATATCAAATGTTCATCAGGATGTTTTGTTCCATCTCCTAAAAAAGGATTAGCTAGCAGTTTTTCTATCATACCTGCAGGAACTTCAAAGCAAGCATCTTCATTTTAATTTTCATTTTCAGTAGGTTCAGTAGGTTGAGGAGCAACTCTTTGCTCTACTGGTCGGGGTGAAGATACCCCGAACAAGCCCCTCAGAGGATTACTTTCCATAGTAACAAGTGACAGTAAACTTCAGCACACTATATAAATTTTTCCGTACCAAATTCCACCTACCAAAGGCGCTTCACTCCCCGGCAACGGCGCCAGAAAAGAGTCTTGATGACCCACAAGTATAGGGGATCTATCATAGTCCTTTCGATAAGTAAGAGTGTCGAACCCAACGAGGAGCAGAAGGAAATGATAAGCGGTTTCCAGCAAGGTATTCTCTGCAAGTACTGAAATAAGTGGTAGCAGATAGTTTTGTGATAAGGTAATTTGTAACGAGCAACAAGTAAAAAAAGTAAATAAGGTGCAGCAATGTGGCCCAATCCTTTTTGTAGCAAAGGACAAGCCTGGACAAACTCTTATATGATGTAAAGCGCTCCCGAGGACACATGGGAATATCGTCAAGCTAGTTTTCATCACGTTCATATGATTCACGTTCGGTACTTTGATAATTTGGTATGTGGGTGGACCGGTGCTTGGGTGCTGCCCTTACTTGGACAAGCATCCCACTTATGATTAACCATTATTGCAAGCATCCGCAACTACAACAAAAGTATTAAGGTAAACCTAACCATAGCATGAAACATATGGATCCAAATCAGCCCCTTATGAAGCAACGCATAAACTAGGGTTTAAGCTTCTGTCACTATAGCAACCCATCATCTACTTATTACTTCCCAATGCCTTCCTCTAGGCCCAAATAATGGTGAAGTGTCATGTAGTCGACGTTCACATAACACCACTAGAGGAGAGACAACACACATCTCATCAAAATATCGAACAAATACCAAATTCACATGACTACTAATAGCAAGACTTCTCCCATGTCCTCAGGAACAAAAGTAACTACTCACAAAGCCTAAACATGTTCATAATCAGAGGGGTATTAATATGCATATAGGATCTGAACATATGATCTTCCACCAATTAAACCAACTAGCATCAACTACAAGGAGTAATTAACACTACTAGCAACCTACTAGCACCAATCTCGAACTTAGAGACAAGAATTGGATACAAGAGATGAACTAGGGTTTTGAGATGAGATGGTGCTGATGAAGATGTTGATGGAGATTGCCCTCTCCTGATGAGAGGACCGTTGATGATGACGATGGCGATGATTTCCCCCTCTGGGAGGGAAGTTTCCACAGCTTCGCCAGAGCCCTAGATTGGTTCCGCCTCGTGGCGGCGGAGTTTCGTCCGAGAAGATGGCATATGATTCTTTTCCATCAAAAGACTCCATATAGCAGAAGATGGCCACCGGAGGGCCACCAGGGGGCCCACGAGGTAGGGGGCGCGCCCCCACCCACGTGGGCAGGGTGTGGCCTCCCTGGTGAAGTTCTTGCTCTCAATATGTTTTATATATTTGGAAAACATCTTCCGTGAAGTTTCAAGACTTTTGGAGCTGTGCAGAATAGGTCTCTAATATTTGCTCCTTTTCCAGCCCAGAATCCCAGCTGCCGGCATTCACCTTCTTTATGTAAACCTTGTAAAATAAGAGAGAATAGGCATAAGTATTGTGACATAATGTGTAATAACAGCCCATAATGCAATAAATATTGATATAAAAACATGATGCAAAATGGACATATCAGCTAGCTACCCGCATTCATGCGTCCGTCCGTATGTCGTCGTTAAGAGGCTCGGTGCCCGAGGAACTAACTGCGGTGACTAAATGACACACTCGGATGCTTTGGCCTCACCAGAATGTGGTACTTAAAGCGGCAATGCCCAGCTAACCTCCACACCATAGCGCATCGTCCTGCAACCTGGAACCACATCCGCCATGACCGCGAGCGTGAATGCTTTGTGGGAGAGCTTTGTCTTCGGGGATGAAGCTTGAGGTCGCCGCCCTCGCTCAAGTCGCCGCTCGCAATGCAATAGCGGCGTAGCCGGACGCGGACGCTACCGCACAAGCGGTGGCCACTGTCGGTGTCAAAACCGACGGATCTCGGGTAGGGGGTCCCGAACTGTGCGTCTAAGGCAGATGGTAACAGGAGGCAGGGGACACGATGTTTGCCCAGGTTCGGGCCCTCTTGATGGAGGTAATACCCTACGTCCTGCTTGATTGATCTTGATGATATGAGTATTACAAGAGTTGATCTACCACGAGATCATAGAGGCTAAACCCTAGAGGCTTGCCTATGGTATGATTGTTGTTTTCCTACGGACTAAACCCTCTGGTTTATATAGACACCGGAGGGGGTTAGGGTTCCACAGAGTCGGTTACAAGGGAGGAGATCTACATATCCGTATTGCTAAGCTTGCCTTCCGCGCCAAGGAAAGTCCCATCCGGACACGGGACGAAGTCTTCAATCTTGTATCTTCATAGTCCAATAGTCCGGCCAAAGGATATAGTCCGGCTGTCCGGAGACCCCCTAATCCAGGACTCCCTCAGTAGGCCCTGAACTAGGCTTCAATGACGATGAGTCCGGCGCGCAGATTTGTCTTTGGCATTGCAAGGCGGGTTCTTCCTCCGAATACTCCATAGAAGATCTTGAACACGAGGATAATGTCCGGCTCTGTAAAACAAGTTCCACATACCACCGTAGAGAGAATAATATTTCCACAAATCTAATCTGCTAACACGTTTAGTAACATGACATCATGCCATGGCCCAGTCTTTATTCGAACCGTTTTTCTCAACCAGCACTGCACATATCGCGAGGCGGTTTTCCTGACAAGTCTTGTCAAAGCAGAGATCGTGTCCCCCTTATTACGGGATTCTCTTCAATACGGACATGGGTAACCCAATCGTGCCTGTTGGTATGACTCCTCGATTTTAGGCAAGTCCCAAACGACCACGAGGAGGACGCTTGATATTCACCTCTTTATAAAGAGGCCAAGGCCTGTCCTTTTTTCTCTCTCGTGCTCAATGAATCCTTCCCCCGCCTAGAGTTCCAACACCCAAGTCTCAGGTCAGGCGCTTCGGACCTTCAACCATGTCCGGATCCAACCTTCAAGATCGGTGGATGCCCTCCTCTGTCACAGAGGAAGACATCAAGAAGCTAAGAGAGGCCAGATATCTGACCGTCGAAATCTCGCACAGGCCGCCTGCCCGAGGGCAGGTCATCCCCACTCCCGAACCCAATGAGAGTGTTGTGTTCATCTCTCACTTCCTCTGAGGGCTAGGGCTTGCTCTGGATCCCTTTGTTAGGAGGCTCATGTTCTATTATGGGCTGGATTTCCATGATCTGGCCCCGGATTCCCTCCTTCACATCTCGTCGTTCATTGTCGTGTGTGAGGCCTTCCTCCGCATTACCCCACACTTCGACGTGTGGCTCATGATTTTCAATGTGAAGCCGAAGATGATCGAGGGGCAACACGCAGAGTGCGGAGGTGCCGTAATAAGAAAAAGTGCCGATGCTCCATGGCCAGAGGGTTCCTTCCCATAGGTGTCCAGTTTGTGGCAGCAAGAGTGGTTTTATATCACAACTCCCAGGAGTACCAAGTGGGTAGCCGCCCCTGCCTTTCGCTCAGGCTCCCCACCACAACTGACATCATGGATCAACAAGGGGCTGAACTGGGGGCCAGTAAATGATGTGCCGATATTGCAGAGTCGCATCCGAGATCTCCTTGAGAGAGATGTCAGCCTGGTCTCGGTAATGCAAGTCATGCTAGTTCGTCGGGTCCCGCCTTGCAAACGTCGACCCCTCCATATGTGGGAGTTCACCCCGGAAGGACCGCGAATTATTCAGCACTTCCTCGGCATGACACTCGAAGAGATGTACAAATTGTTCTTCGGACCACAAATAAGGTGTCCGGACACCACCGAGGATGCGGGTCTGAGCTGCAATCGCCCAGATACCCAAGTAAGTAAGCCCATGGCCGAACACGCTGTCTTTTTATTTATCATAACATCATTCTGAAAAAGTCGCTCTTTGACCAGGACTGGGTGACAAAGGCGAAGATGATCAGGTGTTCGGCCTCCCTTCCCGAAGGTTCAGCAAATCCAGTACTAGCCAGAATGCTCGAGCCGGTGCCTTATCAGGCTCCCTTAGGGGAAGATAAAGGGGAGAATAAAGAGGCTGAAAGCGGGCCTCACTCATTATTCATCCAAACCGAGGGAATGAGAGCCTCCGCGAAGGAGGATAACCAGGGAGAAGAATATGAAATTCCCTCTCCCCAAGGAAGGAAGAGGACCACCTTTGAAGACCCGGAAATAAAGGTTTCCAAACGGGGGAAGAAATCTTCGCCAGAGGGTCCTGCCTCGGAGGGTACTCTTTCCGCACAGTGTCCGCAAGGGGATCAGCCCTCTACCGAGCTGTAAGTAAACAAAAAGTACTTAATAGTAAAAATATCCTGCATTACTTGTGAAGATAATAACCGAAGCATATATCTTGCAGTTCGGATCACAGCCCTTCTCGGCAGAGTTCGTCTTCGGGGGATCTTCTTCCGGAGATGATGGAGAGAGAAACACCTCCCCCTGCCACCCCGCCTCATGAGGCGGGCGACCCTGAAGTGTCGTCGCGGAGGGGTTCTCCTGATCCTCCAAGGCCAGAGGGTAATCCTTTGGCCACCCGAAGTCCTCAGTATTCGGCTCCTAAATAGAGAAATAGAAAGATTCCGAAACCGTACAGTGTGCGGTCGGACGCACTGAAGGATTTTCTAGAGCAAGCGGCCATCTCAGAAGCGCATCGTACGCTAATGGGTACGGTGATTGAAATGATTTCATCCGTCGAAAGCGGGTTGCATGAAGCTTTTATGAGTCTGCTGAAAGGCTTTGAGGTATGTGAAATAGTGTATGTTTTTGACAGTACCACACACGTTAGGTGTGCCCTATGCAGATAGTAGCCCCTGAGACTTTGGTTGTCATCGAGAATGGCGGCAAACAGAGGATCATAGTCCCAGGTAATAATCAGACTGCCGTCATGTGCAGGTGGCTGAAGGTCCGGTGGCTAGCCGGACTGGTGAGTTTGCCGAGCTGAAGCGGCAACTTGATGTGGCAGATGCCGACATCGTGCTTGTCAACAAGCGGCTCGACGAGGCACAGGGTATGTGATTTCTCCAGTGATGAACACATAGTAAGAGGAGCATGATGCCAGTATCTTTAATATGTTGTGACTGCAGATGGAGCTGCCACCGTGGAGACCCTTCGGGCGGAACTTGCCCGAGCCAAGGAACAAGCCAGAAATAGCGATGTGGCTGCTCTAAAGGCGGTCGAAGAGCTGAGGGCCGAACAGGCCGCACATTGCTAGAGGAAGGAAAGAATGGCCAAGATGGCCGTTGAGTTGAAAGATGCTGCCGACCGTTACCGACTTCTTGAAAAAGAAAAGCGAGCGGAGGCGACGGACCTGGAGAAGGCCATGGTAGCAGCCAAGGAAGCCTGCTCCAAAATCAAAGCGACGAAGGAGGAGCTGCGTCAAGTTGGAGATATCGCTGCTGGGAAGCCCTTTTTTGTTGCGGACTAAGTTCGGAGATCTGAAGTATGCCCCTCTTGATCAACTATAGAGTTCTGCAGACGCATACGTGGATTTGGCAGCAAGTGCCACTGATGCGGCCGAGTACTTCAAGGATCAAAAAGACCGGGAAGTGGAAAAGCTGTTCTGGTCACAGTTCCATGCTCCAGTGCATCCGCTGCTGTTGAATGAGCGAATGGCCGAGTGGGCCGAGCTCCATAGGTTGTCCGGACTTTCCATGAGGTCTGTTGTGGATCATCTGTGGCCAGAAGGGCCAAGGCCGAATAGTTACTTTAGTTTAGTGCAACAATTCCTTGGTGCTGTGCCGCACATCGACTCTATGAAGAGGTCGGCGTGCATAGAGGGTGCGCGGATGGCACTTGCCCATGTCAAGACATACTGGGCAGAGATGGAGGCCACCAATATTGCAACACAGGGTTCGGCCATGGGCCGAGTAGCTGCCGAGCACTACTTTGAAGAAGTCCTTGAAGGCGCTCGTTTGATAGAGGCTCAGTGCTCGAAGAATATTATGTTCTAGTGACATGTATTCCCATTGTAAAAACAATGTTTTATTGAATTATAAAGGCTGTGTTTATACTTTTGCCTGAAAGTATTATGATGCCTCCTGTGCGGCCGTTTATGTATATATGAATATAACCTGAAAGTTTGCAGTCGCCGGCTTCACCCCCCACACATATAATGCGGGGGTGTTCGCAAAAAACGCGTATTCACACTTGATCCAACGTCTTGGTCCATAAAGGAGGTGGTAGCGCAGTGAACGAGGCAATCAGACTATATTGCTTTAACACTTTCACTTAGCCACAGGAGTTTGACGGTGGGACTACTATATAGCCCCTGGTACTTCCGCGCTCGTTCGAATACGGGGCGTGTACGCACATGACCGGGAAACGGCCCTTCGTTAATGCGGAGGAATCCCGAAGATTCCACCAAGTCATCGAGTGGTTGACCAGTCTCGCGCTTTATCATGACAGTCAGTTTTCGGCTTTCTCTACTAAGGTGATCATCCGAATGAACTAGGGCACAATCGCAGTAGTTCTCCCGATGTCGCCTTAGCCGATAGAGCGGAACATAAGGTAGCAAAACACGGGAGCCGGGCAAACCCAACATTTGACCAAAGACATGATTCGGAGCTGATGCATATAAGGCCAAACTTGCGACGCCGAACACTCCCTAAGGTATTCGGTCTTTATAACATATGCCGGGCTGAACAATGCCCTTAATAATAAACCCCGAGTGTCCAGGTACGTGCAATATCCTGACGTGGCCACATGCCAATACCGCCAGCATCCTTCTCGGTTGTATTGAGTATCCGGAGGATGTGAATCAACAAGTGACAATAAAAAAGGTTTACGCAGGGTCTTAATCTGAAAAGAAACCTTTGAGCGGGTCCCTGCTGCACGTCTGTGCCCGTGTCTCCGTTGTGCCGTGTCCTGGACGGGTGTAGCACGATTGTCATCTGTAAAAGAGAAGAACTTAGGTGAAAGTTGTCGTGCCAGAAAATTGGTTATTATCAATAAGCCATTAAAATTCAAGATAAGTCAAGTTGAGCCGAACTAGCCCTGATTACACGCGGGAAGCCCCTGGTACCGTCTATGAGGGTTTAACCATCAAACCAATCTCATGTGTATGTAGTGATGCACCGGACTCGTATAACCGTATCCGTGGTCTTGACGACCTATCATTTATTCTGGTTGGTGAGGCCGTCTAGTGCTCGGCTGTTAAAGCCGCCATACGTTCTTCCGTGCATAGAGAACGCTTAATATTTCCATTAACTGTGATGGTGCCACGTGGACCGGGCATCTTAAGCTTGAGAGAAGCATAATGCGGTACTGCATTACAACGAGCGAAAGCCGCTCTTCCGAGTAGTGCTTGATAGCCACTTCAGAATGGAGCGATGTAGAAAGTTAACTTTTCGCTTCAGAAGTTGTCAGGAGAACCGAATACAACCTCTAGTAATAGAGAGCCAGTACAACGGGCCTCTGGGACTGGTATTACTCCCTTGAAGGTAGTATTACTGTGGCTTATTTTTGTCGGGTCTATCCCCATTTTGTGGATTGTGTCCTGATATATCAGATTTAGACCACTACCGCCGTCCATAAGGACTCGTGTGAGATGGTATCCGTTTATTATTGGGTCTAACACCAAGGCAGCCAATCCTTCATGCTGGATGCTTGTCGCGTGATCCCCGTGATCAAAAGTGATCAGGTAGGCAAACCAGGGGTTGAACTTAGGGGTGACTGGCTCTATGGCGCGTATGTCTCGGAGTGCATGTTTGCTTCTCCTGTTCGTCACATGGATCATGTTTACTGTTTTAACCTATGGTGGGAATTTTTTCTGTCCTCTAGTGCTTTGCTGGCGAGGTTCGTCCTCATCTTCGCTTGGTGTCTCCCCCCCTTTGTGTTCGGTGTTTAGCTTACCAGCCTGCTTGAAGACCCAGCATTCTCTGTGGGTGTGATTTGCAGGTTTATCGGGGGTGCCATGAATCTGGCATAGTTTGTCGAGAATCTTGTTTAGGACAGACAGTCCATCTCTGCTGCCTTTGAAAGGCTTTTTCCGCTGACCTGGTCGAGAGCCCCTGAATCCGGCGTTGACCACTGTATTATCTGGGCTGTCTTCTTTATTTCGACGCTTTTTTTACTGTGTCATGGTTTTCCATTGCCATCCCTGACTTCAGATGTGCTTGGGTCGCTGGTGCTACTGTGGGCTAACCACCTATCTTTGCCCACGCAAAAGTGGGTCACGAGGATTGTCAGGGCTGCCATTGTTCTCAGTTTTTCTTGGCCGAGGTGTCTGGCGAGCCATTCGTCTCGGACGCTGTGTTTGAAAGCTGCTAAGGCTTCAGCGTCCGGACAGTCGACGATTTGGTTCTTCTTAGTGAGAAACCTATTCCAAAACTTTCGGGCTGACTCTCCGGGCTGTTGAATTATATGACTTAAATCATCTGCATTCGGAGGTCGGACATAGGTCCCTTGAAAATTAGCCCAAAAAGCGTCCTCGAGCTCCTCCCAACTTCCAATTGAGTTTTCGAGGAGGCTTTTCAGCCAGTGCCTAGCTGGTCCTTTAATCTTGAGGGGCAAGTACTTGATGGCATGGAGATCGTCTCCGTGAGCCATATGGATATGGAGGATAAAATCCTCAATCCAGACCCCAGGGTCTGTGGTCCCGTTGTACGCCTCTATAATCACTGGTTTGAATCCTTCTGGGAATTTGTGGTCCGGCACCTCATCGGTGAAACATAGGGGGTGTGCAGCACCCCTGTATTTGGATGTATCATGGCGTTCAGACGGTTGTAGTATTCGGTTTTGATTTTGTGCCGGAGCGTGCTTCCTAGATCCATAGATGGATCTGGTCATACTGGATTTTTAGCGCAAGTCCTCATGTAGATCGTGTGTTGACTTATGTGCGACCTTTTTAGCCGCTCTATCGCGGTCACAAGGTGGTTGATCCGGCCGGTTGGCTGTTTTATTTTTCGGCTGTATGGGCTCTAAGGCCTCATCATTGAATTCAGGTAATAGCTTGCGCTTTGGATAGATCTTTGTGTGGTAACCTCCACCATACTTTTCTTCGTTGTCGAACACTTTGTTCCACCTACTGTTGAGCGTATTTTGTTTGGCCTTAAGCCTTTGGTTTTGCTTCTTCAGACTCCTCGCTGTGGCAATAAGCCTTATGCGGAGGTTCTCTTGCTCCAAGTGCGTTTCCGGGATGATGTGTGCATCTTCGTCCGGACTATTTTCCTCCCCAAAGGGGGTTTGATGAGGTTTATCCTCGATGTCGCCGTGTTCGGACGTCGGATCTGTACTATGTTTGCCGTTTGTAGCTTCATCGTGCTCTGCCGCCGGGGCGATGTGGTTGTCGTTTCCTATGGAGTCGACTGGAGTGTTATTTTCTCTTGCGCTGTTATTGTTGTTTTTGCCGAGGCGGGATTTGGAGTGGCGCCTACGCCGACGCTTTGTTTGCTTCTTGGAGGGGTCATCCTTCGCTGTTTCCTCCCGTTCCTCGTCATCGTTTTCTTTGGGTGTATCCACCATGTATATGTCATGTGATGAAGTGGCTGTCCAGTGCCCTGTGGGCACTAGTTCCTGTTCCTCTTCTGCATCGTCGTCCATACCATCGATGTTTCTTCATCAGAGGCTACTAAGTGGGTGGTGGGTGGGCAGCAAATTTCTTCGTCGTCCGCATCCCATTCAAGCCGGACATAGTTCGGCCAAGGATCTCCTGACAAGGAGAGAGAGACCTTAATGAATTTAGCACGTCGCCAAAAGGTGAGTGCTGAAAGATATCCGCGGAGGTGAACTCCATGATCGGCGCCCAATCAGATTCGATAGGCACGGATGCAGGTGGCTTGGAGTCCGTGGCCGGAGACGAATCTAGTGGTTCAGCAACACGGCTCTCGTAAGGGGTGATGTTAGTATTCAGCTCTATCGCCACTGAGAGTGCGGCCTCCATGGCAGGGTCTATCCACCCATCCTCGGATGGCGCAATTTGCTCCGGATTGAGGGCCGGAGTAGTTGCAGATGCGATCTCCCGAACACTATCCGACAACAGAGTTACGTCATGCTGGTCATGATTGTGCGGTGCACCTGACATGGGCTCGAATCCGTCGAAGATCAAGTCTCCGTGGATGTCGGCAGTGTAGTTTAGGTTTCCGAACCTGACCTGATGGCCAGGGACGTAGCTCTCGATCTGCTCTAGATGGCCAAACGAGTTGGCCCGTAGTGCGAAGCCGCTGAATACAAAGATCTGCCCGGGGAGAAAAACCTCACCATGGACCGCATCGTTACCGATGATTGAAGGAGCCATCAAGCCTTATGGTGACGACACAGTGGAACTCTCAATGAAAGCACTAATGTCGGTGTCAAAACCGGTGGATCTCGGGTAGGTGGTCCCGAACTGTGCGTCTAAGGCGGATGGTAACAGGAGGCAGGGGACACGATGTTTACCCAGGTTCGGGCCCTCTTGATGGAGGTAATACCCTACGTCCTGCTTGATTGATCTTGATGATATGAGTATTACAAGAGTTGATCTACCACAAGATCATAGAGGCTAAACCCTAGAGGCTAGCCCATGGTATGATTGTTGTTGTCCTACGGACTAAACCCTCCGGTTTATATAGACACCGGAGGGGGTTAGGGTTATACAGAGTCTGTTACAAGGGAGGAGATCTACATATCGGTATTGCCAAGATTGCCTTCCACGCCAAGGAAAGTCCCATCCGGACACGGGACAAAGTCTTCAATCTTGTATCTTCATAGTCCAATAGTCCGGCCAAAGGATATAGTCCAGCTGTCTAAAGACCCCCTAATCCAGGACTCCCTCAGCCACGATGGCGGCCGACGATGGGAGCACTGTCAGCCACGTATCCTACCTGCTGTCGTCCAACGTCCAGCACCGCCGAGGTCGGGGACTCCTCCGAGGATGAGTAGGGCATGGGAGGTGGCAGGGCATGGTGTGCCAACTGGCCGGTCCGTCTCCCGTGTTCTACTATTCCTCGCCGAAGAACGCACCTTCACTTCACGGGTCTTGAACCCCGCCCCGTACATGGAGATCATAGATGGAGGACATTGGCCACCGCCGTAGAATAGGTTTAGGGTTGGGTTTCTTTTATTTTTTGTCCTATAAAAGTTTGAAATGTAATGAAAATCTACCGTGTTTGCATTAATCTTGGCCGGTGTATATGAACTTTCACAATAAGATAGTATATTGTAGGAGTACTAGCAAGATGCCCGTGCATTGCACGGAACATTAAGATCTTGTGGGAGAAAAGGATGAACGGGGGACGGCCTTATCTGCAAATTTGGAGAGGAGTGCGGGTAAATTGTCATAGTTTCCTTCCTATCCGTTAGATATAGAACAGACGACCTATATTGCAGGATGGCGGGCACACCATCATCACCAACCCTACTTTTTATTGAACCGAGACAAAGCTAACATGCGAAGTAAATAAACACATAGGGTCTACATACACAATTTATTGATAAGTCTCCATCGTATCTACTTTTCCAAACACTTTTGACCTTGTTTTGGACTCTAACTTGCATGATTTGAATGGAACTAACCCAGACTAACACTATTTTCAGCAGAATTGCCATGGTGTTATTTTTGTGCAGAAATAAAAGTTCTTGGAATGACCTGAAACTTCACGGAGAATATTTTTGAAATTTATAAAAAATACTAGCGGAAGAATCAACACCAGGGGGCCCACACCCTGTCCACAAGGGTGGGGGGCGCGCCCCCTGTCTCGTGGGCCCCCTGAGGCTCCACCAACCTCAACTCTGACTCTATATATTCATGTTCGGCGAGAAAAAAATTAGGGAGAAGTATTCATCACGTTTTACGATACGGAGCCACCGCCAATCCCTAATCTCTCTCGGGGGGGGGGGGGCTGATCTGGAGTCCGTTCGGGGATCCTGAGAGGGGAATCCATCGCCATCGTCATCCAACCTTCCTCCATCACCAATTTCATGATGTTCACCATCGTGCGTGAGTAATTCCATCATAGGCTTGCTGGACGGTGATGGGTTGGATGAGATTTATCATGTAATCGAGTTAGTTTTGTTAGGGTTTGATCCCTAGTATCCATTATGTTTTGAGATTGATGTTGCTATGACTTTACTATGCTTAATGCTTGTCACTAGGGCCCGAGTGCCATGATTTCAGATCTGAACCTATTATATTTTCATGAATATATGTGAGTTCTTGATCCTATCTTGCAAGTCCATAGTCACCTACTATGTGTTATGATCCGGTAACCCCGAAGTGACAATAATTGGGACCACTCATGTATTCACTAACTGTTAATGCTTTGTTTCGGTACTCTATTAAAAGGAGGCCTTGATATCCCTTAGTTTCCAATAGGACCCCGCTGCCACAGGAGGGTAGGACAAAAGATGTAATGCAAGTTCCTTTCCATAAGCACGTATGACTATATTCGGAATACATGCCTACATTACATTGATGAACTGGAGCTAATTCCGTGTCACCCTATGTTATAACTGTTGCATGAGGAATCACATCTGATATAATTATCCATCACGGATCCATTGCCTACGAGATTTTCATATATTGATCTTTGCTTAGTTACTTTTCCGTTGCCACTGTTACAATCACTACAAAACCAATACTGTTACTTTTGCCACCGATACCGTTACTTCCATATTGCTTTTCTACTAAATACTTTGTTGCAGATATTAAGTCTTTCAGGTGCAGTTGAATTGACAACTCAACTGTTAATACTTGAGAATATTCTTTGGCTCCCCTTGTGTCAAATCAATAAATTTGGGTTGAATACTCTACCCTTGAAAACTGTTGCGATCCCCTATACTTGTGGGTTATCAAGACTATTTTCTGGTGCCGTTGCCGGGGAGCATAGCTCTATTCTTTGAGTCACTTGGGATTTATATCTGTTGATTACTACGAAGAACTTGAAATATGAAAGAACCAAGATTTATCCCTCAACTACGAGGGGAGGTAATGAACTTCTGTGTAGCTCTGCACTTGATTCACCTTCTGTTATGAGTAAATTTGCGACACCTACTCCTGCTATTCATTCCGATATGTCACATGTTATTGATGATGCCACTTTTGCTATGCATGATGCTTATGATGAAACTACTTCTATGCTTGATAATATTGTGCCACTTGGTGAATTTCTTGATGAACAACTTGCTAAGGTTATGAAATTATTGAAACTGATAATATTGATGAAAGTGATGATGAAAATTCTCCCCCTAGATATGAATTGCCTATTGTGCCTGAGGGTTATGTTATGGATGAAGAAACTGCTAGAGGTTTTTTAGGTTGAAATGATAGATATGATCTTAAGAAATTGTTAGCTAAGCTGAAAGAAAAATCCTTGAATGCTAGAATGAAATATGACCCTGCTTTTGCTACTTCACCTATATGTATCAATGATAAGGATTATGAATTCTCTGTCGACCCAGAGTTAATTACTTTGGTTGAATCTGATCCTTTCCATGGTCATGAAACTGAAACTATTGTGGCACATCTTACTAAGTTGAATGACATAGCCACCCTTTTTACTCATGATGAGAAAACTCGCTATTACTTTATCCTTAAGTTATTTCCGTTCTCATTAAAGGGTGATGCTAAAACATGGTTTAATTCTCTTGATCCTGGTTGTGTGCATAGTCCCTAGGATATGATTTATTATTTCTCTGCTAAATATTTCCCCGCTCATAATAAACAAGCTGCCTTAATGCTTTGCCTGATCATCCTCTCAAGAAAAATGAAATACTTGATATCTTTTATAATGGACTAACTGATGCTTCCAGAGACCACCTGGATAGTTGTGCTGGTTGTGTTTTCAGGGAAAGAACTGTTGATCAAGCTGAATTGCTATTGAATAATATGTTGAGTAATGAAAATGATTGGACACTTCCTGAACCAACTCCAAAGAAAAGGGGTATTCTATTTCTCAGTCCTGAAGATATGCAAGAGGCAAAGAAATCTATGAAAGAAAAGGGTATTAAAGCTGAAGATGTTAAGAATTTACCACCTATTGAAGAGATACATGGTCCTGATAACCCGACATAGGTAGTAAAGGTAAATTCTCTCCATAGATTTGATGAAGGTGATATTCCTCGTAATAAGTCTGCTAGCCAATGCTTGGATGAGTTTGATAATTTTATTGTTAAGCAAGAAAACTTAAATGCTTATGTTAGTAGACACTTGAAACGTAATGCTTATATGATTGAACACTTGAGTGATTATATGTCTAGAGTTAAAGGTGAGATTAAACTTATTAGTAAACATGCTTCTATGGTTACCACTCAAGTAGAACAAGTGCTTAAAGCTCAGAATGATTTGCTTAATGAATTAGATAATTAGAAAAATGAAAATGATGTTAGAGTTGTGACTAGAGGGGGTAAATGACTCAGGAACCTTTGTATCTTGAGGGCCACCCTAAGAGAATTGAGCAAGATTCTCAGAGAACTAATGTTGATGCACCTAGTTCTTCTAAGAAGAATAAAAAGAAAAATGATAGGACTTTGCATGCTTCTAGTGAACCTGTTGCTGACACACCTGAGAATCCTAATGATATTTCTATTTCTGATGTTGAAACACAATCTGGTAATGAACATGAACCTAGTGATAATATTAATGATGATGTTCATGTTGATGCTCAACCTAGCAATGACAATGATGTAGAGATTGAAGCTTATGTTGATCTTGATAACCCACAATCAAAGAATCAACATTATGATAAGAGAGACTTTATTGCTAGGAAGCACAGTAAAGACAGAGAACCATGGGTTCAGAAACCCATGCCTTTTCCTCCAAAACCATCCAAGAAAAAGGATGATGAGGATTTCGAGCGCTTTACAGAAATGATTAGACCTATCTTTTTGCGTATGCGTTTGACTGATATGCTTAAAATGAATCCTTATGCTAAGTATATGAAAGATATTGTCACAAATAAAAGAAAGATACCGGAAGCTGAAATTTCCACCATGCTTGCCAATTATACTTTTAAAGGTGGAATACCAAAGAAACTTGGAGATCCGGGAGTACGAACTATACCATGCTCCATTAAAAGAAACTATGTTAAAACTGCTTTATGTGATCTTGGAGCCGGTGTTAGTGTTATGCCTCTCTCTTTATATCGTAGACTTGATTTGAATAAGTTGACACCTACTGAAATATCTTTGCAAATGGCTGATAAATCAACTGCTATACCTGTCGGTATTTGTGAGGATGTGCCTGTTGGGGTTGCAAATGTTACTATTCTAACGGACTTTGTTATTCTTGATATTCCCGAGGATGATAGTATGTCGATTATCCTTGGTAGACCCTTTTTGAATACTGCAGGGGCTGTTATTGATTGCAACAAAGGCAATCTCACTTTTCATGTTAATGGTAATGAGCATACGGTACACTTTCAGAGGAAACAACCCAAGTCCACAGTATTAATTCTATTGGAAAAACTTCAACGATTACTATTGGAGGTTTTGAATTTCCTCTTCCTACTGTCAAGAAGAAATATGATATTCTTATTGTTGGGGATGTGCATATCCCCGTTGAGGTAACCTAGTGTTATTTGAAAATTCTCCGGGTTCATGTTATTCAGAAAGAGTTTGTTAACAAGACTTGAGCAACCTTGTTAGTGGATTCCTTTTGATGAGCATGAGATGGATGAAGTTAGAAAGCACAACTCTGTACCCTCTTTTTACTTTCTGTTATTTAGATTAAATAAAGCAAAAATAGTATTTTTTGTCTATTTTCTGAATTATCCTTGCAATAAAACATACCCCGAAAATAAAAGTTCTCCGAATGCCCTGAAAATTTTATATGATTTTTTCTAGAATATTTAAGAATTATTGGCACTGAGAACACACCAGAGGGCCTCATGATATCTACTACACAACCTTCTTCTTGTAGATGTTGTTGGGCCTCCAAGTGCAGAGGTTTGTAGGACAGTAGCAAATTTCCCTCAAGTGGATGACCTAAGGTTTATCAATCCGTAGGAGGCGTAGGATGAAGATGGTCTCTCTCAAGCAATCTTGCAACCAAATAACAAAGAGTCTCTTGTGTCCCCAACACACCCAATACAATGGTAAATTGTATAGGTACACTAGTTCGGTGAAGAGATGGTGATACAAGTGCAATATGGATGGTAGATATTGGTTTTTGTAATCTAAAAATATAAAAACAGCAAGGTAACTAATGATAAAAGTGAGCGTAAACGGTATTGCAATGCGTTGAAACAGGGCCTAGGGTTCATACTTTCACTAGCGCAAGTTCTCTCAATAATAATAACATAATTGGATCATATAACTATCCCTCAACATGCAACAAAGAGTCACTCCAAAGTCACTAATAGAGGAGAACAAACGAAGAGATTATGTTAGGGTACGAAACCACCTCAAAGTTATTCTTTCTGATCGATCTATTCAAGAGTCCGTAGTAAAATAACATGAAGCTATTTTTTCCATTCAATCTATCATAGAGTTCGTACTAGAATAACACCTTAACACACAAATCAACCAAAACCCTAATGTCACCTAGATACTCCAATGTCACCTCAAGTATCCGTGGGTATGATTATACGAAATGCATCACACAATCTTAGATTCATCTATTCAAACCAACACAAAGTACATCAAAGAGTGCCCCAAAGTTTCTACCGGGGAGTCAAGACGAAAACGTGTGGCAACCCCTATGCATAGGTTCATGGGAGGAACCCGCAAGTTGATCACGAAAACATACATCAAGTGGATCACTAGAATACCCCATTGTCACCACGGGTATCCCACGCAAGACATACATCAAGTGTTCTCAAATCCTTAAAGACTCAATCCGATAAGATAACTTGAAAGGGAAAACTCAATCCATTACAAGAGAGTAGAGGGGGAGCAACATCATAAGATCCAACTATAATAGCAAAGCTCGCGATACATCAAGATCGTACCACCTCAAGAACACGAGAGAGAGAGAGAGAGAGAGAGAGATCAAACACACAGCTACTGGTACATACCCTCAACCCCGAGGGAGAACTACTCCCTCCTCGTCATGGAGAGTGCCAGGATGATGAAGATGGCCGTCAGAGAAGGATTGCCCCCTCCGGCAGGGTGCCGGAACAGGTCTAGATTGGTTTTTGGTGGCTACAGAGGCTTCTGGCGGCGGAACTCCCGATCTATTATGATCCTCAAAGTTTTTAGGGTATATGGGTATATATAGGAGGAAGAAGTACATCGATGGATCTCTGGGCTGTCCACAAGGCAGGGGGTGCGCCTAGGGGGTGGGCGCGCCCCCCACCCTCGTGGGCAGACCGGGACTCTCCTGGTCCATCTTCGATACTCCGTGGGCTTCTTCTGGTCCAAAAATAAGTTCCATGAAGTTTCAGGTCAATTGGACTCCGTTTAATTTTCCTTTTCTGTGATACTCTAAAACAAGGAAAAAATAGAAACTGGCACTGGGCTCTAGGTTAATAGGTTAGTCCCAAAAATCATATAAAATAGCATATAAATGCATATAAAACATCCAAGGTTGATAATATAATAGCATGGAGCAATCAAAAATTATATATACGTTGGAGACGTATCAGCATCCCCAAGCTTAATTCCTGCTCGTCCTCGAGTAGGTAAATGATAAAAACAGAATTTTTGATGTGGAATGCTACCTAACATATTTATCCATGTAATTCTCTTTATTTTGGCATGAATATTCAGATCCATAAGATTCAAGACAAAAGTTTATAATTGACATAAAAATAATAATACTTCAAGCATACTAACTAAGCAATCATGTGTTCTCAAAATAACTTGGCCAAAGAAAGCTATCCCTACAAAATCATATAGTCTGGCTATGCTCTATCTTCATCACACAAAATATTAAATCATGCACTACCCTGATGACAAGCCAAGCAATTGTTTCATACTTTTGATGTTCTCAAACCTTTTCAATCTTCACTCAATACATGAGCGTGAGCCATGGATATAGCACTATAGGTGGAATAGAATGGTGGTTGTGGAGAAGACAAAAATGAGAAGATAGTCTCACATCAACTAGGCGTATCAATGGGCTATGGAGATGCCCATCAATAGATATCAATGTGAGTGAGTAGGGATTGCCATGCAACGGATGCACTAGAGCTATAAGTGTATGAAAGCTCAACAAAAGAAACTAGCGGGTGTGCATCCAACTCGCTTGCTCACGAAGACCTAGGGCATTTTGAGGAAGCCCATCTTTGGAATATACAAACCAAGTTATATAATGAAAGATTCCCACTACTATATGAAAGTGACAACATAGGAGACTCTCTATCATGAAGATGATGATGCTACTTTGAAGCAGAAATGTGGTAAAAGGATAGTAGCATTGCCCCTTCTCTCTTTTTCTATCATTTTTTATTTTTTATTTTTTTATTTGGGCCTTCTTTTTTTATGACCACTTTTTTTAGTCCGGAGTCTCATCCCGACTTGTGGGGGAATCATAGTCTCCATCATCCTTTCCTCACTGGGACAATGCTCTAATAATGATGATCATCACACTTTTATTTACTTACAACTCAAGAATTACAACTCAATACTTAGAACAAGATATGACTCTATATGAATGCCTCCGGCTGTGTACCGGGATGTGCAATGACTCATGAGTGGCATGTATGAAAGAATTATGAACGGTGGCTTTGCCACAAATACGATGTCAACTACATGATCATGCATAGCAATATGACAATGATGGAGCGTGTCATAATAAATGGAACGGTGGAAAGTTGCATGGAAATATATCTCGGAATGGCTATGGAAATGCCATAATAGGTAGATATGGTGGCTGTTTTGAAGAAGGTAATGGTGGGTGATATGGTACCGGCGAAAATTGCACGACACACGAGAGGCTAGCAATGGTGGAAGGGTGAGAGTGCGTATAATCCATGGACTCAACATTAGTCATAAAGAACTCACAAGGAAAAAATAGAAACTGGCACTGTGCTCTAGGTTAATAGGTTAGTCCCAAAAATCATATAAAATAGCATATAAATGCATATAAAACATCCAAGGTTGATAATATAATAGCATGGAACAATCAAATATTATAGATACGTTGGAGACGTATCACCTCACCACCTGGCCTCGAGGGTCCAGGGCGCGCCCCTGCCTCGTGGACCCCACGTGGGCCCCCTCCACTTATTATTGCACCCACACTCTTCGTCTTCCTCTAGAAAAAATCATCCACCAGCTCAAACCCGAGCTCGAGCTCATCTTGCTGCCATTTTCGATCTCCTTGCTCAAAGCTCCATTCACAGAACTGCTTTGGGGGATTGTTCTTCAGTATGTGACTCCTCCAATGGTCCAATTTGTTTTTGTTCTAGTGCTTTATTTGTTACAAATTTTTGCTGCTTAGGTGACCCTATTCTTGAGCTTGCATGTCAAATTTATGTGGTCAAAAGTAGTTTTAATGCATGATATGGGCTCTAGGCACTTGTGGGAGTAGTTGTTATCAATCTTGTTTAGTTTGGTTCACTTTTATTTTGAGTCACTAAAAATTTTAGAAATTTTTTAGAGAAAGAAAATGATGAAGAGATTGTTGAGGGTCTCTTCTAGCCGAAGCTCGAAGGATAAGCAAAGTGAAGAGAATAAGAAGCCCAAATATAATCTCCCACGTACTACGGAGGTTCGGCCGTGCGAATGGCCTTGTGATGAGTTATTGAGAGCAGCTGGGATTTGTGAGGACTTTTATTATTTGGTTGAGAATGCAGGCCTCATCGACTTCCTCCGTGACCAGCTCGAACAGTATCTCCTCGTCACTAATATTTTCGTGCAAATTTTTTACTTTCATGCTAAGAATTCACCACCTTCAGTGGAATTTCATTTATATGATGAGGTTAAGGAGATGTCACTAGATGATTTTTGTCGGGTCTGTAAGATACCCTTTGCGGGCAGCATAGAGGAACCACATCGCAATGATGTGGAGGGGTTTATTGATATGATTGTTGTAGGGGAAACGAGGAAAGTTTCTGATGCAAGAATTACTAGCATACATTTTCCTGTTCTATGTTACTTTGCAATATTTGCTAGTAGATGCTTAATTGGTCGCTTGGAACAGTGGAAATCTTAGTGCCCCTGATATTGTTATTCTGCGCCATGCTTTGTTTCGTGATACCACTTCCATTTTAGGCACTATGTTGCTAAACGATTAAATCTGAACCGAACAAAGGGTCCCATCTTCGGAGACATCTTTGCTTCACGTCTTGCTGTACACTTTAGGATACCTATTAGGCATTATGCAAAAGAGGAAAAGTTGCTGCCCCCTATTTTTCTAGATTATAAGAGTATGGTAGCACATTATTTTATTGTTAAAGATAAAAAGAAGATGCTTAAGTATAAATTGATTTTTAATAAAAACTATGAGATTATTACCTTGCCCGCGCCCTCTTTGTTTAACATATTTTCAGGCACGTACCTCGTTTTACCGAAGGCCGTTCATGCACACTAGAGCCTGACACCAGCTCTAGAGCCTGACACCAGCTCTAGAGCCTGAGCCAGAGCCACCCCTTGACCCTTATCGACAGTCTATTTACCAGTGGGATCCGGAGGAGATCGCCAACCAGTGGCACCCAGAGGACACTCCTCCGTACACCGGAGAGGGCAGCTTTGAGCCATGAACATATACCAACTTAGGCCAAAATCCTAAGCTTGGGGGAGTACGTATTTCTCATCGACATTCATTCATGTTCACACACTCATTCCATTTGTCGGTGCTCATACTTTTTCATTGTATTATCCATGCTAGTTTAATTTATTTTTAAGCCTTTTTCTTGTGTGTTTGAAAAATCTTAAGAAAAACCAAAAAAATTAGTTGTAGCTTTTAGCTAGTTTACTTTCCATGCTTGTAGTAGTAGTAATTAAAAAGAAAACCCAAAAATATTTCTCGTTCTTCTTTTGCTTGTTGGGAGCTTTCCCATGTAAATAGTTTTGTTTATTTTCTTTTCTTTGGGGGTCGAGAGGAGAAGATTGTGATGAAAATGTTGAGTGGCTCTCATATGCATTATTGTTGATCTAACAAAGAGCCCATATTACCTTGTCTTCCCCTTGTATTAAATGCTTGCAGATTCCAGCTTAGTCCAATGCACGTGCACTATTATTATTATCCACACCGTTCGGTCGTGCAAGTGAAAGGCAATAATGTTGATATATGATGAACTGATTGGGATGAGAAAAGCTAGTATGAACTCGACCTATCTTGTTTTCATAAATATGATTAGTTCATCATTCCTGATTCAGCCTATTATGAATGAAACATGTTTGCAATGACAATTAGAGATTATAGTTACTCATGCCATGCTTAATTAGCTAGGAGTTTATAATGTTTTACCTTGCATGCCAACATGCTATTAAAATGGTTGTGATGTGGTATGATAGGGTGGTATCCTCCTTTGAACGATTCGAGTGGCTTGAGTTGGTACATGTTCACACATGTAGTTGAAACAAAATCAACATAGCCTCCACGATATTTATGTTCATGGTGAATTATATCCTACTCATGCTTGCACTCAGTGTTGATTAATTTTAATGCATGTTCATGGATGTTGTCGCTCTCTACACTACAAAAAAATACACTTCCGTGATGATACGTGTTTGTCACAGTAGGTCACGTTTTCTGTCATGCATGTACATCCATGAAAAATTTATGACAGAATCAAGATAGTCATACATGTGCTGTTGTAGAAGTGTTCCATGACATTACCAAAATTACCATCACGGAAGTGTCCACTTCCATGACGATAAATCACGCGTCATAGAAGTGCTTTCGTCAAGGGTGACCGACACGTGGCATCCACCGTAACGGAACACCGTTAAGCTATCAGGTCCGGTTTTGGATCCGATAAGCCGTTAACAGCCCGGACCAATGGGGATTTTCCACGTGTAAAATCATCATTAGCTGGAGGAAACAGTGTTGCCTCATCGTTGGGACATATGTCATCCACTCATTGGATAGGAGGCGCCTATGATAGGTCGACACGTGGCACGGCCCAACAGTGGCCCATTTCATTGAAAAAGGCCAACCTAGTAAAAAATAGCAGGCCGGCCCATATAAGGCCTACTTGTGTCAGGTCCATTTAAGCCCACGGCCCATACGAGATGTGCCAATTCGGCCCATCAACGACCCGTTAAAGATTTTACACCATTGCAGCCCATCGTCAGTTCGAGCCCGTTAACAGCCCGCTATATATTTGGGCTCAATATCGGCCCGATGAGATTTCGGCCTGTTAACGGCCCATTCAGTGAATGGGCCAATTTTCACGATGTACATCTTTCGGCCTTTTAGCTATCCATTTAAATATTGGGCTAAGTTCCGGCCCTATGTGTCTTTCATCCCGTTGACGGCCCATAAATAAGTTGGGCCATTTTGTAGTCGGACCTGAGTTTCGGCCTTTTAGCGGCCCATTTAAGTGTTGGGCCAAGTTCCAGCCCGATGTGTCTTTTAGCCTGGTGACGGCCCATATATCTGTTGGGCCATTTGTAGTCGGACCTGAGTTTTGGCCTTTAGTGACCCATTTAAATGTTGGGCCAATTCCCGGCCCTGTGTTCCTTTTAGCCTATTAACGGACCATAAATAAGTTGTGCCATTTGTAGTCGGACCTGAGTTTTGGCCTTTTTACGGCCCATGCCCTTCATGGTCCAATACCAGCCTGGTTTCTCTTTCGGCCTGCTAAAGGCCCACAACACAGTTGGGCCATTTACAATATGACCTGACTTTCGGCCTCTTAGTGGCCCATGCTCTTCATGGTCCAGTATAAGCCCGTTGTCTCTTTCGTCCTGCTAAAGGCCCACTGTATAGTTGGGACATATGTAGCCTGAACTTAGTAACGACCTATTAACGGCCCGTGAAACAATTGGGCCCACCTGTTGCCTGCTTCGATGTCAGCCTGTTAATGACCCAGGAGTTAAGAGGGCCAACCATTAACTTTCGGCCTGGTAACGACCCATTAACTTAATGGGTCCACTAAAGTTCGTACATGTCTTCAGGCCAAATTAGATAATTTGAGCCCATTACGACGAGCAATTATGCACATGACCAAAACCGATCAAGCAAAGGTACGACATACAGGGAAAAATGTTACACATCCAGCATATATTATAGGAAATTACATCCGCTGGGCAATCAAAGATTGATGCCAACGCAAATAAATGAACAGAACCTAATGATCTACAACGTCACAATATGCAACCTCAGCACGGATGACGCTCATAAGCATGTGGGCAAGTTCTTGCTGCTTTGCTACACTGTCTCTGAAAACATTGATCAGTTGTTGTGTCGCACGACTCTGCACCTCTGATTCCTCCACCATTTCCATCATTCCTTCAGCCATTAATTGGTTCACAAACATACATTTTTTCCGTTGCATTCGAGACAGAGGATACTGAACAGATTCAGATGGCGATTTTGTCAGGCTTGTATTATTGATAGTGGAGAGTGTCTCGACCACTGCATCATAACATAAATTAGGAGGGGAACCAAACATATTAATCATGAGTTATTGGCATATTACCTGGCCTAGATTTATTGGAAAGAAACAATGGGGTTGCCTTGATGTTTTCAAAGTTTGTCTTCTTATCTTCAGCAGCCTACACCAAATTAAGACACTAGCATTGCTATCATTGGCCAAGTCAGATAATAGGAAAGCAACATTGGCACAACGAACTTTTGGGCAACTAGCCAACACCAAATTAACACAATATGGCACAGCTGTCATCAGCCAGGTAAGGTAATACGAAAGCAACATTGACACAATGAATGAATGGGCAACCAAAGCAGCACTACAATTCAGTAATGTGCATGATATGAGATAGTACACTCATGCAGCTCAGTATGCAAAACTACCAGGCAATTTTCTTTACAAAAATCAACATTGGCGCCTTTAACATTGTGCTACAACTAATTTTAGATCAGACAAAGGTTGGATTCATGCCGATTAACATAATACATGCTGATGTAAAAATATAGTGATATACAACAGGTACTTACATCAGCATTGGAGCACAGAGAATTCCCGCAAGATATTTTCCTCGAATACAATCCCTATGAAGGAAATCCTCTATCATTTAACCTTATTTTCTAAAATAGAGATGGGTAAAAACATGTAGAAAATATGACCAGAATGCTATAAAATTTCATGATGCGAGGATACGCACACGCTTCTTAGAATGCAGTTGACATTCTTTTGCTGGACTGGAGCGGACTAGTTCTTTGGCCACTGGAATCTGTTTATTATCAGTGGGAGTTGAGTTTCTCTATGCTGGAGCAGTATCTATGAAAAATGGAGTTGGTTTATTATCTCCTGGCATTTGGATCTTTTGCAAAGACCTGGTTTGTAACCCTTCAGATTCTAACATAGCGGTCTTCCCCTTGCATGCCTTGTATAGAAGAATGGTTCTTCAATTATAAAACATGCTACAACAGAGATGGAATAGGTACTGAAGAATAGAAAGGCATGATATATTGACATATATTCCCTCCATCCGGAAATAAATGGATGGGTCTAGGCGTATTTCAGTTCTAGATACATCCAGTTTTATCCATTTCTGCGACATGTAATCCGGACAGAGGGAGTATGATGTAAGAGCTAGGGATACGACAGGACAACACAGTAAAAAAACACTGAAAACCCACTACAGAACCAAAGTAATCAAACCCACTGATATGATATAGTACACTCATGCAGCTCAGGATGCAAAACTACGAGGCAGTTTTCCTTACAAAAATCAACATTGTGGCCTTTAATCATACATTTTGCTACAACTAAATTTAGATCAGATAAAGGTTGGATTCACACAGATTAACAAAATACATGATGATGTAAAAATATAGTGATATACAACAGGTACTTACATCTACATTGGCGTACAGAGAATTCCTGCAAGAATCGTTCCTCATAGACGATACCAGTGCATAAATTATTCTATCTGTTAAGCTTATTTTCTAAAAGAGAGATGGGTAAGAAACATGTAGAAAATATGATCAGCATACTATAAAATTTCATGATGCAAGGATACGCACATGTTTCTTAGAATGGAGTTGACATATTTTTGTTGGACTGGAGCGGACTAATTCTTTGGCCAGTGGAATCTTCTTATTATCAGTAGGAGTTGGGTTTCTTTGTGTTGGAGCAGTATCTATAAAACTGGAGTTGGTTTATTATCTCCTGGCATTTGGATCTTTTGCAAAGACCTGGTTTGTAACCATTCAGATTCTAACATAGTCATCTTCCCCTTGCATGCCTTGTATAGAAGAATGGTGCTTCAATTATAAAACATGCTACATCAAAGAGTGGAATAGGTACTGAAGAATAGAAAGGCATGACATATTGACATGTATTCCCTCCATCCGGAAAAAATGGATGGGTCTAGGCATATTTCAGTTCTAGATACATCCTTTTTTATCCATTTCGGCAACATGTAATCCGTACGGAGGGAGTACAATGTAAGAGCTAGGGATACGACAGGACAACACAATAAAAAACACTAGTTCAATGTAAAACTGTATGCTAGCTGAATACGTACAGAAAAAACTAAGGCAACATACACGTGTATGATTGGGAAACTAAGATGGCATTGCAACAGAGCACTAGAACAACACTTCAATGTAAAAAACATGGTATGGTAGACAGATGAAGTACATACTGATGAATAACAATGCATAAGATATTCAGAAGCATGATGTCCAAATTAAGCGGATGGCATTGCGATAGAGTAGAATGACAGTATTTGAATTTGAAAACATATTATCATGAATGGAATAGGTACTGAAAAATAGGAAGGCATGACATATTTACATGCATGATCAGCATGCTAAGCACATGGCATTGCAACCGAGTAGATACACTCCAAGACATTATATGCATGTTGTACCCATATCAGGCCAAGTTAGAGCAAGGATCTTGTGGGGTGAAGAGGATTCAACATCTTTCTGCAAGTCTTCTGAAGAACTGCCTTTACATGTTCCATCATATTGGGTATCATTGACATCAAGTTTATTGGCCTTTCCATTGCTCGGTGAGGTTCTTGTGGATATATCAGTGTGTGCAATTATATCTGACATGCATGGAAGACAACTAGTAGTTAGATTTATGTAATGAGTGCCTGTAGGAGACGACATAAATAGGAGGACTGGGGTTAACTAGCAGCAACAGGTCTCAAAAACTAAAGGGAGAACACAGATGAAAGCTACAGAATATGTATCGTTTGTACTCGAGATTAACTAGATAGCACACAAAAGTATTAAAGAACAACATAGGTAATACTAGAAGTGGTATAATACTATAATCACTAGCTTGTGGGATAGCATTGGCTGATGGATGATAACTATGGAACAACGTTACGTAAAGAACAAGTATCTTAGCTGAACTATGGAACATCGTTAACTCCTAAACAAGACCCGTAAGAGATCAACATGAATATACAGTGACATGTGATAATCTATTTTCCATTCTTAGATGAATAACAAAGCCACAAATGTTGCACACAAGTAAGATGAGGGCACAACATATCTGGCCACCATCCATAGGAGTGAGCATCATGTGCTGACTTGTCGATGGCCCTGCAGTTGTTGTGGTTGTCCATGTCGGGCATGCGCATTCGATGCAGGGAACTGTTGAGTGGGGACTATAGCTCCCTTCTGGTATATGCTTCCCTTGTTGGAGTAGCTGCGGTGAGTCATAAGACGGTGTGGCTGAATTTACAGATAACGCATAATGTTAAGAATGACACATCTCTTTGATCTGAAGAAATACACTAAGAGATCAACAGCAAGGTACAAGAGTGGTCACATGTCTGTTGACTGAGACTAAATTGGGGTCACACGATTTTATTTTATTTTGGTACTGTCCGATCTACGCCGGATGGCTTGATGGCCGTCTTGTGTCTCCCGGCTGGCACTTTAAGGAATCTTCCCTGAAGAGCCAGCGACCAACGGCAAAGCAGCTTGCCTCCGCCATCCGTGGCCCCGGCCAAAACCCCGCTCCCCGCCCCACCGCACTGCCGTGGTTGCGTCGCCCCGGGCCAATCCACAAAGACTCCCCGTCATCCAGATCCGGCGGTGGCAGTACCTTGAACCCACGCAACTCTAAGATAGCCATCTAAGCACTGCTTCCGCAGTGAACTTGCGGCCCTGCAGCCTTACGTTAGACACCAGCTAACCGGCAGCCTAGGAGCTCCGCCGCCTCGAGGGGTGCTGCTTCCCATTGGGAATCAATTGGCCCAGAATAAAAATTCAGACAACTGATGCCTAAATAAAGTGATTTGAGATGAGTGTGCGACCTATCTGGCGGCATGGTGAAGTAGGCAGATCCAGCTGCCGAGTCAGTGAGGCCGACGCGGTTGCGGTGGCCATCGGCGGCAGGGAAACAGCGATGTCGCGACGGTCGACGGCTATGGGGAAGCAGCACCGGGACTTTGGACCGATCTGAAATTGGAGCCGCTCCGGTGCTGTGAACAACGGCGGGGGTGAATCGTCTCCGGTACGGTTCATGCGGCCGTCGTCGAGGCAGCTCCAGTAGCATGGAGTAAGAGGCACACGCCCAGTGCACGACGGCAAATGGACAGTGTCTCCGGCATTAGGGAGGAGGGCAGCTGTGAAATTGGTGCGGTGGGGGCCGCCATGGAGGAGGGGCTGAGGTTTCGCGGCTCGGGAGAAGGGAGCTTCCGTGGAGAAGGTGATTTGGCGCCCACGAGGTATGAATGGGGGGGGGATTGGGAGGGGAGTGGAACCATGTTTTATGGACGCATTTGTCCGAAATGTGAGGGGGAGTTACAGTTCTACCCCTGCCTTTAGGCTTCTCGGCTTGGGTCTGTGTACTGAGGGTCAGGTATAGTAGAGTAACTTTGCTTCTCTCCAAATAGTGGACGGGAGTGATTTCGGGCGAGGAGGGCGTGTTTTGAAATATAGTGGGCGCGAGCGATTTCGGGCGAGGAGAGCGTGTTTTGAAATAGTGGGTGCGAGCTATTTCGTCGAGGAGAGCGTGTTTTGCCGACCATGGTTTATGAATTATTCAGCACATGTCATTTCGGCCTAGGAGAAGGCGCGCTTGGTTGAAGTTACGAACCTACCCTCGATGCACAACAGGCCAATTAATGCGTCTCCCACATAGGACGGTAATTTCACGTCTCCCATTTATTTGCTCGGGCGAATTCCACCGAGGAGAGGATGTTTAACGGTTCGTTCAAAATTTGGGAGAACGAGCATCCACGTCTACCTTACCAAGTCGATTCGAATCAAATTTAGAAATATTAGCTTGCCACTTATTTTTTAGATGGAGAGATGATGCTCGGGAGTAATGTGTTTTTACATGCTTGTTTCTAGCGATTTACTATATGACAAATAGTTGACCCACTCAAAAACGGGAATCAAACCCAAAATGAAATATCTCGATTCAATGAAATAGCTCATTCACCAGGTCAAAATAGTGAACTAAATCCAAAATTGAACACCTCAATCGAATAGCATGTTGTACAGTATTATAGTACTCCATGAACATGTTGAAAGTCAAATTAATGAACTTGTTTGATATACGCATATGTCCGTTCATGTGTGGATTGCAGACAACATATTCTCCAATTTAAATATTTGAATGCATGTTTATATCAAAACATGGTTTATATCAGTCTTTGATGCATAAAACGCGACCTCCCCCTCTCACAGACTCTCTCTCTCTCTCTCTCTCTCTCTCTCTCTCTCTCTCTCTCTCGATAATCTTCAATTCTGTCGCACGCATCCAACACACAAAACTTGTTGGTCCTCTCCCTTTCTCTCCATCTCTCTCTCTCTCTTTGTGTGTGTGCGTGGGGGTGGGGTCTTTCTAGTTTGCATGCATATATACTCCATCTATAGGTCTCTCTCGCACCCTATGTATGATTCTCTAGTCCAAGCTAGATATCTTAGGTGCACTCATCGTACGCACACAAATTCCTTGGCTCATTGCCCGTAACTCTCTCACGCACCACTCTGTCGTCTTAGAGCTCTTCCCCCTCTCTCTCAAACTCTCCATCTACCTGGGTCACACATACACATGCATATCTCACTCGCACTCGATAGGCCCATCTAAAACTCTATCTCTCTCCCTCGTTCTCTCTCCACCTCACATGCACACACACACAATCTCATGCCTAGCTAGCCAAGTATGATGGTCTCTCACTCAATTGTAGGCACACGCAGTCCCCCTATATGTATATGACTAGCTAATCTTAGTCTCCATCACAAACATGTGCATGGTCTATCTCGATTTCTCTCGGGGCATCTTTCTATCGCGCACGCAACTCCCTCGATCTCCCACCCATATAGTCCCCTCACGATCTCGAGGGGGTCTCTCTATCACAAACACACTCTCTCGCCCTCCCCATGCATCCCTCTCGACCTTTGTTCCTTGTTGGCCAGACCTCTATTGGACATGTGCTATAGGGGTGTCTCTCTCTGTTGCAAACAATCACACACTAGCTATCTTCATGTACCTCCTCGCCTCACTTTTCTATCTCGGAGATGCATGCGTGATATGTTCTCCTAAGAAACAGAAACACACACACTCTCTCTCTAATTTATCGTTTGTTGTCACTTTCTCTTTCACACACATACTCTTTTTGCACACTTACTCATTCTCCTTCACACACACTTGATCCCTCTCGACTTAGGCACTCTCCTCGGTCCATAGCATATTGATTTATTGAAAAGTCAAACATCACAAAGTTTGACCATGTACGTGGAGAAAAACAATTACATCTGGGACAACAAACATATACCATTAGATTCACCATGAGATGTAGTTTCGTATGATGTATCTTTGGTATTGAAGATATAAATAACACTTGTGTAAACCTGATCAAAGTTTCCAAAGTTTGAATTCTAAAAAATTACATGCACTGCATTATCGAGCAGATGGAATATCTCTTTCCCCCTCTCAGCTATCTGACGCACCACTCAGCCTTATCGGGGCTCCTCAATCTCTCTCAAACTTCATATCTCCCTGGTTCACACATACACATGTCTCGCTCCCGCTATACATATAGACCCATCCAACACTCTCCGCCCTTGTTCTCTCTCTCTCTATGTGACACGCACCCCCCTACTAAGTACCATAATCCCTCACTCTATCATAGGCGCAAGCACTCCTCCCCTAAGTATGATTATCTCTCACTAGCCATCAGGAACACAAGTATTGTCTCCTTCCATCCATACGTCTATCTCGATATCTCTTGGGGTATCTTCTATCGCGCACACACCTTGTCACTCGATCTCCCACCCATGTAGTTCCATCACGATCTCCAGGGGATCTCTCTATGACAAACATACAATCTCTCCTCCCCATGTCCGCATTTTCTTCGTACGTCTCTCTCGACCTCTCTCCCTTGTTTGTCAGACCCCTCTTGGCCATGTGCTAGGGGTCTTGCTCTCTCGGTTGCAAAGAACCACACACTATCTCCTTACCTTGATTCTGTTGTCGAAGATGCATGTGTGATATGTTTCCAGAAGACACACGTTTTTTCTCGACTTTTATCGAGTGTTGTCCATGTCTCTTTCACACACGCACACACACTTTTTTCACTCACTCTTTCTATTTCACTCTCTCTATCTCTAGTTAGGGACTCTCTCACGTCCATAAGCATATGGATGTTTTGAAAAGTCAAATCTCAGAAAAGTTTGACCAGGTATATATGGAGAAAAACATTTACATCTGGAAAGATCATTAGATTCATCACAACATGTACTTACTTCATACTATCATTTATCTTTGGTATTGTAGACATAAGTAATTTCTTTATAAACTTGGTCAAAGTTTCAAAAGTTTGACTTTAAAAAAAATGTTGGAACTACATTATCGAACGGAGGGAGTAGCTCTTTCTATCTCTTTCTGCTATCTCTCACGGGCCTCCCCTCTCACAGGAACACTCTATACCGACGGATTATACGCTCAACGTGTCAGCGTATAGCTCTGTATATTGTTTAGTTGACTGGTCAACCAGTCCACATGCTGCCTTGTCAGCTCGTGTTCCATATCTTCGTGTGCTGGCCCATGTGGCAATGGGTGAAAATAAGTAAACTAGAGGCGCATCTGACACGCGGTGAAGTAAACAAAGTTGAAACCACTCGGGGTAGCACCCTGCATGCTAGTAAATTGAGGGTGCATTGAGGACACTTCTTCCGCGTGGAGGACGCACTCGCGCACAATTCACCAATGTGCGACGGCATGCACAGAAGGACGCACTCGTGCACACCCAACACACAACACACACCAGCACACATGTACACCGGTGTCGCCGCCGGTTGAGATGGACGGCGAGGCAGCCAACAAGTGGAGGCGGCTCGAGCCAAAAGCGCATCCGGCGAGCCTGGACTTCATCAGCAGCCTCCCCGACGACATGCTGCTCCTCAGCATCGGCGTCCTCCCCACCAAATCTTCCATGCAGACCGGCCTGCTCTCCCGGCGGTGGCGCCCCCTCTGGCGTCGCATCCCCCTCAAGCTCACCGTCGACAGCTGCCTCTGCGACGGGGATTGCCAATGCATGGTTGCATTCTCCAAGATCCTTTCATTGCACCCTGGGCCAGCCAGACGCCTTGACATCCGCATGTTCACTACCAACTGCAAGGTCCAACCCAAGTTCGATGAGTGGTTCTTATCACCCGCCCTAGATCATCTCGAGGAGCTCAGCTTTGAAGCTGGGCGATGTCGCTCTCTGCTGCCGTCCATGCTCCGCCTCGCGCCAACGCTGTGCTGCACCAGCTTCAGCTCCTGCTATCTTCCCTAGATTAATGTCGCGCCCACCCTTCTTCTCCCTCAACTCAAGCAGCTCGACCTCTTCGACGTTGTCATCTCGAAGAAGGCTATGGGGCACCTGCTCCGCAGTTCTACTGCACTCGAGTACCTTCGTCTTCAGCAGATCCACGGGTTCATTAGCCTCCACATCACCTCGACGAATCTCCAATGGATTTATGTGTCTTGTTGGCTCCACAACAAGACATCAACTGGGAAGAGATCACTCTAGCTGTTCCACGTTATGGTAATTGGGAATGCGCCTATCCTTGAGAGATTTCTTGTATCGGATCTAGAAGGTCCAACAAAAATCAGGGTCACTGACGCGCCGAAATTGACAGCGTTGGTGCACTCGTCTGCCAAATTCTCCGAACTCTTTATTGGATCCGTAATCGTTCAGGTACAACACTCATCTTCTTCTCCGTCTTCTTGAAATTCACATTTTTAAATTTCTTGATGTATTTACGACCGTCTTCCAGAAAATGATTCCCACAAGCTTGACCCAGTCTGTGCGCATAGTGAAGATCTTGGCAATAAAATCTATCGGTCCCAATCTGGATCAAGTTGTTGGATTCCTTACATGCTTTCCATGCACGGAGAAGATAGTCATCGAGGTGAAACTTCTTTCCTATTGGTAAACGGTAATCACAATGTAGCTCAATTTTTTCGCAATTTTCCCAAATTACGATGACAAGTGTAGTGTTCAAAACTGCATCTATGCACTGCACCGAAAGAAATGTTTTTAGTATTTTTTCTCACGTGATCACCTGCATCATTTTTTTGTTGTACTACTATAGTAGCGTAGGCTAGACATAGTGGAAAGTAACTTAGACTACTCCAGTAACTCTATGGTTACCCTAAGAGCAAGTACTACCTCCGTCCTGGTTTACTCTTCCTATTTTGTAGTATCAAAATTTGACCATAGATTTAACTGACAAACTGTTAATGCATGTCACTAAGAACTATATCGTTGGATTCGTATTTGAACATAATTTCAAATGGTGTAATTTTTAGTGACATGCATTGGCATTTTCTTACGTAAATCTATGGTCAAAATTTTATACTAAATAAGAGGTAGTACAAAAGTGGGCTATAACGGCCCTCCACTATGTAGGGCAAAACACGTGCCAAATTCACTTGTGATGCATTTGGCATCGATGCCCATCCATTGCTCACCTGGTGCCCCAATCTGGATCACCTACTTTGCTTCGGTGCCAAATTAATAACTCACGCAATGAAAAAACACTTGCATGGGAGAGAGAGGACTGAGGCAATAAAAAAACACTTGTTTGGGAGAGTGAGAGGCTAGCGTAGTTGGTTTGATTGATTTGTTTATACATGTGGGTCTGTGTGCACAGCGGTGCCAACTCTCTCACATCGCGAGAATGGTGCCAAAATCTTTTGATTTGACATCGATGCGTATTATGTGGCATACTTTTGAGAAATATGGCATCGGACACATAGTGGAAGGCAACAAATTCCCAAGCTCTTCACGTACTCCTAGGTAAATGAGAGGAAAGAGAAAGAGAGAGAGAGAGAGAGTGAGTGAAAAAGTATCACTAGCCAGCCAACCCTATTGTATGAGCGAATGATATTGGTACCTCTTGATGACATGCACTACAAAAAAGACACATCCGTGACATTTTGGGCCGAACAAAATTTTTTCTGTCATACATATGACACTTCTATGACGATAATTGTGACAAAACCCGGTATCATCATAGATGTGGTGGGCTCCTACTTCTATGACAAAAAATCATGACAGAAAATGGGCTTTTCATCCTGGGCGGGCCGGAGACGCAGCTGCATGACATTCTTTGGGCCGTCCATGATGGAAAAAACCGTGGTAGAAGCGAGGGGGAGGAAAATTTCAGGGAGTTCCCGGTTACGGTGGGAGGTCGGGGGCCGAGCGATGCGCGTTTCTCTCGTACACGTACGCGCGTGTGTGCGAGGCATTGGCTCTAACTGAACCCGAGCGAGGCGTTGGGCTCTAACTGAACCCGAGCGATTGCACTACAGGCTACACGTTACTGAACCCGAGCGATCGATCGATGGCCGTTAACTGAACCCGATCAAGTGATTCCTTCGCTACTGCTGCTAACTGAAGCCGACCGATTGGATGAAAAGTGATCGTTGCAGGGGGGTTGGATGAACAGTGAGCGGTGGCGTTGCCTCTGGATGAACAGGACCCCGTGGTGTGGTGGAGGGATAGATGAACAGTAGACGGTGGAGGGGTGCCCGTGGAGGGGTGGTTGAACAGGACCCCGTGGTGTGGAGGGCTGGATGAACAGTAGACGGTAGAGGGGTGCCCGTGGAGGGGTGGTTGAATAGTAGCCGATGGAGTAGCGCGCGGTGGAGGCTGGATGAACAGGAGCCCGTGGAGGCTGGAGGAGGTCAGCGGTAGCCCATGGAGGCTGGAGGAGGTCGACGGTGGAGATGAACAGTATCCCGTGGAGTCCCGTTTTGCGGTACGCCACACCCCTCCCGATGAACAGGACCCCGTTTCGACCGTAGCGCTCCAACACAAGTCCGTTTCGTCCATTTTGTGGTACGCCACACCCCTACCGTTCAACAGGACCCTGTTTCGACCGTAGGAGGTCCTTTTCGTCCGTTTTGAGGTACGCCAGACCCCTCCCGATGAACAGGATCCCGTTTCGAACGTGGCCGGTCGAACACAAGGCTGTTTCCTCCGTTGTGCGGTACGCCAGGCCTCGTTTCCATCCTTGTTCCGTCCAAGCCCTCCCGATGAACACGACCACACATTTTGTTCCGACCCAGCCGGTTGGCTCCCACACGTTCCGTTGCCTCCTGATGAACACGACGCATTCCGTTGCCTCCCCATGAACACAACGCATTCTGTTGCCTCCCCATGAAGACGACGACGACGCTATTTCTCCGTTCTGACCCAGCCATGTCAACGAGTCATGGACGTACGTATGCGCAAGTAGGCGTTCGAGGCCCCGCCCGTATGTACACATACGTGGCCGTATTTTCTTTCTTGCACCCTGGCCGTTGTACGTACGTGTACATGCTACGTGCGCGCCTCTACTATGACACGTGCGCGCCTCTACATCCACCAGTATATATGGACATACACGTTCGCGAGCAGAATGACAATGCTACATACGCTTTGACCAGGTGGGTCCCGACTGTGAGGCACTTCCTTGCGTGCGAAGATGTAGCTGGTGGGTCCTAGCAGTCAAGGGGGCGAATCGTTTTGTTTTTTTTGCCCAGACGCACTTCCTTGCGTGCGAAGGTGTACCTGGTGGGTCCCAGCAGTCAGGGGGAAATGTTTTTTTGCGAAATACGGTGGCCCATCCGGTGGGTCCCCGCTGTCAGGTGGAGGAATAATTATTTTGCGCGTAATAAGGAGGCACTTCCTTGCTGCGGCCGTGGACCCAGCTGTCAGCGTCTCCACACACATTACTCTTCTGATGGAAGTCGGTCGTTGACCACATTGACCACGCCGCGCTGAGAGCACCACGGTGGTGGACGACAACGAGGCCTAGGAAGGGGATGACACGGAGGCAGGGAAGACTCGGCAGTTGTTTCCCACGCGGAGGGGAGTACGACTGTACGAGGGTTTACTGGTTCGTCTACCGTCGCTGGAGAATAACAACAGGTGTGGGTGAATAGAGGGATGGCTAGGCCAGCGATGGGAGTACGGTGGGTGGTGAGGCCTGCGTGGCAGCACGGCAGACCGCGGGGAGGAGGGAGGAGGCAGTCCCGCCGGCGCTTGTTTGAGCAGCTGGAGCAGGAAGAGCAGAGACTGAAGAAGAACGACGGCCGTTGGATGGACATCCAACAGTCAGTGCTTGTGCGTCAACCTTTTTTTAGGAAAGCCTCAAATCTGTGGAAAACAGCATACAGCCCATCTGCCATTATTTCTAATAATTTATAGCCCATTTGCTAATTCTTAAGGTTTTTTGGAGCCCATATTCTTTTTGTTAGCATTACAGCCCATATTGTGGCCACGGTTAAAAAATTATACAAAATTTTGCATATTTCGGTGCGGTCCGAACTGTTTTTAATCCTGAAATTTCGACTCACATTCAAACTGATTTTAAAAATAAATGTATATCGATATAAAATCCAACAAATTCTCCACGCATAAAAATTAATGTAATTTAAAATCTTGAAATGAAAAAAAGATATTTGAAACTAATTGCAGGTTTGATGTGTTTTAAAAATGTACATCCCATTTCTCATTACTGATGGGCCATTTTCTCGGCCAGCCAAATGAAAGCTCTCCTCGTCTTGAAAGATTTGCAACCCAATAGGCCTGACAAAGCGACTTACTTGGCAAATCAAAAAAAACTGCGTTGTGGCCATGGACCCAGCTGTCAGCCTCTCCACGTACAGTACTCTTCCGATGGAAGTCATTCCTTGACCACGTTGACCATGCCGCGTGGAGAGCACCATGGCGGTGGACAACAGCGAGGCCTAGGAAGGGGACGATGCGGAGCCGGGGAAGATGCGGCAGTGGAAGCCCGCGCGGAGAGGAGTACGAGGGTTCACTGGTTCGGCTGCGGTGTGAGGCTGCCATCGCCACAGGGCCTGGCCAGCGGTGGGAATAGTAGGGGTGTGAGGCCTCTGCGGCAGCACAGTCGGCCTCGGGAGGCAGGAGCATGCGGCACGACCGGCGCTGCTTTGGGCGGCTGGAGCAAGAAGACTAGAGTTTGAATAAGCACTACAGCCGTTGGATGGACATCGTACGGTCACTGGAGCTAGAATCGTTCATATTGACTAAGTTGACAAAGCCCTTCGTCCCCGTCAACTTAGTAGGCCCACAAGTCAGCCTCCCTCCAAGGTGGGTCCCAGCTAGCCGGGGAGTATTCATTTTTTTGTGCGTAATAAGGAGGCACTTCCGGTGGGTCCGAGCTGACAGCGGGGGGGATATTTTTTTCACGAAATACGGTGGCCCGTCCGGTGGGTCCCAGCAGTCAGGGGGAAATGATTTTTTTTGCAAAATACTGGTGGCCCGTCCGGTGGGTCCCCGCTGTCAGGTGGAGGAATAATTATTTTCCGCGTAATAAGGAGGCACTTCCTTGCGGCTACCGTAGACCCAGCTGTCAGCCTCTCCATGTACAGTACTCTTCCGATGGAAGTCGGTCGTTGACCACATTGACCACGCCGCGCCGAGAGCACCACGGCGGTGGACGACGGCGAGGCCTACGAAGGGGACGACGTGGAGCCGGGCAAGACGCGACAGTGGATGCCCACGCGGAGAGGAGTACGAGCGTTCACTGGTTTGGCTGCGTTGTGAGGTTGCCGTTGCTGCAGAATAACAGGGGGTGTGGGTGATTGGAGGGATGGCCTGGCTAGTGGTGGGAGTAGTATGGGGGCGGTGAGGCCTCCGTGGTAGCACAGCCGGCCACAAGAGGCAGGAGCAGGCGGCACGACCGGTGCTGCTTTGGGTGGCTGGAGCAAGAAGACCAGAGGTTGAAGAAGCACTATGGCTATTGGATGGACATCATACAGTCACTGGAGTATTGACTAAGTTGACAAAGCCCTCCATCCCCGTCAACTTAGTAGGCCCACAAGTCAGCCCAACAATATGGTGGGCCCCAGCTAGCAGGGAGTATTCATTTTTTGGGCGTAATAAGGAGGCATTTCCTTGCGTGCGAAGATATAGCTGGTGGGTCCGACCTATCAGCGGGGGGAACATTTTTTTCGCGAAATACAGAGGCCCTTCCTGTGGGTCCTAACTATCACGTGGAGGAATCATTATTTTGCGCATAATAAGGAGGCATTTCCTTGCGTGCGGCCATGGACCCAGCTGTCAGCCTCTCCACATACAGTCCACTTCCGATGGATGTCGTTCATTGACGTCGTTGACCAGGCCGCGCCGAGAGCACCAGGGCGGTGGACGACAGCGAGGCCTAGGAAGGGAACGACACGGAGCCAGGGAATACTCGGCAGTTGTTTCCCACACGGAGGAGTACGAGGGTTTACTGGTTCATCTGCCATCGCTGGAGAATAACAACATGTGTGGGTGAGTAGAGGGATGGCTAGGCCAGCGATGGGAGTACGATGGAGCCGTGAGGCCTGCGCGGCAGCATAGCCGACCGCGGGAGGAGGGAGCAGGCAGTCCCGCCGGCGCTTGGTTGAGGGGCTGGAGCATGAAGAGCAGAGATTGAAGAAGCACGACGGTCGTTGGATGGACATCCAACAGTCACTGCTCTCGTGTGTTGACTAAGTTGACTGGGCGTTGCGTTTGCGTCAACCTTTTTTTTATGAAAGCATACGCGTCAACCTGTAGTAGGCGCACAAGGCAGCCTCAAATCTGTGGAAAACAGCATACAACCCATCTGCCATTATTTCTAATAATGTACAGCCCATTTGCTAATTCTTAAGAACTTTTTTGGAGCCCATCTTCTTTTTGTTAGCATTACACCCCATATTGTGGCCCCGGTTAAAAAGTATATGAAATTTTGCATATTTCGGTGCGGTCAACTGTTTTTAATCCAAAAATATCGATTCACATTCGAACTATTTTGAAAAATAATTTATATAAATATAAAATCCAAATAATTGTCCACGCATAAAAATGAATGGAATTTAAGATCTTGTAATGAAAAAAAATTGAAACTAATTCCTGGTTTGATGTGTTTTAAAAATGTACAGCCCATTTCTGGGCAAACCAAATGAAACTCTCCTCGTCTTGAAAGATTTGTAGCCCAGCAGGGCCGATAAAGTAAGTAGGCCTTGTTTGGGTATTTTTTTAAAAAAATAGAACTGGGCTAGCCATTTTCAGCAAGAAAAAAACACAACTGGGCTCATGATGTGGTAAACATAAATAAAACCCTGGCTAGACAGGCCACAGCCCCCGCACAGCCCCGTTGTTACCCTGATCCGTCGCCAAAACTAGTATAAATAACAACTGCTTGTTCCTCAAAAAAATGCGTGACTTGCTGGGTCCCTGGTGTCCAACCATTAGGAGAAACCATATTTTGGGCTTGTACTATAGAGGCACTTGCTTGCGTACTGCCATGACGCTGGTGGGTCCCTACTGTCATCCTCTCCACGTACAGTCATCTCCTTGTTCCTCTCGGTTGTTGACGATGTTCACAACGCAAGAGGGCGGCGCACCGCGCACGGCGGGCGAACCAAGGCCGCAAGGAGGAGGACGACGACGAGGCCTCGGACGGAACGAACAGGAGCCGTTGAAGATGCGCCGGTCCAGTCGCAGGCGGAGGGGAGTATGAGGGTTGACTGGTTCGGGCGCGGGTGCGTGTTGGGGCTGACGTCACCGGAGAATAACATGACGTGTGGGGGAATAAAGGGAGGGACTGGCCAACGTTGGAGGGTACGTACGGTAGGGCGGCGGAGGCATAGCCAGCCATGGGAGGCGGGAGCTGGCGGAGCCGACGGGGTGGTTTGGTTTGGGCGGCTGGAGGAAGAAGAAGGCAAGAGATTGAAGATACACGACAGTTGTTGGATGTCAATCCAACGGCTGGTAGGCAGAATCGTTTGTTGACTGGCTAGTAAGTCGACACCACCTTGGATAGGCTATTTCCTTGCGGGTCCCAAATGTCAAAATTCAACTCTGTCATGGTCATGCAGCCTTTCCTATGAAAATTTACAGCCCATTTGATGTGCTAGTTCGAAATAAGTTTGTGGGTGCTGTTGGGGGCTAATCACTCAGCTTCTGTAATGCACAGTGAGCTCAAGCAGCTAGCGAGAGTGATGTTATTTCCCTTGGTTGGGATTTGTTACAATATTTCACTCTAAATTAAACGAATGGCAAGCCATTTGCCTTGTTTCAAAGAAAATATGACAGTCACAGCCGAGTTGAAAAGGGACGGAACATCTAACTCCAGCTTACAAACTGTACAAAAGCACGAGGGTTAATTGTTCACCAGGTTTACAAAAAGAACCAGATTGAAAAGGGCAACAACATCTAACTCCAGCACTGTTTTCGACAGTCACAATCAAATGGATCGGTCAGGTCCATAGAATGAACATCCTGGGTCGTAAAATTTACTGGATTATGACCACAATATGTTGTAAATAGAAGCCCGGCACGTTCAGAAGCTCTTTTGCCCACCTGAAACTCCTTTTTTAGCTCTTCGACATACCCATCCGTCAATTCAGTAAATATATGGGCTTTTGAATTGATTTTACTATTTACTAGTGTGGATGGGCTGTTTTGTCTTGGGCCCAGAGAAACAATTACTACTAGTATAGTGGAGACACTCTACAGCTACCCAGAAAAACAATTACTACTAGTACAGTGGAGACACTCTACCGCTTCTGGCTCCTCCTAGGTCATTGAAACGTCTCCCTCTACTGAATGCCGTTATACTTTTGTTCACCGACATGCGGGCCATGTAGCGCGCGGGCCCAAATGCCATCCACCAAATTAGAAGGCAGTATGCAGGCGGAGAGTCACCCCGGTCGTAGCACGGCAGTAACGAGCCGTCGTATCACAAAACCCCACCTCCCCGCAGTCTAAGTTTGACGGACGAAGCAACCATCATTTCACTCTTCACTGAATCCCCTTCTCCCCTCATCATCTTCAAGAAAGGCAACACTCACATCTGCCACTGTTCTTCCGAACGAAGGGAAGGTAAGTGGATCCGTGATGTTGGTATATTTTCGTTCAGAGAAAAAAAAAGAACTTTTTCAAAGCAGCAACCGATCCTCACTCTCTTTTTTGTTTCATTGTCAGCGTGATTGTGTTTTCCTTTCAGTGGTCTCCTAGTATTCGTCAGTTTCATGATGGACCAAGGAGAACCAGGCAAAGATCTGCCGATATTGGAGAAGACGCGGGAGGTTGATCCCCACGAGACAGAGAGCTCCAAGAAGATGGAGGCAACCACCGAGCCGACCCCAGATACGCTCACGGCCACTACTGAGATGGTCAACGCCCCGTTTGAGGTTACAACCCCCGTGGCACT
>NC_041380.1:409658310-409679431 GCF_002162155.2 Triticum dicoccoides
CCCGCTGAGCTGCCCAAGGTGATTTCCTTCTTTGCCGATCTCGATTGTGGTTTTTCATCTAAGTATGTGGTGATTTTTTTAAAAAGGAAGTATGTGGTGATTAATAATGCAAAATTTTATTAGCTTCGATGCCATGCTATACATAGTGGTTTAAATAACTTGGGTTTCTTATACTGAAAAGTAATTCAGAATTTGTTTTTGTTTCAATTAGAGCCCTGATGCAGACAAGGATTGTGTGGTTGTACATGTCACTCGCTATGGGGCGGACGACCTGAATATACGCATTGGGAAAACAGAGTTCTTAGGTTGTTGGATCCTGGAAGCCATTTGCGGTTATACCAATGAAGAGTTGTATTCCAGCCTCACTGTGGTCAAGCGTATTGTCCAGGGTGTACTGAAGCACAAGAAGTTCAAAGCTACTCCTTCGTTTGTGAGGCATACTGTTCTTGTCAAGCTTACGCAGGAAGATGACGTGGCATGCCTCCATAAACAAGTTTATCAGTGGCAAGGCCACAAGGTTGTCTTCATGAAGGTTCACAGGATTGAGCTGATGCGGGACGTCCTCGATGATGTTCATGGCAAGGTCCGTCTTGTGTCCAGCCCAAATTAGATCGAGGCATGAAATAGTTGCCCTAGCTAGTGTTTAATAGTAGTTTGGATTGTGTCTAATTATCCGAACCTTGCCTGTTATCGACCCCTCTGGGGCTAGTACTCTGTTTGAATCCGCCTATGGGAACTGCTTCTACTTTTGTGTGCCCGTGAATCATGTGAGTGTTGGGGAACGTAGTAATTTCAAAAAAATTCCTACGCACACGCAAGATCATGGTGATGCATAGCAACGAGAGGGGAGAGTGTGATCTACGTACCCTTGTAGATCGACAACGGAAGCGTTTGGTTGATGTAGTCGTACGTCTTCACGGCCCGACCGATCAAGCACCGAAACTACGGCACCTCCGAGTTCTAGCACATGTTCAGCTCGATGACGATCCCCGGACACCGATCCAGCAAAGTGTCGGGGAAGAGTTCCGTCAGCACGACGGCGTGGTGACGATCTTGATGTTCTACCGTCGCAGGGCTTCGCCTAAGCACCGCTACAATATTATCGAGGATTATGGTGGAAGGGGGCACCGCACACGGCTAAGAAAACGATCACGTGGATCAACTTGTGTCTAGGGGTGCCCCTGCCCCCGTATACAAAGGAGCAAGGGGAGGGGCCGGCCGGCCCCTATAGGCGCGCCAGGAGGAGTCCTCCTCCCAGTAGGACTAGGACTCCTACTAGGAGGGGGAAAGAAGTGGGGAGGGAGAGGGAAAGGGGGGCGCCGCCCCCCTCTCCTAGTCCAATTCGGACCAGGGGGGAGGAGGCGCGCGGCCCACCTCTGGCAGCCCCTCTCTCTCTCCACTAAAGCCCATATGGCCCATTACTTCTCCCGGGGGGGTTCCGGTAACCCTCCAGCTCTCCGGTTTTCTCCGAAATCACCCGGAACACTTCTGGTGTCCGAATATAGCCGTCCAATATATCAATATTTATGTCTCGACCATTTCGAGACTCCTTGTCATGTCCGTGATCACATCTGGGACTCCAAACTAACTTCGGTACATCAAAACTCATAAACTCATAATATAACTGTCATCGAAACCTTAAGCGTGCGGACCCTACGGGTTTGAGAACAATGTAGACATGACCTAGACACGTCTCTGGTCAATAACCAATAGCGGAACCTGGATGCTCATATTGGCTCCTACATATTCTACGAAGATCTTTATCGGTCAGACCGCATAACAACATACATTGTTCCCTTTGTCATCGGTATGTTACTTGCCCGAGATTCGATCGTCGGTATCTCAATACCTAGTTCAATCTCATTACCGGCAAGTCTCTTTACTCGTTCCGTAATACATCATCTCACAACTAACTCATTAGTTGCAATGCTTGCAAGGCTTATGTGATGTGCATTATCGAGAGGGCCTAGAGATACCTCTCCGACAATCGAAGTGACAAATCCTAATCTCGAAATACGCCAACCCAACATGTACCTTTGGAGACACCTGTAGAACTCCTTTATAATCACCCAGTTACTTTGTGACGTTTGGTAGCACACAAAGTGTTCCTCTGGCAAACGGGAGTTGCATAATCTCATAGTCATAGGAACATGTATAAGTCATGAAGAAAGCAATAGCAACATACTAAACGATCGGCTGCTAAGCTAATGGAATGGGTCATGTCAATCACATCATTCTCCTAATGATGTGATCCTGTTAATCAAATAACAACTCTTTTGTTTATGGTTAGGAAACATAACCATCTTCGATTAACGAGCTAGTCAAGTAGAGGCATACTAGTGACACTTTGTTTGTCTATGTATTCACACAAGTATTATGTTTCCGGTTAATACAATTCTAGCATGAATAATAAACATTTATCATGATATAAGGAAATAAATAATAACTTTATTATTGCCTCTAGGGCATATTTCCTTCAGTGAGAACCATCGTAATTGTTGCCGAAACAGATGCGTCCTCACTAGTTTTTTCATGAATATGTCATGGTAAGACATAAGTTGTCACGGTTTATCATATGAGCAGTGTGTGTTTTGATGAAATAGATCACTCTTTCGAGAACCGTGCGCCGACGTATACATAAGTACTTGTAAACACTGTTGGTGCTACCCCACTTGTAAGCAGTTGTGCAAAACACGGCACATTGGCTCAGCTCGCTTCAACACTAGGCTATCGACCAGCTAACAATCAACAATTTGTTGTCTGACATATAACCAACTATGTATCTTGTTACAGTGGTTCATGCAGTTAATTGAGGCCACAATGTAATAAATTCCAAACATTCACACGCTAGTCCAGCGCTCATGTGGAACACTCACATTAAACTCGTCTTCATAAAAACTTGAAAAGCATAAGTTAAGCAATTTTATACATCTCAATGATTCATAGAACATAACAATCATATACTAGTTCACAGCAAAACACAAAGTTGTGAGAAGGTTTACAAATTAGGAAAAAACAAGCAAGGCTTCTCTGAGCAAAGGGCCTCCCGGCAGGCTTAAATTTCCTGGAGTTCACTCTGGTTTTTTCTTGTTGCCACCATTCAGGGTTAGGTTCTCTCATTCCAGAATAACCAATTATAATTGTGGTCTCAGCTAGAATGCTGAACTGAACCATGCAATGTACTGACCAGCTGAAATGCTTGTGCATTCCACTAAATCTAAGCACCGCTATCTGCAGAAATAAGCAGACCACAATGCCTCTTGTCCGCGCACCTGTCCAAAAAACCACCATGCAGCCATGCCAGCTAGTCCTCGATCCATGGATGAACTGGTAGAAAGTGCATTCCAGACTAGGATGCAGTTGTTTTCGCTCGTCCCTGCACTGCAATCAGGAAGTAAAACGTAAGAATCAGCTTCTTTTAGATTGCGTTTGTCATTCTACCTTAGTTACTACCAATGTAGGGATACCTTGAGGATGGGAGGTTAGATGACAGCAACAAGGGATAGCCATCTCATTTTGCGCAGTTGTACTAAAACTGAGGTGTGTGATTTTGATTGCGCGGATAGAAACGATACGGAGACGGACATCCCGAAACGATATGGAGACAGACATCCTTGTTTGCGCAAATACGAAATGCGGTTATTTAAACAGTGACAGATATTACTACTTTCCCCCGTTTCCTCTTAGAACCAAGTCCTAGATTCATGCTACAGCTTTCCCACTTTCTTCCCTATTTGAACCAACGCTTTGAGTCGACTGTATGAACTAGCTTTACTTCTAATAATAGTAGAAGTCTAGGTGGCTTTGGAACAGCGGACGGAAGTAGAAAAGGATCCACACGAAGGGAGCTGGGGCAGTAGAGCAAGGCAGGTTTCGAAGGAATATATACCTGAGGGTCGACGACATGTGGCAAAGATGGCGTCGGGAGGATGCATCCTGGCCACAATAATGCAGGGAGGAAGAAGGGGTCGGAGGCCCTCCCGAGCCGGTGCTCTCTCGGAGAGAACGACACGGCCACCGATCGGGACGCGCGGGCAGCTGTTGGTCTCCTCCCTCGCCGCCTACGACAGCATGAACGATGCACCTACACCCCTGCGCCGGTCGAGGCTATCTGGCCGGATTTGTGACCAGCCGTGAGCTGAGAGAGAGTGTGGCCACCTATGTGTTGCTTAGATCTGGAGAGCATGAGAGAGTGAACGAGAGGAACCCTAGTAAAGCAAGCGCTAAGGCTCCTGCTTTTATATATAGTGGAGTGATTTTGTTGTACCAGCTTCAAAAACAATGCGCTCCTACATGTACCCGCGAGTGGGTGTGAGAGAACTAGTGCGTGCGTGCACCGCTTCTCTTCGTGAGAGTACAATATACTATGCCCAAAGAACGTTCGCCAGAAGAGTAATAGTATAAGTGTGTGACGTGTGAGCTAAAATAAAATGTGCGCGCCGTCTTTTGTGTTTTAGAAGTTCTGAGGGTAGGGTGTGAAGAGCACATATGTGCATGACGTCTACCTGCAGATAGACGGTGGGTGCGACATGCGAGTCTGCGAGAGGACTTGGGAGAGTCGTGACTCGTGAGGGTGCATGTGCGTGAGAGAGGGGGGGGCACGTATCAATGCAATGCATGTGTCCGTAAATCATTATCCGACAAACGTTCGCCGCAAGCCTTTTCCTGACGAACGCCGTAAGAACCGTTAGATCGGCATCCGACAGTGTCAGTTTTGCCATGTCATTTAACAGAACAACCACTCCTCCTACACACAAATCTTCCACGTGAGTGTTAGCAACTGCCGTATGCTCCCTCCGTTCCTAAATGCAGTGCATATAGCTTTATTGAAAATTCGAACCTCGCAAACTTTTACCGAGTTTTCGTGTACCAAATTGCACATGTGGAATACCATGTATATATCATTTCATTCATCTTCGAGAGGTAACTAAAAAGATGGGTGAGGAGTCTACAAAGAAAGACCATCGTATCACCCGCAACAATTTCAAGCGTCCTTTAGTGTCGAGGAATATCATAGGAACTCTATATGATATGATTTTTATAGGATTTTTTCCTTTAGAGCCAATTGGTTCATATGAATGGATTCCTATACTCCCTTAATTTCAAAGGAAAATAAACATTAGCATATATTCAATAGAAAAATTCCTATGATATGAACCAAATTACATCTCTTTTCTAATCCCTCCTCATAGGAATTGAGATACATGTCATCTCTAGATTCAATAGAAAAGTTCCTATGATGTGAACCAAATGACATCTCTTTTCCAATCCCTACTCATAGGAATTGAGATGCTCCATGTCATCTCTTTCCCTACAACTTCCATGTATACATCTTCTATTCCTAAATAGATAGTACAACCCACTAGTAGCTTTTTTCCACAACACGCAACTATGGCACAAGAACTATATAGTGTGCCAATAACTTTGAAAGATGGTCGCTGAATGAAGCTAACCCGACAGTGCAGAGATAGGAAAATCCAAGCACTACTGGCCGTTGGATATCATCAACATTCCACCAGATCTTCCACATGTACAATTTAGAAGACTCCATGGTTGAACTTAAGCATAATGCACAAACCTCGAAAGACAAGAACTTCTCCTTTGTTCTAGAATCTTCTGTATCATAATTGATTATTTTTTCTAAATGAATTGCCATTATTTGTTTTTTACTTTATGATTTACAATGCACAACCCCATTAATCTTAACATTTTTATAAAACTAATTGATTTTGAATTAGATGAACTATAAGAACTAAACGAACATCTAATCATGCACATATGACTCAAAGCTTTACATGCTATAGTGTGTATTTATTCATAATTTGGTTTCAAAATCTCATGCGTTTAATACATATGTACCTTACTAGTTTTGAGTAGAGTAGCAAATTTCATGTGGCCCCGGGTATATCAAAATGCAGGGCCCATGCATAATTGCCTTTCGGTCGAACCTACGTCCACAATTTTTTGTACGTACTATATCTCCACTGGTCCCCGAACCCAAAATGCTGCCTCGTTCCCATAAAACCAAGCGGCCCACACATATTTAAGGCGTCGACTCGAACCCGTTTACTATGACGTGGCCCCACACGCCGTAGTACTCCTACAAACCCTACCGCCGCACTCATCATCGGTTTTCTTCAAGAGGACGAGGGAGAAGCCGATTTGTAGTGGAGGCGCTTTCAAAAAAGGATCTGTAGTGGAGACCCTACCCTAGGGTGCCCTAGGTAGCTGCCGCACGCATCATTGTTTTCTCTTTTATTTATGCTCTTGCGCCCTAGAGTGAAATGATGGTTGCTTCGTCCATCCAGCTTAACGCGGGAAAGGTGGGGCTTTGTGATTTGACCCCTCATTGCTCATTTTCTACTACTCCGACGCTACGACCGGGGTGCCTCCAATTCCAACCGCTGCTCCGAACTATAATTTGGTGCATCGCACGTGGAACAAGACGGTGGATGAGCCACATGTCGGCCAAAGGGGTCCTGTTAAGTGTGTCGCCATTTCGTGTGCGGACTAACCCTGCTTGAGTTGCTACGCCAACACGACAGGAGCAGCCTACCACTTGGTTTTGCTCCTTGGTGAATCCTGACTATATTGATCTAAAAGGATATGTGCTGAACTACCCTCTCCGTCTTGTTTTTTTTATTTTTAGGCGTCTCGGTTTATAGGGCCTGCACGTAGTTCTAGGTCATCCATTTGACTAACTAAATATGAGTTACTATGTCACAAAAAGTATATCATTGGATTCTTAAGCGGATGTAGTTGTATTTAAAAGTCGAGGGCGGGGCTTTTACTGCACGGTAGGCGGGGCAGTTCCGCCTAGTCTGTTCGATAGAGACGCGAGAAGACGAGGGAGTAGGCTGCTGCAAACGTAGGGCTGTGTGATTTGACAGCGAGTTACTGCTAGACAGGTGGGCCCCTGTGATTTGACTTGCCATTATCATTTAACTACAGCGCTACGACCGGCGTGAGTCTCCCGATTCCTAACCACCTCCATTACGAAGAAAGAGATAGAGAGGAGTAAAAAAATACACTTATAGCCAACCTTATAGCCAACCTTGTTGTAGTATGAGTGACTAACTGATGACTATGTATGACATGCCAACATCAGATAGCCTAACACACCGTGTTAAATCTCCAAGGGCACGACCGCGCGAGCAACGCGACGGTCGTGGTAGGCGCGACCATGATACGGGCTGCTGGCAGCCCTTGGATCTGAGATCAAACGGTCGCATGCTAAGTTGCTGAAAATTTGCAGAATAACCCTCCAGGATAGGATATTCACCCATAGGTCTAGAATCACGCCATGCAACCGTTCGATCTCAGATCCAAGGGATCTCGAAAGCCCGTATCATGGGAGAATGGAAAGCCACTACCCTGCCATTCGCACGCTGGCAGTTCGCTACTACTTGTCCCCACACGTCCTTCAATACTACGACGGTTCGCTCCTAGTCGTCCCGTCCATTCACATTACGGCAGTTCCGCTAATCCTAACCCTCCTCCCAAATCCATGGTGTCCCAAATCTCCATGATCGGCGGTGAGTACAAGGTTAGAACCATCACCGGCGATGAGTTCAACGTCATCTACACCCATTCTTCGGCGACGGTGAAAGGATGCCTTTCTCGGTTCAGACGCATGTTCGAAAACTCAGATGATGAGTGGGTTGCTGGGCTAGATGTTGAGTACACCATGGTCCTAGGACCAGAGAAGGATCTAAAGGACGAAGAGAGGAAGAAGCCCGCCGTGATCCAGGTTTGCGTACATAACGTTTGCTTGGTCTACCACATATGCCATGCCGACGTTGAGTGCCAGGATTTTAAGAACTTCCTCAAGGACAAAACAGTGAAATTCGTTACTGTAGACTTTAAGAACGACAGGGATGTCCTGCGTCAGATAGGTCTCGTTGTAGGCAACCCCTTCAACCTCCAGAAGAATCAGCTGGTGTCCTCTCATCAGCCTTCAATGCTGGCCCTGGCAGGAGCCATGGTTCATCCTTCGTACGGTAAACTGGAGAAACCTCCATACACGTTTGATCATCATGCATGGCAGCGGAATGTACTAGATATAGACCACATCCACTACGCTGCAATGGATGGCTACCTTTGCTTCAATATCTACAAGGGTTGGATGAAGAGCAACAGCCAAGTGTGCGGCTAAAGCAAAGAAGAATCGACCAAGAGGGAGAGGGACAAGGACGAAGTCGAGGATGTGGACGAGGACTCCGAGTAAGGTGGCAGTGAAGGAAATATGCCCTAGAGGCAATAATAATGTTATTACTTTATTTCCTTATATCATGATAAATGTTTATTATTCATGCTAGAATTGTATTATCCGGAAAACATAATACTTGTGTGAATACATAGACAAACTAAACGTCACTAGTATGCCTCTACTTGACTAGCTCATTAATCAAAGATGGTTATGTTTCCTAACCATAGACATGTGTTGTCATTTGATTAATAGGATCACATTATTAGAAGAATGATGTGATTGACATGACCCATTCCATTAGCTTAGCAGCCGATCGTTTAGTATGTTGCTATTGCTTTCTTCATGACTTATACATGTTCCTATGACTATGAGATTATGCAACTCCCGTTTGCTAGAGGAACACTTTGTGTGCTACCAAACGTCACAACGTAACTGGGTGATTATAAAGGAGCTCTACAGGTGTCTCCAAAGGTAAATGTTGGGTTGGCATATTTCGAGATTAGGATTTGTCACTCCAATTGTCGGAGAGGTATCTCTGGGCCCTCTCGGTAATGCACATCACATAAGCCTTGCAAGCATTGCAACTAATGAGTTGGTTGCGAGATGATGTATTACGAAACGAGTAAAGAGACTTGCCGGTAACGAGATTGAACTAGGTATTGAGATACCGACGATCGAATCTCGGGCAAGTAACATACCGATGATAAAGGGAACAACGTATGTTGTTATGCAGTCTGACCGATAAAGATCTTCATAGAATATGTAGGAGCCAATATGAGCATCCAGGTTCCGCTATTGGTTATTGACCGGAGACGTGTCCCAGTCATGTCTACATTGTTCTCGAACCCATAGGGTCTGCACGCTTAAGGTTTCGATGACAGTTATATTATGAGTTTATGAGTTTTGATGTACCGAAGTTAGTTCGGAGTCCCGGATGTGATCACGGACATAACGAGGAGTCTCGAAATGGTCGAGACATAAAGATTGATATATTGGACGGCTATATTCGGACAACGGAAGTGTTCCGAGTGATTTCGAAGAAAACCGGAGTACCAGATGGTTACCGGAACCCCCCTGGGAGAAGTAATGGGCCATATGGGCCTTAGTGGAGAGAGAGAAGGGCAGCCAGGGTGGGCCGCGCGCCTCCTCCCCCCTGGTCCGAATTGGACTAGGAGAGGGGGGGGCGCCCCCCTTTCCTTCTCCCTCCCCACTTCCTTCCCCCTCCTAGTAGGAGTCCTACTCCTACTAGGAGGAGGACTCCTCCTTGGTGCGCCTATAGGGCCGGCCGGCATCCTCCCCTTGCTCCTTTATATACGGGGGCAGGGGGCACCCCTAGACACAAGTTTATCCACGTGATCGTTTTCTTAGCCATGTGCGGTGCCCCCTTCCACCACAATCCTCGATAATATTGTAGGGGTGCTTAGGCGAAGCCCTGCGACGGTAGAACATCAAGATCGTCACCACACCGTCGTGCTGACGGAACTCTTCCCCGACACTTTGCTGGATCGGAGTCCGGGGATCGTCATCGAGCTGAACATCGTAGTTTCGGTGCTTGATCGGTCGGGCCGTGAAGACGTACGACTACATCAACCGCGTTGTGCTAACGCTTCCGCTGTCGGTCTACAAGGGTACGTAGATCACACTCTCCCCTCTCGTTGCTATGCATCACCATGATCTTGCGTGTGCGTAGGAAAATTTTGAAATTACTACGTTCACCAATAGTGGCATCCGAGCCTAGGTTTTATGTGTTGATGTTATATGCATGAGTAGAACACAAGTGAGTTCTATGCGATATAAGTCATACTGCTTACCAGCATGTCATACTTTGGTTCGGCGGTATTGTTGGATGAAGCGGCTCGGACCGACATTTCACGTACGCTTACGCGAGACTGGTTCTACCGACGTGCTTTGCACACAGGTGGCTGGCGGGTGTCAGTTTCTCCAACTTTAGTTGAACCGAGTGTGGCTACGCCCGGTCCTTGTGAAGGTTAAAACAGCACCAACTTGACAAACTATCGTTGTGGTTTTGATGCATAGGTAAGATTGGTTCTTGCTAAGCCCGTAGCAGCCACGTAAAACTTGCAACAACAAAGTAGAGGACGTCTAACTTGTTTTTGCAGGGCATGTTGTGATGTGATATGGTCAAGACGTGATGAGATATAAGTTGTTGTATGAGATGATCATGTTTTGTTGAAGTTATCGGCAACTGGCAAAATCCTTATGGTTGTCTCTCTATTGCATAAGATGCAAGCGCCCAATAATTGCTTTACTTCATCGCTATGCGATTGCAATAGTTGCAAGAGCAATTGTTGGCGAGACGACCACGTGACGACACATTGATATAGATCTAGATGATGGAGATCATGGTGTCATGCCGGTGACGATAGAGATCATGACAGTACTTTGGAGATGGAGATCAAAGGCGCAAGATGATGATGGCCATATCATGTCACATATTTTGATTGCATATGATGTTTATCTTTTATACATCTTATTTTGCTTAGTTTGACGGTAGCATTTTAAGATGATCTCTCACTAATTATCAAGAAGTGTTCTCCCTGAGTATGCACCGTTGTGAAAGTTCTTCGTGCTGAGACACCACGTGATGATCGGGTGTGATAGGCTCTACGTTCAAATACAACGGGTGCAAAACAGTTGCACACGCAGAATACTCAGGTTATACTTGACGAGCCAAGCATATACAGATATGGCCTCGGAACACGAAGACCGAAAGGTCGAGCGTGAATCATATAGTAGATATGATCAACATAGTGATGTTCACCAATGAAACTACTCCATCTCACGTGATGATCGGACATGGTTTAGTTGATTTGGATCACATGATCACTTAGAGGATTAGAGGGATGTCTGTCTAAGTGGGAGTTCTTAAGTAATATGATTAATTGAACTTAAATTTATCATGAACTTAGTCCTGGTAGTATTTTGCAAATCATGTTGTAGATCAATAGCTCGCGTTGTTGCTTCCCAGTGTTTATTTTGATATGTTCCTAGAGAAAATTGTGTTGAAAAATGTTAGTAGCAATGATGTGGATTGGATCCGTGATCTGAGGTTCATCCTCATTGCTGCACAGAAGAATTATGTCCTTGATGCACCGCTAGGTGATAGACCTATTGCAGGGGCAGATGCAGACGTTATGAACGTTTGGCTAGCTAAATATGATGACTACTTGATAGTTTAGTGCACCATGCTTAACGGCTTAGAATCGGGACTTCAAAGATGTTTTGAATGTCATGGACCATATGAGATGTTCCAGGAGTTGAAGTTAATATTTCAAAGCAAATACCCGAGTTGAGAGATATGAAGTCTCCAACAAGTTCTATAGCTAAAAGATGGAGGAGAATCGCTCAACTAGTGAGCATGTGCTCAGATTGTCTGGTTACTACAATTGCTTGAATCAAGTGGGAGTTAATCTTCCAGATAAGATAGTGATTGACAGAATTCTCTAGTCACCATCACCAAGTTAGTAGAACTTTAAGATGAACTATAGTATGCAAGGGATGACGAAAACGACTCCCGAGCTTTTCATGATGATGAAGTAGATGAAGGTAGAAATCAGGAAAGAGCATCAAGTGTTGATGGTTGACAAGATCACTAGTTTCAAGAAAAGGGCAAAGGGAAAAGGGGGAACTTCAAGAAAAACAGCAGGCAAGTTGCTGCTCAAGTGAAGAAGCCCAAATCTGTTCCTAAGCCTAAGACTAAGTGCTTCTACTGCAAAGGGACTGGTCACTGGAAGCGGAACTACCCCAAGTGATTGGTGGACAAGAAGGATGGCAAAGTGAACATAAGTATATTTGATATACATGTTACTGATGTGTACTTTAATAGTGTTTATAGCAACCCCTCAGTACTAGATACTAGTTCAGTTGCTAAGATTAGTAACTAGAAACGGGAGTTGCAGAATAAACAGAGACTAGTTAAGGGTGAAGTGACAATGTGTGTTGGAAGTGGTTCCAAGATTGATATGATCATCATCGCACACTCCCTATACTTCCGGGATTAGTGTTGAACCTAAATAAGTGTTATTTGGTGTTTGCGTTGAGCATGAATATGATTTGATCATGTTTATTGTAATACAGTTATTCATTTAAGTAAGAGAATAAATTGTTGTTCCGTTTACATGAATAAAACCTTATATGGTTACACACCCAATGAAAATGGTTCATTGGATCTCGATCGTAGTGATACACATATTCATAATATTGAAACCAAAATATGCAAAGTTAATAATGATAGTGCAACTTATTTGTGGCACTGCCGTTTAGGTCATATTGGTGTAAAGTGCATGAAGAAACTCGATGCTGATGGGATTTTGGAATCACTTGATTATGAATCACTTGGTGCTTGCGAACCATGCCTTATGGGCAAGATAACTAAAGACTCCGTTCTCCGAAACAATGAGCGAGCAACAGATTTGTTAGAAATCATACATACTGATGTATGTGGTCTGATGAATATTAAAACTCGCGACAAGTATCATTATTTTCTGACCTTCACAGATGATTTAAGCAGATATGAGTATATCTACTTGATGAAACATACCTCTGAAAAGTTCAAAGTATTTCAGAGTGAAGTGGAAAATCATCGTGACAAGAAAATAAAGTTTCTACGATCTGATCGCAGAGACGAATATTTAGTTACGAGTTTGGTCTTCAATTAAAACAATGTGGAATAGTTTCACAAACTCATGCCACCTGGAACACCACAGCATAATGGTGTGTCTGAACGTCATAACCGTACTTTATTGGATATAGTACAATCTATGATGTTTCTTACCGATTTACCAATATCGTTTTGGGATCATGCATTAGAGACAGCTGCATTCACGTTAAAAAGGGGCACCATCTAAGTCCGTTGAGACGACACAATCTGAACTGTGGTTTGGCAAGAAACCAAAGTTGTCGTTTCTTAAAGTTTGGGGTTGTGATGCTTATATGAAAAGGTTTCATCTTGATAAGCTCAAACCCAAATCGGAGAAATATGTCTTCATAGGATACCCAAAGGAGACTATTGGGTACACCTTCTATCACAGATCCGAAGGCAAGACATTCGTTGCTAAGAATGGATCCTTTCTTGAGAAGGAGTTTCTCTTGAAAGAAGTGAGTGGGAGGAAAGTAGATCTTGATAAGGTAATTGTCCTTCTCCCTTATTGGAAAGTAGTTCATCACAGAAATTTGTTCCTGTGACTACTACACCAATTAGTGAGGAAGCTAATGATGATGATCATGTAACTTCAGATCAAGTTACTACTGAATCTGGTAGGTTAACCAGAGTGAGATCCGCACCAGAGTGGTACGGTAATGTTATTCTGGATGTCATTCTACTTGACCATGGCGAACCTACGAACTATGAGGAAGCGATGATGAGCCCAGATTCCGCAAAATGGCTTGAAGCCATGAAATCTGAGATGGGATCCATGTATGAAAAAAAAAGTATGGACTTTGGTTGACTTGCCCGATGATCGGCAAGCAATTGAAAACAAATGGATCTTCAAGAGGAAGACGGACGCTGATAGTAGTGTTACTATCTACAAAGCTAGAATTGTCGCAAAAAGGTTTTCGACAAGTTCAAGATGTTGACTACGATGAGAGTTTCTCACTCGTATCCATGCTTAAGTCTGTCTGAATCATGTTAGCAATTGCCACATTTTATGAAATCTGGCAAACGGATAAACAAAACTGCATTCCTTAATAGGATTTATTAGAGAAGAGTTGTATATGATGCAACCAAAAGGTTTTGTCGATCCTAAAGGTACTAACAAAATATGCAAGCTCCAGCGATCCATCTATGGACTGGTGCAAGCATCTCGGAGTTGGAATATACGCTTTGATAAGTTGATCAAAGCATATAGTTTTATACAGACTTGCGGTGAAGCCTATATTTACAAGAAAGTGAGTGGGAGCACTACAACATTCCCGATAAGCATATGTGAATGACATATTGTTGATCGGAAATAATGTAGAATTATTCTGCAAAGCATAAAGGAGTATTTGAAAGGATTTTTTTCAAAGAAAACCTCGGTGAAGCTGCTTACATGTTGAGCATCAAGATCTATAGAGATAGATCAAGACACTTGATAAGTTTTTTCAATGAGTACATACCTTGACAAGATTTTGAAGTAGTTCAAAAATGGAATGGTCAAAGAAAGAGTTCTTGGCTGTGTTACAAGGTGTGAAATTGAGTAAGACTCAAAGCCCGACCATGGCAGAAGATAGAAAGAGAATGAAAGTCATTCCCTATGCCTCAGCTATAGGTACTATAAAGTATGCCATGTTGTGTACCAGATCTATTGTATACCCTACACTGATGTTGGCAAGGAAGTACAATAGTGATCTAGGAGTAGATCACTGGACAGCGATCAAAATTATCCTTAGTGGAATAAGGATATGTTTCTTGATTATGGAGGTGACAAAAGGTTCGTCGTAAAAGGTTACGTCGATGCAAACTTTGACACTGATCCAGATGATTCTAAGTCTCAATCTGGATGCATATTGAAAGTGGGAGCAATTAGCTAGAGTAGCTCCGTGCAGAGCATTGTTGACATAGAAATTTGCAAAATACATACGGATCTGAATATGGCAGACCCATTGACTAAACTTCTCTCACAGGCAAAACATGATCGCACCTTAGTACTCTTTGGGTGTTAATCACATAGCGATGTGAACTAGATTATTGACTCTAGTAAACCCTTTGAGTGTTGGTCACATAATGATGTGAACTATTGGTGTTAAATCACATGGCAATGTGAACTAGATTATTGACTCTAGTGCAAGTGGGAGACTGAAGGAAATATGCCCTAGAGGCAATAATAATGTTATTATTTTATTTCCTTATATCATGATAAATGTTTATTATTCATGCTAGAATTGTATTATCCGGAAACATAATACTTGTGTGAATACATAGACAAACTAAACGTCACTAGTATGCCTCTACTTGTCTAGCTCGTTAATCAAAGATGTTTATGTTTCCTAACCATAGACATGTGTTGTCATTTGATTAACGGGATCACATTATTAGAGAATGATTTGATTGACATGACCCATTCCATTAGCTTAGCACCCGATCGTTTAGTATGTTGCTATTGCTTTCTTCATGACTTATACATGTTCCTATGACTATGAGATTATGCAACTCCTGTTTGCCAGAGGAACACTTTGTGTGCTACCAAACATCACAACATAACTGGGTGATTATAAAGGAGCTCTACAGGTGTCTCCAAAGGTAAATGTTGGGTTGGCGTATTTTGAGATTAGGATTTGTCACTCCGATTGTCGGAGAGGTATCTCTGGGCCCTCTCGGTAATGCACATCACATAAGCCTTGCAAGCATTGCAACTAATGAGTTGGTTGCGAGATGATGTATTACGAAACGAGTAAAGAGACTTGCCGGTAACGAGATTGAACTAGGTATTGAGATACCGACGATCGAATCTCGGGCAAGTAACATACCGATGACAAAGGGAACAACGTATGTTGTTATGCGGTCTGACCGATAAAGATCTTCGTAGAATATGTAGGAGCCAATATGAGCATCCAGGTTCCGCTATTGGTTATTGACCGGAGACGTGTCTCGGTCATGTCTACATTGTTCTCGAACTCGTAGGGTCCGCACGCTTAAGGTTTCGATGACAGTTATATTATGAGTTTATGAGTTTTGATATACCGAAGTTAGTTCGCAGTCCCGGATGTGATCACGGACATAACGAGGAGTCTCGAAATGGTCGAGATATAAAGATTGATATATTGGACGGCTATATTCGGACACCGGAAGTGTTCCGGGTGATTTCGGAGAAAACCGGAGTACCGGAGGGTTACCGGAACCCCCCCGGGAGAAGTAATGGGCCATATGGGCCTTAGTGGAGAGAGAGAAGGGCAGCCAGGGTGGGCCACGCGCCTCCTCCCCCCCTGGTCCGAATTGGACTAGGAGAGGGGGGGGGCGGCGCCCCCCTTTCCTTCTCCCTCCCCACTTCCTCCCCCCTCCTAGTAGGAGTCCTACTCCTACTAGGAGGAGGACTCCTCCTTGGCGCGCCTATAGGGCCGGCCGGCCTCCTCCCCTTGCTCCTTTATATACGGGGGCAGGGGGCACCCCTAGACACAAGTTGATCCACGTGATCGTTTTCTTAGCCGTGTGCGGTGCCCCCTTCCACCATAATCCTCGATAATATTGTAGCGGTGCTTAGGCGAAGCCCTGCGACGGTAGAACATCAAGATCGTCACCACGCCGTCGTGCTGACAGAACTCTTCCCCGACACTTTGCTGGATCGGAGTCTGGGGATCGTCATCAAGCTGAACGTCTGCTAAAACTCGGAGGTGCCGTAGTTTCGGTACTTGATCGGTTGGGCCGTGAAGACATACGACTACATCAACCGCGTTGTGCTAACGCTTCTGCTGTCGGTCTACAAGGGTACGTAGATCACACTCTCCCTCTCGTTGCGATGCATCACCATGATCTTGCGTGTGCGTAGGAAAATTTTGAAATTACTACGTTCACCAACAGGCAGTGTCGTTGCTCATGGTGGTTCTAAACTTCTAATGCAGTGTCTACCGGATTAGTTGCATAGTTTAATTTCAGGTGTGCTTAGTTTAATTTGAGGGGTGTGTTGTGCTGAGCCCCCAGCAGAACTATGTTATGTTTCTTCTTGTTACTTTAACTCTTCAGTATGTACATACTACTAGTATTTCTTTAATAGAATTTAGCACCCAAATTAAGCACATACTAGCTTTTTTAATAGTACTATATGCATAATTTGGCGACGAGAGCGCTCTCTATATGTACCACCTTTTTTTAATTTCAATTTTTGCTCCATGGCACAATCCATCGATAGTACTACTGTACAAAAGTATACATTTTTCAAAAGGCTAGAATACTATTCATCACATATATAGCCAGTTAAATTCTCAACCTAGAACGACGTGCATGCCATGTAGTAAACCGATACGAAGGAAGTATAGTAAAAATGAGGTGATTTTACCGAGCGATTGGCGGGGGAGCATGGCCTATCATGCGGTCCCACGTGTCATGATGTACCAAGGCGATGTGCGTGTCCCTCTTGAGGCAGAAGCAATACTACGTGGTTTGAGCTGATGGCGAACCGAAGTGTGAAATAATGGTTGCTTTGTCCGTCTGGGAAGGTGCGGCATTGTGATTTGATGTCTCATTGCTCTTTACTACTACTGGGCCGGTACGAGTGGGGTGCGTCCCCCCTGCTGTTCTGCACTGTTATTTGGTGCTTTACATGTAGACCCGGTTGCTATATGTCAGACATGTCGGCGACAGGAAGTACATAATTCATGAAAGGGAGCGTCGACGGAGGAGTATACTACAAAATTCATGAAAGGGAGCGACTTAGTTTTGGAAAAATCTGTTTTTACGGAGTACGTACCCACTAGGGTTTATAGGGCTCATCTAAAAACATTCTTTTTCCGTTTGATAAGTCTCAATTCTACTATACTAGTAGTAGTACCATTACATGTTGGATTTTGAGGTGCGTTAGATCACCCGACACAAGCAGTGTCAAGAGGAAACTAACCAATGCATGTACAAGTTCATGGAAATTTAGTGGTCATTCATGCATTCGTTCTAACTAATGCCTCAGTAAACATAACTTCTTGAGAAAAACGAGCGTACTAATTACTTGTGCAATCTACGAAATTAATTTGACCACTCACCGTCTACCTTGGTTGGAGAGATTTTGAAATTGAGCCATAAACTGGAAAGGAGGGAGTAGTAACTTTTGTCTCGATTACTATTTGTGGCCTTGTATAGATGCAACATGTATTTTTTTATAGTGGCCCTGTATAAGTAATGGAGGGAGTACTAACCAAAGTACGTAGTAGGGACGAGGAGTAAACGGAGGGAGTAGTAAAATTTTCTCCTCGTGCTGTAAGCCATCGCGCGCGTGGGCGAGGGAGCGGGCGTAAAGGCATATAGTAGTAGTAGTAGTAGTACTACTACTACTACTACTACTCGTAAGCAAGCTTCACCTCATCCTGCGAGCCACCGCGCCCGTGGGCGGGGGAGACGGCGTACTAAGCAAGCTTCTCCTCGTTCTGCGAGTTGACGGGACACATCAAAAGTACTCAAGTGTATAGAGCCTTCCCTCTAAGGTAGGCCCCACATGGTTTGCCTCTTTTTTTAATTTAACATAACTCGTCAAGTCGCAATTTGTTTGTTCACCCGTGGTATTTGATCCTCCCTCCACCAAGTGGACAACCAGTACACGTGCCAAATTACCACGTGGGCTGCCTTTTTCGTACAGAAATGAGATCCACCATGTACCCACGCGGGTGTGGTTGGGAAAGAAACGGGAGTACGTGCACCGTGCGTGCACCTCTTCTCTTCGTGCACGTCCCCCACCTACGTGGGTGTGTGTGAGAGAGATACAAACCTAGACATAATGTGCCGTCCATCCCCATGCCTCCGCCCAGTCCGACCACCAGTCACCACCACGCCCCACTCCTCCTCACCTTATCTCTCATATTTCTCCCTCCATTTTTATATACAAGGGGCCACTATCAAAATTATAATTTGCAGATATACAAGGCCACTAACACTAATCGATGCAATATTAATGGTGTTTGCCTCGTGGTACTAGCAAAGGAGGACATTAATTATCCCTTGCATGCATGCGGGAGTTTGTAAAAAAATGCATCTTGATGTTCCATGCAATGCACGGGCATCTTGCTAGTCCATGAAAACAACACATGGAAAAATTCCACGGCGAATGAGGGATTTGAATCTGTTGGGAGGGGCTATTTGGATCTTGCCCAGGGTAGCCAAAATATTGGCGACACTTTAGTCCACCGGTGCCTTTGCCACCGATGAACGAGGAATGGCTTGGGTGCTCATGCTATCATGCATCCTCCAGCGCGCACGTTGGAGACGAGCTCACACGAGCTGTGTGTTTTTGTGCCACAATGCCGCCCGAGCCGCCCGCAGACCGACCGGCGACCCACAAATTACGCCATCCAACCGTAGCCGCACACATTATGACAGCAACTCAACCAACCGGACGAAATTCACGCAAACACGTACACAAACTGATATTACATATAAACAATGACAGAAATCATATAAAATACCGGATTTTCATACAAACATGACAGATTTCATTACATTCAAATGAACTACGCGGTGCTAGTTCTAGACAGCACAGGTATATAAGACCTGGCCTAAATGGTTGCCCGCCGATCGATTTGTGTTCCTCATGTCCGGCAGCACGATCACCGGACTGCCGGGAGCCCCAGAGGTATATGCTTCAGCGCAAAGGACGGCTCGCTACCCCACTGCCCAACTGATATCATTGGCTAGTGCCAAAGATGATGGTGGCCGGCACCGGTTCGAGTTCATCCCCGGCCACTACTTCGCCATGGCCGACACTGGCTCGAGTTCATCCTAACATTCCCCTCTTCTGTGGAGCCCATGCGGGGTCGACGAAGGTCCTCGCAACAAAAGGATCCGGCAAGACACCTGCTGTGTACGCCGGTGTCGCCTCCGCAGTGTCCTTCATGGGACCCAAGCGGCGGCGGCCTCTCGTGTTCTACTTCTCCTCGATGATGGCGGCGAACGTGGAGGCGCTGGCCACCAACTCGTCGCTCTCCGCGTGCCCGGATTCTGTCGCTGCTTGCATGGCGTAGCCGCCGGCATGGGAGTCTCGGCCACAGAAACGGGAGACGCGGTACGAGGCAGCGGCATGGACGGCGGCAACGACGCCCGTGCGCCGCTCCTCGTCGAGCTGGCCTGGAGCGGCGAGTTGCTGAACTGCGCGCCGGCTTGGGGCGGAAACTAGCTCCGTCGGGCGAGGGGAGGGAGGTGGATTAGCGAGCTGCATAGCTCGTATCCGGCAGGCTACCCAACCGGCTGGGATGCGGAATAACTACTCTTCGTAAGCCATTGTAAGAGTGGACAAAATAGTGGAGGAGATAGGGGAGCGGTGGAGGTGTGCGATTCTTGGCCGGCGTTTGGCCTCGTTTAAATAGGAGATTAAATAGACGGCGGACGGGAGGAGCTCGGCCGGCGTTGCGTTTAACGCCGGCCCGGTCATGAACGGACGTGTGTCCAGAGTGGGTTTCTTGGCTTCCACACGGGCGGGTTTCATGGAGGCGTTTAATGCGGCACGGAGGCGTGTTCAGTCGGGCGTGCCGCAAGTGGCGCCCTCGACTCTGACCTAGGACACCGCGCCACCTCTGACCCAACACAGGCAGCACACAGCAGAGGAACCTTTGGTGGGCCAGGGTGGTCAGAAGCGGGCATTTCATATACCGATGATTGTTAATTGAGTGTGACGTCATCTTTTCATGTAGATAAGCCTACTATGTTGATAGCACGTTCGATACGTTGTGATTCATAAAAACCGCTGCAAACATCAATGTTCTGCTTATCACATATAAGATTGATTAATACCCGTAACAATCCATGTCCTTTACAAAGGGTGCATGCACGTATAGGTTGAGCGTGTGTCTTGCGTCGTGTGTTGTGTGCATGCAGGCATGCGAGTGTTGCGTGCGTGCAAGGGTATGTTTCAGTGTTGCATGCATGGGTGCGTACGTGCTTGTGTTCATGAGTGCATGTGTACGTGTCAGTGTTGCACGCCAGCATGCGTGCGTGTGTACGTGTCAGTGTTGCACGCCTACATGCGTGTGTGTCTTGCGTGCGTGCATGTGTACATGCAGGGTGAGGCTACACGTCAGCCGACTGAATTTTTCATCTTTGGTCATTAGATTTTCCAGCCGTTGGATACGAAATCAAGGGCCTCTAGTTAATCATCAAACTCCACCCCCCTGAGCCGCCAACCACCACCTGCCGAACCGCCAGCCCCCGCCGCCCGCGGCCGACCCGCCCTCCCCGAAACCACTCCCCACCACCGGTCCGCCGCCGCACCGGTCATCCCT
>NC_041380.1:409679812-409681269 GCF_002162155.2 Triticum dicoccoides
TTTTTCTCCGGGGATCCCCACCCCACCGCCCAATGAATGCCCCCAACCGCCGGTGACTGCCAACCAGAGGTCTCACGACTTCGAATACCCACCGACCACTAATTTATTACCATTTCTATCCTTCATATACGCGCTGACGGGTGGGCCCTATGGTAATGTGTGCTGCTGAATGTGGACCATTTGACTGGTCAATTGATCGTGTTATCAACAAATTACGGAGCTGTATGGTGAGCCAGTGACCGTATGATCACCCTAAAATGTACTCCTATTTTATTAACATAGTACAGACTCAAACTACCATTTCTTTCTTTCATATACGGGCTGACAGGTGGGCCCCACGGTTACGCACCCCGATGGTGCAACACTAGTTGCGCCTCGTGGAACTTTGACTAGTCAATTGATTGTGTCATCAACAAAATACGGAGTTGTACGGGTGAGCCAGTGACCGTATAATCGTGATATGTATTTGTTTAACACGGTACAGATGCAAGGGCTCATACATACGCTCAAGCACTCACCGCTATAAGCGCACACACGCGAACCCTACCCCTATGAGCACCTTCGGGAGAGTGGGCCAGCATATATGATCTTGAGATTTTATGAAGTCACCATAGGTGCCTCGTAGTCGAGTCGAACGTCTCCTCCCACTGAACGTACATCACCGAAAAATACTGAAATTAACACAAGATAAATGCGAGCACCGGGACTTTAACCTTGGTGGGCTCGAGAAACCATTATCCTCTAACCATCCAACCACATGTTGGTTAGCACGACAAAATGTATGTGGTGACCATGATGAGCTTATTCTGAAGTCCAGTGACCATATCGTGCTTTCGCTTCAAATACAGTGACCGTAAGTGTCGTCAACAAAATACGGAGCACGCATCAAATGCAAAGTCCGTCAGTGTCATCAACAAAATATGGAGACGTATCGTGAGCTAGATACCGTTGTACTATTGTATATGCTTATTTTCTTAGTGGCCGATTGCGTGTGTGGTGTGGTGGGCACATCATTTCTAGTTGTGGTGGGTCATCATGAAGACTCATGGGTCGGTTCCATCCTGCGCCACATATAGGTTGGACCGAGACGTGTTATACAAAGACCCATGTGGAGGACTCGGCGTACAACACGAAGCTACGAGAGTCACGGAGGACTCTATCCCCACTAGTGATAAGCCGACTATATATGATTTGTAACCCTAGGCCCTTAGTATGTTATACAAGCTTGGGGGCTAGTTCATCGATAGTATACACACACACACAATGCTTGGTATTCACATGTACTTTGTACACACCCCTATCACTAATATACAGTACCAGGAGTAGGCTCTTTCTTCAACTGCAAGGGTCCGATCCGAACTAGGGTAAAACTTTGCCTCGTATTACCATCCAGCCTAACAGCCAGGGATATCCTACCTAATGATATGATGAAATCATATCTGCCAACTACTAAGAGA
>NC_041380.1:409681432-409773951 GCF_002162155.2 Triticum dicoccoides
AGAGAGGCCTAAAGATAATGTGCATGCGGGAGACACGTAGGCACATATATGTGCGTATAGAGGGCTAGTAGAGATCGTGCATGTGTATATATGCATGTGAGAGAAATAGTGTTTTCCAACTGAGATTAGTGAAAAGATTGGTACATAGTAGTCAGAAAGAGAGAGAGAGAGAGAGAGAGAGAGAGAGAGAGAAACAGAGAGAGCATGTGCGTGAGACACACCGACACCCTGAGAGAGATTGTGAGGATGTGGGAAAGAGAAATGCTGATGCATATAAAGTGTGTGCACTTATGCATTAGATAGAGAGATATATAACACGTTTGCGAGAACGGGGCGAGGCATAGTGCATCTACGTGTAAAAGGCGGTTCTACACATTAAATTAAAATATAAATGGCATTATTATTTTTGGATGAGATCATGAATTTTGCAAATTGCGTATGGACAAAAATCGGTCTATCAGACACCCATAATCTATTGAATTCTATCATGTGCATGTGTTTATTTCATATTATCGATCCATATAGTGAGAGCGGTTTGAAATACAGGCAATGGATGCTTTTGCAATTAATATATAAACATTAATTAGTGCACTCCATGTTGTTAGTGTGAAGCACTTTATACACTTGTCACTTGCATGGATACATTCCAAATTGCTAGCTACGAAATAGAATACATGTCAAATTCAACATAAAGGGGGTTTCGAAGATTCGAATTCATAGGAAGTGCATTCATCTATTTGAACCCGAGATAATGGCATTTGTAAATCAGATGTAAAAGGGGGACATCAATCTTTGTTGTGAGTTTGAACATGCTATATATATTCATACGCATATCTAACTTTTTTTTGCAACCAAGGAGATTATATCTGGAACCATGCATGAACTGAGGTAAGTTGCATATTTTTTAATATATACTCGTGTACAATGTATATTCAAATGTACCCCCTCCATTCCAAAATATTCGTAGCTTTAGGTTTTTCAAGAGTAAAGATTTGTGAAGTTTGACAAATTCTGAAAGTTCAATTCAAGAGAACCGAAAACGTTAATGCTTCTGCTCCCAAATATTGAACGAAGCGCCAAATAGGCCTCTGGTCACCCGAAACCGCGCGAGACTAATGTTTTTGTGGTAGGAAATTATTGTCCTGACTCTGGCCCGTGTAGCCTATCGGCCAGATGTCCAAAGGTCTAAACCGGGGTAGGTTTGTAACTTCACCAAGACGCCAGTCTCAACCGCCTCTGAGAAGCATTCATACGCCGTGGGCGCCTACCCATGCGCTTGGCCGAAATCTATCCCGCCCACATTTGGGACACCTGACATGACTATCCTACCCCCAACCCGCAATATGTCCGAAATTTTAGATGGGGGCAAAGTTTGTAACTTTCCCCAAATTTCAAACAAGCGCGTCTCAAACTGAAACATTGTTCCCCCTTAGTTCCCCGCCTCCCTCCGTTTCCCCATTCATACTCCATGGCGCGAAAACGTCCTCTCCACCAGCCTCAAAACCCCAGCCTCCTCCGTCCTCCACCCCATAGCGGCCAATCCACCAATGCCCTCCTCCATCACGCCGGAGCCGGTACCCTGACGTCGTCGTCCAACGCAACTGCAACCGCAACACCCTCAAGGACTTAGCAGCTGAAGCCGAGGCAGAGCTGCCTCCACGACGCCGATGCCGACATGCCCTGTACCAGAACCACTCCGACCACGCCGCCCTGCGCCTCACTGCTGCAGCTCCACTGTCGCAACTGTCCACCGCACCGGAGCTATTCCCGCTACGTCGTCGTTCGCCGCCTCGGATCTTCTTCCCTGCCACCGACAGATGGCCACCGCACCACACTCAACAACTTGGCCATGGGTTCGTCCAAGGCTGCACCGTCCTCCACAACTTCTGGTTTCCGGCGAACAACAAGAAGATCGTCGGAAAAACAGAAGGAGGACACAACACTGCCAACAGAAAGAGGTACTCCTCTTCCCTTATTCGTGCAAATCTTACGTCTCCGCTCACACCATATTCATCCCACGAAAGAAACTAGTTGAGCGCTTCTTACTGCATCTTCTTTGTGATACTAAATGCACAAGGTTTCCTCCCTTTTACTATTTCACCTTTGCTAGAGGTCAATAGGCCGCCTGGATTTCAATTCAGGGTTAGTCGAACCGCAATTAAAAGAAGCAGCACCCGCTTAAGCGCGCGGAGCACCTAGTCCGCCTGTTCCCCGGGGAAGCGGCGCATCGGTGTCTATCATAGGGGTGTGGGGCGCAGGAGCTGCTTGCGCCCGATCTGGAGGTCGGCGGGGCTTGAATGGATGGCCAGGGGCGGTGCCCAGCACGACGGTGCGGTGAGGTCGAGGGGAGGGCGCAGGCAGGGGAGGAATACTAGGCCGATGGTCGCTGGCGTTTCGAGGAAGATCGTCAACACTGACTGGCTGGAGGTAGATGAAGGTGATCTGCCCGTTCTTTGTACATCGGACGGTGCAGAAAAAATGGACTGACCTATTTGCTTTCAGTCGACTATTATTTTCATAGAATCCTGTAGTAATTTAGTGTGCCATGCATGTTGTAGAGCTATCATATGTCTCCCGTCATTTATTTTTCACCGACCTGCTATCTGCTACCTTTACACTGTACTAATTGTGCACACACTTCACCCATACTCACACTATTGTTTTTTATGCATGGGTATTTCAGACTCTGACGCAGTGTTGATGAATGCAGAAAAGAAAAGACAGAAGTCGCTCCAGTGTAATTCGAAGATGAGCACTAAGCGTTTCAGCGCTCTAATGGGTGGAGTGTCAGCAGTTGGAGACAGTAAACGTAGCTCTGCAGTTGATGATCTCAATTGCCACACACAACCATCCCAGGTGCTTGCTTTAACTTCACGCTATCAAATGTGGTTGCATGTTGCATATGGTGTCTAGCTTGTATTGCTTCCAATTTGGTTAAATTGCATCTGCTTACTTTACACAGTATACCTTTGATAATGACATGCCTTCCTGTTTTTGATACATACTACATATGTCTATTAACCATGTTCGTACATCAAACTAATGCTCTTTGGTATCCCTCGTCAATCACTTATGATGAGACAGTCACCCGAGTGGGTTACTATGAGACGCCCTACTCGTTTAAAGAGTGCAGTGTCATCCTCCCCACATGATTCTCAAGAAACAACAAGGCTAAATGAAGATAGTCAATGTAGCTCTCTAGTTGATCACCGTAACTCCCCCACACCACCATCGCAGGTGCTTGCTCTTACTTGGCAGTGTGATATGTGGTTGCATGTTGCATATGGTGTCTACCTTGTAATGCTTCTAATTAGGGCAAAGTGCACCTGCTTAGTTAACACATTGTACCTATGAATATGACATGCCTTCCTGTTTTTGGTACATACTACGTCTTTCTATTAACCATGTTCTTACATCAAACTACTTTTCTTGTGTATCCCTCATCAATGCTCCTAATTTGTTCAATTGCATCTCCTTAGCTTACACCTTATACATGTGAATATGACATGCCTTCCTGTTTTTGGTACATACTACATCTGCCTATCACACCATGTTCTTACATCAAACTACTATTCTTGTATATCCTGCGTCTATCGCTTATGATGAGACAGTCACGTGCGTGGGTTAATATGAGCCGCAATACTCTTATAAATAATGCAATTTCATCCTCTCCACATGATTCTCAAGAAACAAGAAGCCTAAATGAAGATATTGAACGTAGCTCTGTACCTGAAGACCGCACTTCCCCTACACCACCATCACAGGTGCTTGCTCTAACTTCGTAGTGTGATATGTTGTTGCATGTTGCATATGGTGTCTAGCTTGTAATGATTCTAATTAGGGTAAATTGCATCTGCTTAGTTTACACACTATACCTGTGAATATGACATGCCTTCCTATTTTTGGTACACACTACATCTATGTGTTAACCTTGTTCTTACATGAAACTACCTCTCTTCTATATCCTGCATCAATCACTTACGATGATTCACCTTTATTCGTTGCATATTGCATATTATTTCTAGCATGTTGCCATGTATTGCTTCTAATTTGGTCAAATACATTTGTTAGGGCACCCTTTTAATTTGGCAGAGTGATATTGGTTTCATCTTTCATATGGTTTCTAGATTGCATTGATTCTAACAAGTTCAAGCACCTTGTGGTTAGTTTACACTTTATACATCATACATGTCAATATGTCACGCCGTCCTGTTTTTCATACATATTCCATCCTCCTATCATGCGGCTGCCTTACATGAAAGTAGTGTTCGTTAGTATCATGCATCAATGAGTTCTAAAGAGCAAATTTTATTCCTTTTTCTTGTGGGTTTAACTTGACAAGGCAAACTCAAGAAAGAGGAAGGAAAAGAGTAAGGAAGGCGATGATGGTGGTCCTCTGCAGCAACGTAAATGGAGCATCTGTATCGATTCTCCTTGTACTGATAGTGCATTACAAGGTCCAAGTCTCCGCTCCCCTACTCCACCATCCAAGGTGCTTGCTCTAACTTGGCAGTGTGATATTTGGTTGCATGTTGCATATGGTGTCTAGCTCGTATCGCTCCTAATTAGTGTAAACTGCATCTGCTTAGCTTACACACGATACATGTGAATATGACACGCTTTCCTATTTTTGGTACATACTATATCTGTCTATCACACCATGTTCTTACATGAAACTACTCTTCTTGTGTATCCTGCATCAGTCACTTATGATGGGACACCTTTAAGTTGGCAGTGTGATATTGGTTGGCGTCTTGAATATGATTGCTAGCATGTATTGCTTCTAGTTTGATGAATGCCACCTATGACGAGACAATTTTAACTTGGCAGAGTGATATTGATTGCACCTTCCATATGGTGTCTTGCAGTGTTTCTGACTTGTTGAAGTGCCTTCTGCTTAGTTACCACATCATAGGTGTGAATATGTCTAGCCGTCCATTTTTTCGTACATATTCCATCCTCGTATCATGACTTTGCCTTTCATCAAAGTAGTGTTCGTCAGTATCATGCATGAATGAGTTCTGAAGAGCGAATGATATTCCTTTTTCTTGTCGGTATGACCTCACAATGCAAAATCAATAAAGCTGAAGGAAATTGGCAAGGCATTGGATGATGGTGGTCCTTCCGAGCAACTGAAATGGAGGTTCTCTATGGATTCTACTCCTCCATCCTCCCAACAAGATTCGCAAGACAACGCAAGGCTAGACAGTCAACGTAGTTGTGTAGATGATGAGCACATCTCCCCTACTCCACCATCACAGGTGCTTGCTCTAACTTGGCACTATTATATGTGGTTGCATGTTGCGTATGATGTCTAGCTTGTATTGCTTCTAACTTTGTTGAATTGCATCTGCTTACTTTACACATAATGCCTGTGAATATGACATGTGTTCCCGTTTCTACATCAGACTACTATTCTTGCATATCCCGCATCAGTCACTTATGATAAGGCACCTTTAAGTCGCCACTGTGATATTGGTTGTGTCTTGCATATGATTTCTAGCATGTACCACTTCTAATTTGTTGAAACGCCATACAGTTTGAACTTGGCAGAGTGATATTGGTTGCATCTTTCATATGGTGTCTAGCTTGCAGTGCTTCTAATTTGTTGAAATGCCTTCTGCTTAGTTACCACATCATAGGTGTGAATATGTCACACCATCCTGTTTTTCATACATATTCCATCCTCGCATCATGTGTTTGCCTTTCATCCGAGTAGTGTTCGTTAGTATCATGCATGAATGAGTTCTGAAGAGAGAATTTTATTCCTTTTTCTTATCGGTTTGACTTCACAATGCAAAATCATTACAGCTGAAGGAAATTAGTCCGGCAGTGGATGATGGTGGTCCTTCGGAGCAACTCAAACAAGGGGTCTCTACAGATTCTACTCCGCCATCCTCCCAACAAGATTCACAAGAAAACACAAGGCTGGACAGTCAACGTAGTTGTGTAGATGATGAGCACATCTCCCCTACTCCACCATCACAGGTGCTTGCTCTAACTTGACACTATTATATGTGGTTGCATGTCGCGTATGATGTCTAGCTTGTATTGCTTCTAACTTGAATTACATCTGCTTACTTTACACATAATGCCTGTGAATATGACACATGTTCCTGTTTCTAGAACATACGTGTACATGATGAGCACATCTCCCCTACTCCACCATCACAGGTGCCTGCTCTTACTTGGAACTGTTATATGTGGTTGCGTTTTCCGTATGATGTCTAGTTTGTATTGCTTCTGATTATGTTGAATTGCATCTGCGTAGCTTACAACTTATACCTGCAACGATCACTTACCCATAAGACACATTTATCTTGGGACTATGATGAAGGTTGCATCTTGCATTGTCTTCTAGCTTGTACTGCTTCTAATTTCTTGAAATGGCACTTATGACGAGACACTTTTTACCTGATAGAGTGATATTGGTTGCATGTTCATATGGGGCCTAGCTTTCATTTCTTATAATTTTGTTGAAATGCCTTCCGCTTACTGTTTTTCATACATATTCCATCCCCCTATTGTACATGTAAATATGAAACACTATCTTTTTTGTATATATTCCATCCTCCTATCCTGCGCTTGCCTTACATCAAAGTAGTGTTCGTCTGTATCATGCATCAACCAGTTATGCAGAGCTAATTTTATTCATCTTCTGCTTAGTTTGCACATCAGAAAATAGGAAGGAAAATAGTAAGTTAGGGGATGTTGGTGGTCCTCCGCACCGACGCAAATAGAGACTCTCTAGATTTGCCACTGCTACTGCTAATGAAGTTGAAGTCCCAAGTCTACATGATGAGTTCATCTCCTGTACTCCACCATCGCAGGTGCTTGCTCTAATTTGACAGTGTGATAATTGGTTTCATGTTGCATATGTTGTCTAGCCTGTATATCTTCTATTTTGATTAAATTGCACCTGCTGAGTTTATATGTTATACATGTGCATATGACATGGCTTTATGTGTCTAGAATACACTGCATCTATCTATCATACCATGTTGTTACATCAAAGTACTTTTGTTGTGTATCCCGCATCAGTCACTCATGATTGGACGCTTTTAACTTGGCAGTTTGATAGTGGTTGCTTCTTGTATTGATTTCTATGTTGTACAGCTTCTAATTTTTTGAATTGCCACTTATGACAAGACACTTTTAACTTGGCAGAGTAATATTGGTTGCATCTTTCATATGGTGTCTAGCTTGCATTACTTCTATTTTCTTGAAAATCCTTCTGCTTAGTTTGCACATCATATCTGTGAATATGTCATGCCCTCCTGTTTTTCTTACATACTTCATCCTCATACGGTTGTCTTACATCAAAGTATTGCTTGTATGTATCATGCATCAATGAGTTCTGAAGAGTGATTTTATTATTTTGTGTTGTGGGTACAGCTTGACATGGCAAAGTCAAAAAAGAGCAAGGAAAATAATATAGTAGGGAGTGCTGTTACTCGTCGGGTGAAACTGAAAAGGTTCTGCCGTCGATATTCTGCTGGTACTTATAGTGCAGTAGAAGGTCCAAGTCCACCGGCTAAATCTACAAACACAGTATCACCTGCTCCACCAGCTGCAGCATCCGCTTCAACTGTACGAGCATCTTAACCAGTTACTCGTTCGTTTGCTCCGGAACTGGCCAGTTCCCAAGCTGCCTTCACACCTAACACTACTTCCGAAGCACTGTTGACACAACAAGACTTGGCAAGATCAGATGAACCTCATGATCATCAACACTAAGATGGTACCTGACCGAGTCAAGTTGCAGTTGCATGCTCCTTTATATGTACTCTCACAGTTTGATGTACACTAACACTTTCCATATTCATTGTTGAACTAGCACCACGGCGCAAGCGGAAACAGACATCAGGGATAATGCTTGACAGATTAACAAAATATAAAGGAGGAAGAATGGAGATCCATTTTGAGGTAGGTTTAAAAAGGCCACGTGATGCTACAGAGTTAGCCAAGTTAGTATCAGAGGCAGCAGTTGCCGTTAGGTGTCATGCACATATCCTCCCAACGTGGATCCAGTACAGGAATGAGAAAGACAATACCCAGTTTAACACCTTCCTTGACCATTTATCCGTAAGTAATGTTATTCATCGCAATTAGTAATATTGTATTGCTCTGTCCCATACTTTTTAGCTTCCTCCTAATAAGACTCACATTCTTTTTTCAACAGATGAGGTTCAAGTTGGATCCGAAAGATGATGCAACTAAACAAGCATGCACTCATGTTATTCAGTCTGCTCTGCGACAGTATCGGTACCACCTTAGAAAATCTCACTTTGAAGGCAAGGCTAACAATGAAATCGCCCAAACATCTCTAGTGGAATATATTACAGATGAAGACTGGACAGCCCTCATTAAACACTAGTCTGATCCAAAGTATCAGGTAGGCTATATGTATTTGATCAGACCACATATTTAACTTGTATTTATGTATGTGCCTTACAAGTGTATATTCTTCTAGGCTAACTGTTTGAAGAACAAAACCAACCGTTCTAAAGTGAAATTGCAATAGACAACAGGATCTCGTAGCTATATTGCACACTGCGAGGCTTTTGTAAATAGCTGCTACTTCCTTCTTTTTTTGTGCCATATTATCGTATCTATATTGACTTGTTCTAAATACAGAGGAAAGCCCGTGCAGACCAAAAAGAACCTGAACCGAATGCAGTGCAAATCTTCAAGGATTGCCACACCAGCAAGATGAAGGGCATGAGCACACGAGTTCAAGCCGCTGTTGTAAGTCCTTACTCCTCCTGCCTTGAACTGATTGGTACTGTGATGTGTTCATTTAACTACTTGGTTTGCAGCCAATGTCAGTTACTCTGTTCACTTTTATTCACAGTTGTCGTAACTTATCATTTCACCTTACATGGTTTAAAAGAGATGAAGGATATTCTTTTGGTCTTGATCTGTAATCCAGTTGTTATGTTCACGTGCGCACACAATGATAAAATAGCCTATTTGTTTTATATATGTTTGCCCATGATATGAATGATGTCATACTATGTTCATCCTACTTTAAACCATGTCTCTTTATCCTTAGATGTCAACGAATGTGAGGAAATAGACAATACAGTAGGCATGCTACATGGACATATGTTCCAAAAGTGATTTTATTATGTAGTTGGCACTACAATACATGCTAATGTATTACAGTAGTTCACCAAAATAAGTTATGTATAAATGTTTATCCTACTTTGTTTGTTTTTGTCTTATTAGTAACTTATCTGGTACACTAATCTACAAGTTCAAACTTTCAGGAAGCTATGGAACAAATGATTGAACAGCCACAACCACCTGAAGGTGACGAGGCTACTACAGGCACAATGTAACCTCTTGTTGCAGTGCGTCGGTGTCTCTCCACTAACAGTGCAAAAAGCACCTTCCTGCGTAATTCTGGGTTGGTTGTCAAGGTAACCTCGTCCAAATCGCCTACTGAACAAAATCTTCCTGCTAGATAGAGTGATATATCTGTGCTCCAGACACAAGTCCAATCCCTAATGGACGTTGTTTCGGAAACAAGAATAGTGGTTGAGAAATGGCAGATATAATGGACGTTGTTTCGTCAAGATATGAATGGTTTTGAAACCAGACTATCAGACATTCGCTTCGTTGTTCAAGAGCAATGGCGGAAAAAGGTGGAGATCGTGCTGCTCCATCAGATTCTACAGCCTGAAACATTAGCACTCATGTCAAATGATCTGTGCTTCTATACATCTGATGGTGCTTTTATCTGGAAGGACTGTAAACTTTATGCCAACAGGCCTTTTGTTGTATGGTTGGAATTTATTTTGTTGTGATACAACATTTATGATGCTGCCTCAGGCTGCAGTAATTACGATGCTATTTTTGTATAGTGTAGGTTTATCTTAGTAATGTATTCGGTCGAAAGCTTCGTAGGAGCCCAACATGCCAAATACGTCGAGCCCATTCCAATTGGGCTAAAAACAATTACGGGCCGAAATTGGCATGTAGCCCACTAAAAATATCTGGGCCTAAATCATCATAAGCTTTCATATTTTTCTGGTAGGCCTGTGCCCATAGTGGGCCTTTAACAGGCCTAAACATAATTTGGGCCCTCAGTAAAAATAGGCCGTTTACAGGTGTAAATATCTTGAGCCCATAAAAAACATGGGCCTTTAATAGACCGAAAGTGAGAATGGGCCCTGATTGTGCCAAATAACCCACTGGACTTAGCAGGCTGAAATGGTTGCCCATTTACGATGCGGATCTTTGACAGGCCAAAATTCGGACGGGTCGTAAATGTGCCGACCTAATATACGGGCCTTTAACAGGTCGGAACTTCGGTCGGGCTAGATTATCGTCATTTTTATATGGCCCATTAATGGGCCCGATATGACGTTGGGCCACATATGGCCCATGGTTTACATCCGGCGTTAACAGGCCGAAAATGACAACAGGCCGAAAGTGGCCCAAAGCTATAGTGGGCCTCTAACAGGCCGAATGTCAGACATGGCCGAATATGACCCAAATCCTTCACGGTCGTTTATGGGCCGAAAGTTTTGATGGCCTGTAAATGGGCCCAAACGAAGCCGGACCTTTAACAGGCCGGAAATACACCAGGCTGTAATTTGGCCCAATTACTTAGCGGACTGTTAACGGGCCAAAAGTGACCATGGGCCGCGTTGATGACAAGTTTAGGACAGGCCGTTGACGGGCCGATTTGACAGAGAATGTTGGGCCTTTAGCTGGGCCGACCCATTATGGTCTGCAGAATCTTGTGGGCCTTTAGCTGAGCCGGCCCATTGTGGTCCGCAAAATCTTGTGGGCCTTTAGCTGGGCCGGCCCATTATGGTCTGCAAAATCGTGTGGGCCTTTAGCTGGGCCGGCCCATTATGGTCCGCTAAATTTTGTGCGCCTTTAGCTAGGCCGGCCCATTCTGGTCCGCTAAATCTTATGGGCCTTCGGTTGGGCCGGCCCATTTAATCTTTGTGGGTCACTTTTGGGCCGGTCCATGTGTCAACATATCATAGGCCCATCTCGACCGTTGGATGAGTGACACCTGTGCCAACGCGGAGCTGACGCGTGGATCCGTCAGCCAATGAGAATTTTACACGTGGAAAATCGGCATTGGTCGTGGCTGTTAACGGGTTATCGGATCCAAAATCCGACCCGATAGCTTAACGATGTTCCGTTATGGTGGATGCCACATGTTTCTCACCCTTGATGAAAGCACTTCTGTGACGCACGATTTATCGTCATGGAAGTGGACACTTCCGTGATGATAATTTTGGCAATGTCATGGAACACTTCTATGACAGCACAAGTATGACTATCATAATTCTGTCATAAATTTGTCATGGATGTACATGCATGATAGAAGACGCGACCTACTGTGACAAACACGTATCATCACGGAAGTGTATTTTTTTGTAGTGATGGCAATCTTATACAACCAACTGCTCTAATATGTTCTCTTCTTTTGCAGATAAAAAAGACCCGAAAGTGAAAAATGTCCTACACTATAACAATCTCATCGAATGCCTTGATATCCAACTTATAGAAATTGATTTGATCAACTACCGAGGCAGCACATCTGAGATTAAATTGGCTAGGTTCTTTGTTTTGGAGGCATGTGTGCTTAAGGTAATGAGGTTTGGCGTTCTCTGGCGCAACAATGAATGGCGTGCTGATCACCGCAAGCGTCTAAGCCTAAATGACAAAGTCTCCGCAGAAGCTGAATTTGTTTTTGAAACATCAAGTGGCCAGAGACTCGAAAACTTATTTGCCCATTAGTGACTTCTCAGGGCGATGGATTTTAGTTTGTACGATAGTGCTGCATCCACCTAAAGTAACTAAAGTTCTTATGTAAACTTCCTAGTAATTCCCTCTTCGTAGGTGCAGCATTACTCCTAACATTTCTAATATCAGTTTGAAACTTGTAATATTGCCGAGTCCTATTCATGCGTTTTCAAAATCCTGCGAATCAAACAGGTCCTGAGTTGGTGATGATGTTGTGCCTGCCATCTTTCACCAATAGCCGTCGGATCTAGATCTGACGCATACAAACCAAACTTCTCCAGTTTTGCAAAAAGATGCCCGCACTTGTTCCCTATTTACAAACAACTCCTTGTCACTCACAATCAGCCTTATCTCCTCCCCATCACATCTAGAAGGCCATGGAAAAATCTGGCGCGATGGCTGCTACCAACACCGTCCACCCCCCAATCTTGGTGTTCCGTGCAATGCATAGGCATCTACACACGGGAAATTATGTCGAACACGGCTAGTTGTAAGAAGGCTAGGTCTACAGCCATGATGATAGTGACTGTAGATGGTGAGGCTGACTATGGTATGCCGAACACGGCGCCTATACTCAGGTGTCTTCTCCGGCGTAGGGTTGTCGGGGGTTGGGTGCGACATATGCCAAAGGATGGCTTATCATGGTGGGAGCGAGTAGAACGTCGCTGGTGCCTGGAAGCGGGATGAGGCATAGACACGAACGCTGGCGTATTTTACCCAGGTTCGAGGCTCTCCTAGGAGATAACACCCCTAGTCCTGCTCTGCGGGGTCTCCGCATGGTCACTAAGGCACAAGTGGTACAATGGTGCTCCTTGAGCTGTTTGCTAGAGGTGGAAGAAGGCAGGCACGCTCTCTCCTCCTCTAGGTGTGGATCTAGTTCTAACAGGTTGGAACCCTTTGCATGGGTGCCCTGGGGGGTTTATATAGGCCTACCCCTCCCAGGGGTACATTGGTAATCTGCCGGGTGTAGGACCCGGCTATCAGTGTCTCCGGTCGCCGGCTTCCCCGCCGGCTATCGAGGCCCGCTGCCGGGTGGGCCCCGGCGACTAGTCTGGTATGGAGCCGACAAGCTGTTCCCGCCGCTTGTGGGTCTTGCTGGCTGCTGATCACTGTAGCCGTGATGCTAATCATGTAGGCTTGGTCGAGGGAGCGTCGCTACAGTCCCGCCGCCTTGTGGGCGATTACTGTAGCCACACCGTGTCCCATTTGGTTGATGGCGCACGGGGCTCGAGGGAGGGATAAGTCGCCTGCCGGAAGCCGGCTTCCCTTAGGTTCAGCCGCCCTGGCTTCTTCCGTCTTCAGGGCTCTCACTGCCTGGTAGGGCCCGCCGCCTGCAAGCCGTACCGACAGGCCGTCGTGGGAACAGGGCTCCGCCTGTCAGGGGTGACGTTTGGGGGGAGAGGTAACAGTGCCGTGTCGTGCGGAGATCTCCTCCTGTACGGGGCACTGTGGCCGCGCCCGGCCCTGGATTCGGGGGGATGGGCTACGCTGTAGCCATGCCCGGTCTTGTCTCCTTGATGAGGGTGCAGACTTTGAGAGCGCCACGAGCCGACTGCTAGGGCCCGGCCTCTCTGGAGGCCGCTCACTAGGAGTTGGCCTGTCGTGATGCCGTCTTCTAGAACTCAGCCGCCTTCGGCCAGTCGGCCGCTCAGCCAACCGGCCGCCAGAAGGCGGAGATCTGTCTTGACGTCTTGAGGGGCACAACCAGCCCCGTTGTCTTGAAAGGTTCAGGGGCTCGGGTTAGGCTACACATGGCCCATTACTCCAACAGTAGTCCCTAAAGCTGGTGAGGGACCACGGTTCGCAGAACCGGGGAGCCTCAACAGTTTCCTCCTCCGGGTGCTCTGAAGGAAACTCGATCCGACTTCTGGGGAGCCGGTTGGCAGGAGTCGGATAGGTCCAGTCGGATCCTTCTGGGATCTCGAATGCATCGGTGGGAACGAGGTAGCATGCTTGCTAAGCTTCTTTGCCCACTGCCCGTCGTGGGCGTTCCACATGGCACCGGCCAGCCGGGTCGGCCTGCCAGCCCACGTGCATGACGGGATGCGACCGCAGGCCGGGCCCGCCACTACCGGGCCTCGGGCCGCGAGCGGATCCGCTGCGGCCGAGGCGGGGCGGTTGGGTTTCCCCGTGGAGTTACTGCGCGCAGTACCCGCGCGGTAAAGGCGGGAGCATGGGGTCGTGGGCACAGTTAATCCCACGATCCCACGCCCACCCCCTCGGCTTCGTAGCCCGTAGGCTACAAGTAGGGGGAGGAGAGGCAGCAGCGAAGCACGCGTGCCCCTCCACCCCACTCTCCCTCCCTCTTCTTCTTCTCGCTGCAGTGCCCTGAGCCCCGCCAAAGCGCTGCCGCAGTTCGTCTCCGTCGAGCTCGTCCGTCAACCTCTCGTCCCCATGGCGCACGCCGAAGCCTGGGACGGCTCCACAGTTCATGAAGACCACATCAACTTTCTCCGCCAGATGCGGCGACTGCCTAGCCAGGACTACATGAGGGTTCACCTCGCACCGGAGGCGGGGATCTCGCCAGCGCTGGAGGAGGGCGAGCGGGTCATCTTCCGCTCGCACTGCCTGCGTGGCCTCAGCCTGCCGGCGAGCTGTAACATCCCAAATTTTCAATTTGGAATGTTATACATTAGGTCATCATGCATACCATATTTTATTTTGCTTTTGGTTTTGATCCTAGAAAATCCTAAGCAACTCAAGGACCCACGAAGAGAGTTGGGGATTTCGTTATTTACATATTTCAGTTTCCTCAAATTTTGTAAACAGGATCATTTGATGTTATTTATTTTATCATCAATTATTTCTATTACAAAAATATGAGAGAGGGAATAAAATGACTTTCCCAAAATATAGAAATATTGAGGATTTAATAACAAAATCAAATAAGATTTATTTCGGAGTTTTTCAGTATTTTTAATTGAAAATGGAAAAATGCGCGTTTTTCAAAGTTGTAGTTTGGGCCCAGATAAATGTTCACTTAATGGGCTTGATTTTAGAAACCGGGAAAATTTATTTCGTGATTTTTGGAGTCCGTTTAGTATTTCTTTTTATTTTTCTTCCGAGCATAATTATTAAAAAAAACGAAACCGACTATGCGCCGTACCCGAGCGGGACTCCGCCCGGGGGCGCCTTTATATAGCGCCGCACCCGAGCCCCCAGCCCACACCAGCCCCGCGCCCGATCCGCCGCCGCCGCCGCCGCCGGAGCAGCGCGCCGCCCGAGGTTCGCCGCCGCCTCGACTTCCGTGTCGATTTTTTTTTAAAAAAAAATAAAATTCTCGTCGGTTTTATTTTTTCAAATTTTTTTATTTTATTTATTATTATTTTTAATTATTTTCGGATTAGGTTAATTATCGATTAATCTGTTCGTCGTTTTTCTTTTTCGTCGGATTTTCCGCGGTTATTTTTTGATCGCGATTTCTGATCCGATTTTCGTTTTAGTATAACGTTTCGCTCCTTTATCGGAATCAGGCGATTCAAGCGCCTGGAGTTTCGTCTCGAAACCCTTTTTCCGAATAATCAACTTAAACATGTTTTTGCTACTGTAAAATTTGACTTAGATCCAGATTACTAGAACGAAGTTGTTTTCTTTTACCGTTTGACTTCTTTTGCTTCGTTTGATTTGATTCTTTTTGCAAACCAGGGTTCTTAAATTGAACTTTCTGGTTAGATCTTCTATTTGAGTTTTAGCTGTGCATTAGATGAGTACTTATTGTATGCTTGTTTGTTTGTCTGCGATAGAATACCCGGAGTGCGCCGCCTGTTACTTTGAATCTCTAGGTTTCGCGGATCATCAGCAAGGCAAGTAACACTTTGATCATTCCTTTTTCTACAACCCAGTTTTATTGCATTAGATCAAACTTCACACATTGCATGGTTAGGATCTAATTAAATTGTGGGATGAGAAGTAGATGAGGTAGTACCTATTACCTGTTTATTATCAAACCTTTGAGAGTTACTTCTACGTTTGCTTATTATGCCATGCTATGCTAGTAGACGTGGATTGGGTGAGTGATATCCATGACAGATGTGAGATTGATAATTAATGGTTTATCTAAGGTGGCAACCTAACACACATTTGGGTGGATTGAGGCACCTGGGTATTCCAGGACTTGCCTGTTTTTATTTTGGACCGCCACCCAGGCTCAAAGGGATCATGAGATTATTCATACTAGAAACTTCCGTGTGCAGCCACAAGCCATTATGGGCTCTGGCATAGTTGAGTAAGTCGTGCGAACTCTTACAGGGTAGACTAGCAGATGTAGGGAAAGTAGGTGTACCGGTCTACCCATCATAAGGTGCTAGCGCTTCTGAAAGACTGTGTCTCGGTCATCCGTTTCTCAAACACCATGTAGTGCGAGAAATCCAACGGAGGCGATCGAGTCTTGTGGGTAAAAGTGCGCAAACCTCTACAGAGTGTATAAACTAATCATGATGAGCTGTGTCCTCGGTTATGGACATCTTGAGTATCTAGTACCTAGATTATCATGTGAATCTCAACATGTTACTCTAAAGTTAATTTTGTTGGGTTTTAATGATGTTACTTAATTGGGATTGAGAATGGTGTCAACCATTCTCAATGTTTAACAACCACCATGATAATAATTAATTTTATTCCTTTGAAGTAGGGAAAAATTGGCTTTACGCAAAAACTGTAACCATAGAGCTTTCCACCAGCCAAATATGCATATAGTATAGTTGTTTCATTCCATTACTCTCTATGTTTTACCTTGCCAGCATATTCCATGTGCTGACCCATTTTCGGGCTGCAACATTAATGTTGCAGACTTTTCAAATGACGATTAAGGAGTTTTTAGGTCGTGGTTCTATACTCAGTGATGTCGTTGGAGTTGATGGACTCACTTACCTTCCAAGCCTTCCGTTGTTATCGTTATTAGATGGCCTTAAGCCATATTTATTGTAATAAGCTCTCTTTTGAGACACTCGATGTAATAAGTGTGTGATTGCTACTCTGCTATAAATCCTCCGAGTACTGTGTGGTGTCAGCATTACTGATCCAGGGATGACACCGGAGCACAGAGATCAGACTATTTGAGGTCTGGTCGCTACAGAGATGGTATCAGAGCACACGCTGACTGTAGGACACGACCACTAAGCTAAAGACCTAGATCACTACTCACTCTCTTCTCTTCTGACCTCTCATCTTTTCTACTCTTTAGGATGGCGGATGCAAGGAACAAGTTCACACAACCAGATGAAGATACACCCTTTGGACGCCACTTGAAGGAAGTCACTAGATACCTGAACATAGGAGTACCAAGCTTCACGGGAACCTACAATGCCACTTTACCTGAAGAAGAGCGCTGGATGATACAAGTTCAAGTTCCAGGAAGGACATTCATGCCAGTCACTGAGCCCATAGAGTTTTCTTTTGATGCACCAACTTGGAGTCTAGGAAAGAGTATGGCAGCTCACATCGCCATGGGACGCATTAGAGAAGTCTACCGCAAGGATCTCAAGGATACTATCTACCAGATTTGTGGGCACCGAGATGAACACTGGGAGATGATCAGCACCAGGAAAGATAGATCAATCGTAGCTTTTATCCAGGAGTTAAACCAGCACATTCGACGACAGGAGAATCAGATGTGCGCCGACATGATAGATCTGAAGAAGGCTAAAACTAGAATCAAGGAACTGGAGGAAGAACTCAAGGTTACACGTGAGGATTATGAAGAAGAAATTGAAGTATTGGTGGAGAAGAATGACGATCTGATCAAGAAGATTGGAATATTTACGGGAGGCCCGACACCAGTAGATGAAGACGAAGAACCCAAGGAGATTAGCCCAGAAGACTACATAATCATCGACGGCACCGACTCGGAAGCAGATAGTAGCGATGATGACTATGTTGATGAAGCAGGAGTAGATATCATGGAGTCTACAACTGTAGAATATTTCTAGTAGACCACTTCATCAGTAGTAGTAGTCCACCATGTAAATATAGTAGTCCGAGCACTCTTGCGATAGCTAGATCGATTGTATGCCTTTGTTTGATTGAATGAAGTGAATTGTTTACTTTTGCCTCATCTGCATATGGGTAGTGTTTTCTCTTTAGACCCCCTCTATTCTTATATCTCATCTTTTCTAAACCCTCAGATGCCTCCAAGACGTGACCCCGGATTTGCCTTTCCGCTGAAGCTCACCCAGTTCATCCAACAGCAGAACACCTTCATGCAGTTGCTAGTTCAGAATCAAAATCAGAGGAACAACAACAACAACCCACCGCCACCACCACCTGTTGACCACTTAGCCCGTTTTCTTAGGCTGAATCCGCCGGTGTTTTCCAGTAGCACCGAGCCGATAGTAGCAGATGATTGGCTCCGCAAGACAGCTAGGGAGTTGACCACAGCATGATGCACAGATGCGGAGAGGGTGAAGTTTGCCGCACATCAGTTAGAAGGACCCGCAACATCCTGGTGGGAGAATTTCACAGCCACCTTCCCAGTCGACACTGTCACATGGGACCAGTTTTAGTAGGCTTTTCATACTGCCCATGTTTCAGCAGGAGCAATGGCCATGAAGAAGCGTGAGTTTCGTAACTTGCGCCAAGGAGGACGGACAGTTGGCCAGTATGTGGAGGAGGTTGAAGCTCAGCCCGATGCAGTAATAGGTAAGTTTTTGGTTAAGTCATTTACTGCACTCGTTCTTTTTGATACTGGTGCATCGCATTCATACATATCAAGGGGATTTGTGGAAAAGTATAGACTGCCCACTAGGGTTCTTAAAACACCTATGCTAGTAAGCTCGCCAGGAGCAGAGTACATGGCCGGACAAGGATGTTTTCAAGTGCCATTAAGTATAGGAAGGCATGTTTTCCCAACGGATTTAATTATTCTAGAATCCCAAGGTGTGGATGTGATTCTTGGTATGGATTGGCTGTCGATGTATGGAGGAAACATCGATTGCGCCAGTAAGACAATTTTGCTCACAACGCCATAAGGAAGAAGGATCAAGTATGTATCCCGACATGCGCCAAACAGGACACAAGTAAATTCCTTATTAGGAGTTGTGCAGGAGGAAGTACCAGTGGTAAAGGATTTTCCTGATGTATTTCCCGAAGAGTTGCCAGGCATGCCATCGGATAGAGATATTGAGTTTTTGATTGAACTTTTGCCAGGCACTGGGCCAATATCGAAGCGACCATATAGGATGCCCGCAAAAGATTTGGTGGAAATTAAGAAGCAGATTAAGGAGTTACTGGATAAAGGTTACATTCGCCCAAGTTCTTCGCCTTGGGGATCAGCAGTACTTCTAATAGAGAAGAAGGATGGATCGTTAAGGATGGTTGTTGACTATCGAGGATTGAATGAAGTAACAATCAAGAACAAGTACCCGCTACCAATGATCAATGATCTGTTTGATCGATTGCAAGGAGCTAAAGTGTTTTCCAAGATCGATTTGCGATCAGGGTACCATCAGTTGAAGATTCGAGAGCAGGACATACCTAAGACAGCATTCACCACAAGATATGGACTGTATGAGTATACCGTTATGTCATTTGGACTGACTAACGCACCTGCCTATTTTATGAACATGATGAACAAAGTGTTCATGGAGTTTTTGGATAAGTTCGTCGTAGTGTTCATTGATGATATCCTGGTTTATTCAAAGAATGAAGAGGAACATAAGGAGCATTTGCGTTTGGCACTTGGAAAGCTCAGAGAACATCAATTATACGCCAAGTTCAGCAAATGTGAGTTTTGGTTGAAGGAAGTAGGATTCCTCAGACACGTTATATCTGGAGAAGGTATAGCTGTTGATCCCGCTAAAGTTGAAACCGTGACCAAGTGGGAAGCACCAACAACAGTTGGAGAGATCCGGAGTTTTCTTGGACCCACAGGATACTACCGGAGATTTATTGAGAACTTCTCAAAGATTGCGAAGCCTATGACGGAGTTGCTGAAGAATGATACCAAGTTCAAATGGACTGAGGAGTGTGAGGCTAGTTTCCAGGAGTTGAAGAAACGCTTGGTTACCTCACCAGTGTTGATTTTGCCAGATCAAACCAAGGATTATGAGGTGTATTGTGACGCTTCACGTCGAGGACTTGGAGCAGTGCTTATGCAGGAAGGGAGAGTTGTTTCATATGCTTCAAGACAACTGAAGCCTCACGAATTGAATTACGCTATGCATGATTTGGAGTTAGCAGCCGTAGTGCATGCATTGAAGACATGGAGACACTTCCTCATTGGAAATCATTGTGAGGTGTACACGGATCACAAGAGTTTGAAGTACATTTTCACGCAGAAGGAGTTGAACCTCAGACAAAGGAGATGGTTGGAGCTCATCAAGGATTATGATATGAGATTGCATTATCATCCCGGGAAGGCTAATGTAGTAGCTGATGCATTAAGCCGCAAGAGCCATGTCAATACGTTAATGACGGGAGAAATACCCAAGGAGTTAGCAGAAAATCTTCGTGAACTATGTGTGGAAATAGTTCTGAGAGGCTATGTAGCAACGTTGGAAATTCAGTCAACTTTGATGGATAGAATCAGAGAAGCTCAGAAAACTGACAAAGAGATTGCCGCTATAAAGGGGAAACTGAGCAAAGGAAAAGCTAAAGGATTTCGTGAGGATGAGCACGACACCCTATGGTTTGAAGACCGTGTTTATATACCCAATGACCCAGAGATCAGAAAGTTGATTCTGCAAGAGGCACATGATTCACCGTATTCGATTCACCCAGGAAATACCAAGATGTATTTGGATTTGAAGGATATTTTCTGGTGGACCGGAATGAAGAAGGATATTGCAGAGTATGTAGCAGTTTGTGACGTATGTCAGAGAGTAAAGGCAGAGCATCAGAAGCCAGCAGGATTGTTGCAACCATTGCCGATACCCGAATGGAAGTGGGATAAGCTAGGCATAGATTTTATCACGGGATTACCAAGGACTCGTTCAGGCTATGACTCGATTTGGGTTGTAGTTGATCGATTGACGAAGGTAGCACATTTCATCCCAGTAAAGACCACTTACACCAGTGCTAAGTTGGCAAAGATATAAATGACCAGGATCGTATGTTTGCATCCGAGGAGCATCATATCAGATAGAGGAACCCAGTTTACCTCAAAGTTCTGGAAGCAGTTGCATGAGACTTTGGGTACTAGGCTAGAATTTAGTACAGCTTATCATCCGCAGACAGATGGACAGACCGAGAGAGTCAATCAGATTTTGGAGGATATGCTAAGAGCTTGTGCGCTAGATTATGGATCTAGTTGGGACGATAATTTTCCATATGCAGAGTTCTCTTACAATAATAGCTATCAGACCAGTTTGAAGATGGCCCCTTTCGAAGCTTTGTACGGAAGGAGGTGCAGGACACTGTTGTCATGGGACGAAGTTGGAGACCGCCAGTTGTTTGGACCAGATCTGATTAAAGAGTCTGAACAGAAGGTGAAGTTGATTCGCGATAGGCTCAAGGTAGCCTAGTCCAGGCAGAAGAGCTACGCAGATTCTAAACGCAAGGAGACAGTTTACAAAGTCGGAGACAGAGCTTATCTTCGAGTATCCCCACTTCGAGGGATTAAGCGCTTTGGAGTTAAGGGGAAGTTAGCGCCACGATTTGTAGAACCATATCGAGTTTTGGAGCGTATGGGAGAAGTGGCCTACAAGTTGGAATTGCCAGAAGGATTGACAGGAGTTCATGATGTGTTCCACGTTTCTCAGTTGAAGAAGTGTCACGCGGAGATGGCTGACATACCTTTGAGAGACACAGTGCCATTGAAAGCAATTCAGTTGGATAACAATTTGACCTATGAGGAGAAACCAGTCAAGATTCTCGAGTTTGCCAGCCGAGTCACTCGCAGCAAAGTTATCAAGTTTTGCAAAGTTCAGTGGAGCCACCACACGGAGGATGAAGCCACCTGGGAGCGAGAGGAAGATTTGCTCAAGGACCACCCTCACCTATTTTCTAGCCAACCCGAATCTCGAGGGTGAGATTCATCTTAAGGGGGGTAGGTTTGTAACATCCCAAATTTTCAATTTGGAATGTTATACATTAGGTCATCATGCATATCATATTTTATTTTGCTTTTGGTTTTGATCCTAGAAAATCCTAAGCAACTCAAGGACCCACGGAGAGAGTTGGGGATTTCGTTATTTACATATTTGAGTTTCCTCAAATTTTGTAAACAGGATCATTTGATTTTATTTATTTTATCATCAATTATTTCTATTACAAATATATGAGATAGGGAATAAAATGACTTTCCCAAAATATAGAAATATTGAGGATTTAATAAAAAATCAAATAAGATTTATTTTGGAGTTTTTCGGTATTTTTAATTGAATTTAGGAAAAATGCGCGTTTTTCAAAGTTGTAGTTTGGGCCCAGATAAATGTTCACTTAATCGGGCTTGATTTTAGATACCCGGGAAAATTATTTCGTGATTTTTGGAGTCAGTTTAGTATTTCTTTTTATTTTTCTTCCGAGCGTAATTATTAAAAAAACGAAACCGACTATGGGCCGTACCCGAGCGGGACTCCGCCCGGGGCGCCTTTATATAGCGCCGCACCCGAGCCCCCGGCCCACACCAGCTCCGCGCCAGATCCGCCGCCGCCGGAGCAGCGCGCTGCCCGAGGTTCGCCGCCGCCCCGACTTCCGTGCCGATTTTTTTAAAAAAAATAATAAAAAAATTTCTCGTCGGTTTTATTTTTCAATTTTTTTATTTTTTTTATTTTAATTATTTTCGGATTAGGTTAATTACCGATTAATCTGTTCGTCATTTTTCTTTTTCGTCGGATTTTCCGCGTTTATTTTCTGATCGCGATTTCTGATCCGATTTTCATTTTAGTATAACTTTTCGCTCGTTTATCGGAATCAGGCGATTCAAGCGCCTGGAGTTTCGTCTCGAAACCCTCTTTCCGAATAATCAACTTAAAGATGTTTTTGCTAATGTAAAATTTGACTTAGATCCAGATTACTAGAACGAAGTTGTTTTCTTTCGCCGTTTGACTTCTTTTGCTTCGTTCGATTTGATTCTTTTTGCAAACCAGGGTTCTTAAATTGAACTTTCTGGTTAGATCTTCTATTTGAGTTTTACCTGTGCATTAGATGAGTACTTATTGTATGCTTGTTTGTTTGTCTGCGATAGAATACCCGGAGTGCGCCGCCTGTTACTTTGAATCTCTAGGTTTCGCGGATCATCAGCAAGGCAAGTAACACTTTGATCATACCTTTTTCTACAACCCAGTTTTATTGCATTAGATCAATCTTCACACATTGCATGGTTAGGATCTAATTAAATTGTGGGATGGGAAGTAGATGAGGTAGTACCTATTACCTGTTTATTATCAAACCTTTGGGAGTTACTTCTACGTTTGCTTATTATGCCATGCTATGCTAGTAGACGTGGATTGGGTGAGTGATATCCATGACAGATGTGAGATTGATAATTAATGGTTTATCTAAGGTGGCAACCTAACACACATCTGGGTGGATTGAGGCACCTGGGTATTCCAGGACTTACCTGTTTTTATTTTGGACCGCCACCCAGGCTCAAAGGGATCATGAGATTATTCATACTAGAAACTTCCGTGTGCAGCCACAAGCCATTATGGGCTCTGGCATAGTTGAGTAAGTCGTGCGAACTCTTACAGGGTAGACTAGCAGATGTAGGGGAAAGTAGGTGTACCGGTCTACCCATCGTAAGGTGCTAGCGCTTCTGAAAGACTGTGTCTCGGTCATCCGTTTCTCAAACACCATGTAGTGCGAGAAATCCAACGAAGGCGATTGAGTCTTGTGGGTAAAAGTGCGCAAACCTTTGCAGAGTGTATAAACTAATCATGATTAGCCGTGTCCCCGGTTATGGACATCTTGAGTATCTAGTACCTGGATTATCATGTGAATCTCAACATGTTACTCTAAAGTTAATTTTGTTGGGTTTTAATGATGTTACTTAATTGGGATTGAGAATGCTGTCAACCATTCTCAATGTTTAACAACCACCATGATAGTAATTAATTTTATTCCTTTGAAGTAGGGAAAAATTGGCTTTACGCAAAAACTGTAACCATAGAGCTTTCCACCAGCCAAATATGCATATAGTATAGTTGTTTCATTCCATTACTCTCTATGTGTTACCTTGCCAGCATATTCCATGTGCTGACCCTTTTTCGGGCTGCAACGTTAATGTTGCAGACTTTTCAGACGACGATTAAGGAGTTTTTAGGTCGTGGTTCTATACTCAGTGATGCCATTGGAGTTGATGGACTCACTTACCTTCCAAGCCTTCCGCTGTTATCGTTATTAGATGGCCTTAAGCCATATTTATTGTAATAAGCTCTCTTTTGAGACACTCGATGTAATAAGTGTGTGATTGCTACTCTGCTATAAATCCTCCGAGTACTGTGTGGTGTCAGCATTACTGATCCAGGGATGACACCGGAGCACAGAGATCAGACTGTTTGAGGTCTGGTCGCTACACGAGCGGCTTCCTCCGGGCCTTCATCGAATTCTACAACCTCCAGCCGCACCACCTCACCCCGAACACGGTGGTGCTGTTGTCCACCTTCGTCACTCTGTGCGAAGGCTTCCTCGGCGTCCTCCCCACCATCGAGCTTTGGGGGGAGTTTTTCTACACCAAGCTCGACACCGTTGTCGCGGGCGTGCCGGCTCAATGCGGCGCCTTCATTGCGGTGCGGAGGCCGGGAGGCGACAATCCATTTCCTCCCATCACGCTGATCCAGTCGGTGAAGATGTGGCAGCAGTCGTACTTCTACATGAAGAGCATCTTCGCGGAAGGTGACTGGGTCAACCTGCCGGTTTACATTGCCGGCCCGCCGGCCGGGAGGCGGCCCAACTGGTCGTACCGGGCCAAGACACTATCGCTAATGGAGTCCTAGATTAGGGGGTCTCCGGACAGCTGGACTATCTCCATTGGCCGGACTGTTAGATTAGGAAGATACAAGATTGAAGACTTCGTCTCGTGTCCGGATGGGACTCTACTTGGCGTGGAAGGCAAGCTAGGCAATACGGATATGAATATTTCCTCCTTTGTAACCGACCTTGTGTAACCCTAACCCTCTCCGGTGTCTATATAAACCGAAGGGTTTTAGTCCGTAGGACAACAACCATAACATACAATCATACCATAGGCTAGCTTCTAGGGTTTAGCCTCTCTGATCTCGTGGTAGATCTACTCTTGTAATACCCATATGATCAATATCAATCAAGCAGGACGTAGGGTTTTACCTCCATCAAGAGGGCCCAAACCTGGGTAAAACATCGTGTCCCCTGCATCCTATTACCATCCGGCCTAGACGCATAGTTCGGGACCCCCTACCCGAGATCCGCCGGTTTTGACACTAGCATTGGTGCTTTCATTGAGAGTTCCTCTGTGTCGTCGCCGTTAGGCTTGATGGCTCCTACTATCATCGATAGTGGTGCGGTCCAGGGTGAGACTTTTCTCCCCAGACAGATCGTTGTATTTGGCGGCTTTGCACTGCGGGCTAATTCACTTGGCCATCTGGAGCATATTGAAAGCTACACCCCTGGCCATCAGGTTAGATTTGGAAGTTTGAACTACACGGCCGACATCCGTGGAGACTTGATCTTCCACGGATTCGAGCCACAGCCGGGCACGCCACACTATCACGATGGGTATGACCTAGTTCTGCCGCTGAACAGTACCCCAGAGGTTGCGCCCGCATCAACTCCGACCCTTAGCTCGGAGCCAACTGCGCCAGTCGAGGACGGGTGGTTAGACACCACCTCAGGGGTTGCAGTCTGAACGGTGATCGAGCCGAACACCAGCCTAAACCTCTGCGCAGCTCATGACTCCAAGGGGCCGGACTCTTTTCCGGACTCCGAACCATCCGCGCGCCTGCCAATCAAATCCGATTGGGCGCCGATCATGGAATTCATCGCCGCGGATATCTTTCAGCACTCGCCCTTCGGCGACATTCTAAATTCACTAAGGTCTCTCTCTTTGTCAGGAGAGCCCTGGCCGGATTATGGCCAACAGGATTGGGATGCGGACGACGAAGAAATTCGACGCCCACCCACCACCCACTTCGTAGCCACCATCGATGATTTAACCGACATGCTCGACTTCGACTCCGAAGACATCGACGGTATGGATGATGATGCAAGAGACGAACATGAACCAGCACCTATAGGGCACTGGAAAGCCACCTCGTCATATGACATATACATGGTGGATACACCCAAAGAAGGCAGTGGCGACGGGATAGCGGAGGATGACCCCTCCAAGAAGCAACCCAAACGCCGACGTCAGCGGTGCCGCTCTAAATCCCGCCAAAGCAAAAGTGGTGATACCAGCACAGGAGATAATAACACTCCGGATAGTGCCGAAGAAAACAACAAACCCCTCCAGCAAGATTTAGAGCAGGAGGTTGGAGGAGCCAGCTCTCCTGAAAGAGCGGCAGACGGAGAGGAGGAGGATGACAATCACATGCCCCCCTCCGAAGACAAGGCAAGCCTCGGCGACAATGAATTCACCGTCCTAGAGGATCCCATCGAACAAGAGCGCTTCAAGCGTCGGCTTATGGCCACGACAAATAGCCTGAAGAAAAAGCAGCAGCGGCTTCAAGCTGATCAAGATCTTCTAGCTGACAAATGGACCGAAGTCCTCGCAGCCGAGGAATATAAACTCGAGCGCCCCTCCAAGAGTTACCCAAGGCGCAGGTTACTACCCCGAATGGAGGAAGAAGCGTATGATACGGTTGATCGCCCACCTCGTGGCCGCGATAGAGAGGCATTCCAGCTAAAAACTCAGCCTCCACCTCAATGCCATTCAAATAAAAAGGCATGGGGAGATACGCCAGACCTGTGAGACATATTGGAGGACAAGGCAAAGCATTCAAGATCGATCTACGGATCACGAGGGCGCACCACTCTACGAGACGACAAACGTCACGCCGGATACAGTAAAAGCAAATCCGGCCGGGCCGAACACAGCGGGCAAGACCCATTTGAGCTGCGTCGAGATATAGCCCAATATAGAGGCGCCGCACACCCCTTATGCTTCACAGACGAAGTAATGGAACATCAATTCCCAGAAGGTTTCAAACTTGTAAACATTGAATCATACGACTGCACAACAGATCCCGCAGTATGGATTGAGGACTTCCTCCTCCACATCCACATGGCCCGTGGCGATGACTTACACGCCATCAAATACCTCCCACTAAAGCTCAAAGGACCAGCGCGGCATTGGCTTACCAGCTTGCCAGCGGACTCCATTAGCTGTTGGGAAGATCCGGAAGCTGCATTCCTCGACAACTTTCAGGGCACTTTTGTGCGACCACCAGACGCTGATGATTTGAGCCACATAATTCAGCAGCCAGAAGAGTCGGCCAGATAATTCTGGACTCGGTTCCTTACAAAGAAAAATCAAATCGTCGACTGTTCAGATGCGGAGGCCTTAGCGGCTTTCAAGCACAACATCCGAGACGTGTGGCTAGCCCGGCACCTTGGTCAGGAAAAGCTGAAATCTATGGCATCTCTCACGACAGTCATGACCCGCTTTTGTGCGGGAGAAGACAGCTAGCTGGCTCGCAGTAATAACATATCAAAGAACCATGGTACCTCAGATACCAAGGACGGCAATAGCAGGTCACGTCGCAACAAGCATAAGCGCCGCATTAACAGTGAAAATACTGAGGATACGGCAGTCAATGCCGGATTCAAAGGCTCTAAACCCGGTCAGCGGAAAAAGCCATTCAAACAAAGTACGCCGGGTCCGTCCAGCTTGGACCGTATACTCGATCGCTCATGTCAAATACACGACACCCCAGACAAGCCAGCCAATCACACCAACAGGGATTGTTGGGTGTCCAAGCAGGCCGGCAAGTTAATTGCCGAAAACAAGGACAAGGGGCCGCATAGCGATGACGAGGAGGAAACCCAGCAGCCGCACACTGGAGGACAGAAGAGGTTTCCCCCGCAAGTGCGGACGGTGAACATGATATACGCAACCCACATCCCCAAGAGGGGGCGGAAGCGTGCGCTCAGGGGCGTATATGCGTTGGAGCCAGTCGCCCCAAAGTTCAACCCTTGGTCCTCCTGTCTGATCACCTTCGATCGTAGGGACCACCCCACTAGTATCTGTCATGGCGGATTTGCCGCACTGGTCCTAGACCCAATCATCAACAGATTTCACCTCACTCGAGTCCTTATGGCCGGCGGCAGCAGCCTGAACCTGCTTTATCAGGACACAGTGCGCAAAATGGGTATAGACCCCTCAAGGATCAAACCCACAAAAACGACCTTTAAGGGCGTCATTCCAGGTGTAGAGGCCCATTGCACAGGCTCAATTACACTGGAAGTGGTCTTCGGATCCCCGGATAACTTCTGAAGCGAAGAGTTAATCTTCGATATAGTCCCATTTCGCAGTGGTTATCACGCACTGCTCGGGCGAACCGCATTCGCTAGATTCAATGCGGTAGCGCATTTTGCATACCTCACGCTCAAGATGCCAGGACCTCACGGAGTCATTACAGTCAATGGAAACACAAAGCAATCTCTCCGAACAGAGGAGCACACCGCAGCCCTCGCAGCAGAAACGCAAAGCAGCCTCTCAAGGCAATCAACCAGTTCAGCGCTTCATAGCCCGGACACCTTCAAGCGCACTCGGGGCAATTGGCAAATAGACCGCCTGGCGCGACCTGAGCTCGCATAGCTAAGGCGGCCACCCCAATCCCAGGCCAGCGGCGAAACTCATGCCGTACGTACATAATTACGCATTAAAAATACCATGGGCACAGGTGGGGAGGGGGCACAACTACGACACGCCCCAAGACGTGACCTAAGCCGCACTAGGGGCTCCCCGTTCGGTTATTTTTCTTTTTTCAGGACCTTAATCTCTGGAAACACTGTCCGGCAGCACTATTGCCCAACACATGATGCAGCAACCAAGGAGGCAGACAACTACGTCATACCACGGAATTCCCAGGTTGATTATAGTAATGAGTGGAATATTCAATTTAATATCATTCCTCAACTTGCCCTTGGAAGGGACATAGTCCTACTCTGTGCTTATTGCACTATCTGTATCACTCTGCTTTAACGCAATTTTTCAATAAATAGTGCATGACATTACGACTATTATTGCATTCCTGTTATATATATATATATGTTCATTAATGATGCCTTGCAACCGTACACTATGGTACGGCCAATACACCAGGGGCTTACGTACCCCACAATGCGGTGTGAAAAGTCCGAACACTTTCACAAGTGCGGCACCCCGAACTTATAGCATTATATGCATTAGCTCCGAATCATGTCTTTGGTCAAATGTTGGGTTTGCCCGGCTCCTATGTTTTGGTACCTTACGTTCCGCTCTATCGACTAAGGTAGCGCTAGGAGAACTACTACGATTGTGCCCTAGTTCTGCTGGGTTTAGCACCTCAGTAGAGAAAGCTAAAACTGACTATCATGATAAGGCGAGAGACTGGTCGCTGTTTGGCGAGGTTTTTTGAGTCCCTAAAGACTTATGCCGCTTAGGGCAAGGGGCCGGCCCTGTCCGGCTTACATGCGTGTATCGCGCCCCGAATCGGCCTTCCGAATACCAGGGGCTTCGCCGAAATTTAAAATTATAGAATTCTATGGCTAAGTGAGAGCAATAAAGCATTATTAGTCTGGTTGCCTTGTTCGTTGTGCTGAGCACCTCCCTCGAAGGACCCAAATATGGGAACAAGAGTGCTCAAGTTTATCCTGAACGCCCCAGCACTCATGGCATGGGGGCAGAAGCCGAGGACTAGCCATCTCTCAGATTGGATAAACAGCCAAACATAAGGTAATATTTTAAATTCAAACAAGCGTTGCATAGCGCATATGAAACAAGTTTTCATAAATACAGGATAAAACGAGCAAGTTTACTCAAATATTACATCTTTCGAACACTCGTCCGCGATGAGATGGGCACCCGGTAGAACACCCTCGCAGTACATCTCGGGGTGGCGGTGCTGCTTGCCCTCTGGCAGCCCATCCTTGATCAGCTTCACGGCGTCTAGCTTGACCCACTGCAGTTTCACACGGGCAAAAGCCCGGCGTGCACCTTCAATGCAGACGATCGCTTGACGACCTCTAGCCACGGGCAAGCATCCACAAGCCGCCTCACCAGGCTGAAGAAGCTATTCGAAAGGGCGTCGCCAGGCCACAGCCGAACTATAAAGCTCTTCATGGCCTGATCGGCCGCCTTATGTAACTCGACCATCTGCTTCAGCTGGTCCCTCATCGGCACCATATGTTCGGCCTCAGCATACTGAGACCAGAATAGCTTATTTGTCGAGCTCCCATCCTCGGCCTGGTAAAATTGTGCGGCATCGGACACACTGCGGGGCAAATCTGCGAATGCTCCTGAAGAGCTCCAGATCCGGGTAAGTAATCGGTAATTTACTTTTACATGCTTGCTTTGCATACAGAAAGCCTTACCCGCCGCTATCTTCTTCATCGCGTCGATCTCTTGGAGGGCCTTTTGGGCTTCGGCCTTGGCACTTTTTGCACTCTCGAGGGTCGCGGCAAGCTCAGACTCCCACGTCTTGGAGTCAAGCTCCAACGCCTCGTGCTTCGTCACGAGAGCCTGGAGCTCTTGCGGCTCCTCGCCCACCCGAGCCTCGTGCTTCTCTCGCTCGGTGCGCTCCTGGGCCGCTTTCTCTTTGGCCTAGGCTAGCGCTTGCTTCAGGGTCGCCACCTCGGTCGTGGCCCCTGGCAAACATACAATGATCCTGTCATTTTGCAATAGCGTCCTTTTTTATATATACACATCTATAGACGGGGTATTACTTACCCTTGTTCTCCTCGAGCTGCCTCTTGGCAAGGCTAAGTTCTTTCTAGGACCCCTCGAGGGCCTGCTTCAGTACGGCGACCTCCGCAGTCAGTGTGGCGGACGACAGCAGCGAAGCCTCCACATGCATATTGACTCACTTATATTAGACTCCTGCGATATTATTTGATCCTCTGTTCAGCTTTTCTTTGTGAACACCGAACAAAGCATCAGGGGCTACTGTCTATGCGGTAATATCCCTACTACATTTTAAAACACTTACCTCGAAGCCTATTAGAAGGCTGGCACAGGCTTCAGTCAATCCGCTCTGAACCTTCTGGATCACCGCACTCATGATAGTGCGGTGCTCCTCGTCGATGGAAGCGTTGCGAAGCGCTTCCAGCAGATTGTCCGGTGCCTCTGGATGGACAGAGGTCACCGGCACAGGCGTCTCGCCCCTCTTAGAAGGAGGCCGCCCGCCCGAGCCCAGAACCGCTGGAGGGTCCGGCGCGGTGTTCGGCTGAGGGCCGAACTCGGAGCTCTCAGGGGCCCCGTCCCCTCGGCTCCCGGAGTCCGTAAGGTCTCCTTGAGGCGCTTCCGGGGCTGTCTCCCCTCGATCCGGTGCCTCTTGAGACAACACCTCGGCGTCGTCAGCAAGATGAGGGGAGGTGGCAGTCGGGACTGGATCGCTATCCATGTCCGACAAGCCCAAGGAGCCGTCTGATGATACATCGATGCTAGCTCATGGCGGCCTGCATAATTGCGTTCGACGTTAGAGAAAGGAGAGCGACAAAGGAATCCTATGAGTTACTCTGGTATCCGAATACTTACGATTGCCCCAGGGGCTTGACCCTGGGGAACCACTCGTCTTCGCTTTCGTCGGCGGCGGTGGAACCGTTCGAAAGGAGAGTCCTTCCCTTCATGGACCCTCTGGCCTCCCCGGTTGGGGCGGCCTTCCTTTTCTTTTCTCCCCCAGTCGGTCGGGGAACTTCTTCTTCTTCTTCTTCCTCGTCTTCGGTGGAGGAGTGTGCCGCAGAGTCATCGGACGGTGAGTCCGACGACGCCTGGCGTCGGGAACTCTTTCGAGTTCCCTTGGCCTTCTTGGTCTTCTCCGGCACCGTATAAGGGGTCGGAGTCAACATCTTCGTCAGAAGAGCGTCTACGGGGCCTTCAGGCAAAGGAGCCGGACAGTTGATCTGTCCAGCCATTTTCTGCCAGTCCTGTCAAAGGTACGGGAGTTTAGATCCTGCATAGAGTCAATCTATATAAAATAAGTATCCTGTGAAGGGTAAAGCAGCTTACCGCACTGGCTTGGCGCTTCGCGCTGAATCCACGATCCTCAGTGATAGGGGGGGGGGGACCTCGGCGCTTTTGAACAGCACCCTCCAGGCGTCTTCATGAGTCGTGTCGAAGAGCCTGTTCAGAGTTCGGTGCTGCGCCGGATTGAACTCCCACAAGTTGAACTCCCGTTGTTGGCACGGGAGTATCCGGCGAATGAGCATAACTTGGACTATGTTGACAAGCTTGAGCTTCTTGTCCAGCATGTTTTGAATACACGATTGGAGTCCGGTTAGCTCTTTAGAATTACCCCAGGACAGGCCCTTCTCTTTCCAGGAGGTGAGCCGCGTGGGGATGCCAGATCGGAACTCGGGGGCCGCTGCCCATGTAGGGTCGCGCGGCTCGGTGATATAGAACCACCCCGGTTGCTACCCCTTTATGGTTTCCACAAAGGAGCCCTCGAGCCATGTTATGTTGGGTATCTTGCCCACCACGGCACCTCCGCACTCCGCCTGCCGGCCGCCCACCACCTTCGGCTTGACATTGAAGGTATTCAACCATAAGCCGAAGTGGGGCTTGATGCGGAGGAAGACCTCGCACACGACGATAAACGCCGAGATGTTGAGGATGAAGTTCGGGGCCAGATCATGGAAATCCAGGCCATAATAAAACATGAGCCCCTGGACAAAGGGGTGGAGAGGGAATCCTAGTCCGCAGAGGAAATGGGCGAGGAATACTACCCTCTCATGGGGCCTGGGAGTGGGGATGAGCTGCCCCTCATCTAGGAGCCGGTGCACAATGTCGTCGGGCAGGTATCCGGCCCTCCTTAGTTTCTTGATGTCTCCCTCCGTGACGGAGGAGACCATCCACTTGCCTCCCGCTCCGGACATGATTGGAGAAGGTCAAGGTGGGAAGTGCGGACTTGGGCGCTAGAGCTCGAGTGTGCGAAGACGGATGAGCAAAGGAGGAAGAAGGCGTGGATAGAAAGGTGAATCCTTATCCCTTTATATGGGCGGACGAAACTAAACGTCCCCACTGGCCTGGTAAAACTCGCTTATCCCCCAAGCGCTGCAATTGATGGCGCGGTTGGGTTACCCATGCCCGTATTGATGAGAATCCCGTAATAAGGGGACACGATCTCTGCTTTGACAAGACGTGTCAAAAAACTGCCTCGCGTTATGTGCGGGGCTGGTTAAAAGAAATGGTTCGAATAGTCACCAGGCCATGACATAATGTCGTGTTGCCAAAACAAGCCAGCAAATTAGATCTGTGAAAATATTATTCTCTCTACGGTGGAATGTGGAACTTATTTTTCAGGGTCGGACACTATACTCCTTCTTCTGTGATGTATTCGGAGAAGGAACCCGCCTTGCAATGCCGAAGACAATACTGCGCGCCGGACTCATTGTCATTGAAGCCTGGTTCAGGGGCTACTGAGGGAGTCCTGGATTAGGGGGTCTCTGTACAGCCGAACTATCTCCATTGGCCGGACTGTTAGACTATGAAGATACAAGATTGAAGACTTCGTCTCGTGTCCGGATGGGACTCTACTTGGCGTGGAAGGCAAGCTAGGCAATACGGATATGAATATTTCCTCCTTTGTAACCGACCTTGTGTAACCCTAACCCTCTCCGGTGACTATATAAACCGAAGGGTTTTAGTCCGTAGGACAACAACCATAACATACAATCATACCATAGGCTAGCTTCTAGGGTTTAGCCTCTCTGATCTCATGGTAGATCTACTCTTGTAATACCCATATTATCAATATCAATCAAGCATGACATAGGGTTTTACCTCCATCAAGAGGGCCCGAACCTGGGTAAAACATCGTGTCCCCTGCATCCTGTTACCATCCGGCCTAGACGCACAGTTCGGGACCCCCTACCCGAGATCCGCCGGTTTTGACACCGACAATTGCCTTCTGGAGCTGCCGCCATCGCGCGGGTCCGGGTGTTGGTATAGTGTCACATCCCTGGTTCTGGTATGATCCTAGGCTTGCTTGTGCATCATGTTTAAATTTCAAATAAATTTAAATGTGGAAAGTTGCAAACCCTAGCACCAAAGTTTTCCCAATAGGTCCAACTTTAAAATGGATTTTCAATGAACCCAAAATGCTCTTCAAAAATGTTCATGCTCTTTGGATAATGTTGGGAACAACAACCAGAGGTGATGCACATTTTTGCTACACATTTGATTTGGAGCTGTTTAAATTATATAAATATTTTAATGGCTCCAAAAATGTTGGGAATTGGTGAGGGCCTCGGGAATATTATATCTAGATGCCACAAATATTTTCAGCATTTATGGAAATGTTTTAACATTTCTTTCAGATACAAAACAAATGTCAGAAATAGAAGAAGAAAACAGGAAAAGGAATTACCTGACTTACTTGGCGCTTACCTGGTGGCCCAATAGGACCGGCCCAGCTAGGCCCAACCCACCAGTGCACCTTGCTGTTGTCTTCCTCCCGGGACAGAAGGACGAGCGCGTGCTCGCCGCGCGCTGGCCACGCGCCTCGCCAGCTCCTGCTTGCCGCTCCCCGTGGACGCCCTGGCCTTCTATGGAGACGCCACGCAAGCCCCGACCCACTCTCACTCCCTCTCGCTCCTCCCCCTCCTGTGTCCTCTCTCTTGCACGCACCCGAGCGCTGCTGTCACCGCCGACAAACACCACCGCGGCCACTGCCTTCCCCTCGCCTCTCCGACGTGCCCCAGAGCTCCGCCTCGCCGCCTGCTATGTCCTCAACGAGCCAGGCGACCCGGGAAGCTCTGCATCGACGCCACCGTCGTCGTTTCCATCACCGGCCGCCGGAGATCCTCCTTGTTGCTTCGCTCGCTCCGGGCCTTCCTCGAGCCCGCTGGCCTGCTCTGCATGATCCCCGTGAGCTCCCGGTCCTTCCCTCCTTAACCACGTCGTCGTTTTCACCCCATAGCCGCTGCCCCGCGAGCACCTGAAGCCGCCGTCTGCCATGGCCGGTGAGCTCCATGCCCCTGAGCCCCTCCGCTCCTGCTAGTTGCTCCGGTGGGCTCCTGTTGCCCTTTAGGTGCTGCCTAGCACCCCCCGTTCGCTCGCCTCGAGCTGCAGCACCCCGCCCGCGCATAGCCGAGCTCCGGTCGCCGCCGCGAGCCCTGCTCCGGCGAGCTCCGCCGTCCCCGCAACCTCCCCTATGCCCAGGTGGATGCGGTCGAGCGCGGGCTGCCGATTGGTAGTCCCTGCGTGCTCTTCCGCCGCCTGTAGCGCATTCCGGCGAAGCACCGCCGCGCGGCTTGGTCGTTGCCGGCCGAACTCCGGCGAGGCTGATGTGGCGGCTTAATTAGCGCTAATTCCACAGGCTAATCCCCCCTAAGATTGACCGTGGGCCCCAGAGCCCAGTCAAACCCTGGTCAGTGCGGGTTTGACCCGGGGTTAACTCCAGTGTCACTGACGTGTGGCCCCCACACATTAGGTTTGACCTGGTCAGCCCTGCTGAAGCCTCTGTGAGGTCACGCTAACGCAGTAATTTATTTTCTGGATTTTAAATAATCCAGAGAATTTCAGAAAATAGCTAAAACTTCTAAAAATCATAGAAATTAAACCGTAGCTCAGAATGAAATAAATCATATATGAAAAATCATCAGAAAAATGCAAGGAATCCATTTATGCCAGTTTCATGCATGAAAAACCAACTTATACTTACTGTATAAGTGAAAACGTAAGAATGGCATGTTATGTACTTAATTTGGGGTTTGCATATGAACCCTTAGTTCATATGGACTTCATCCAAATTGATGCTAGATGCATTAGGGCAAATCATAGCACCTTTGAAATGTCATCTTCATGCATCATATTGTTGCATATGGTTGTTTATTGATTGTCGGCACCGTCCCTTCTCGATAGGTTCTACTCCGGAAGGCGTCCCGAGTACCTGTCTGAGGATCTATCAGGCAAGCAACCCCCCTTGAGCATTTTGATAAATCCCTCTCTCTCGCCCCTGCTCCTTATACTGCATTAGGACAACAACGATTCAAACTGCTACTTTCTGCTGCAGTAGCTGAACCCATTCCTCTGCATGACCTGTCATTGCCACAGTAAATAGTTGAAACCCACTAGCATGAGTAGGAGTTGCTTGAGCCTTGATGTGCCTGCTCATCCATGCTTGTTTTCTTTATGCCAGCTATGCTTAGAGTTGTGTCAGGTCTGATTCATCGGGAATGAATCGGAGTGGTGAACATGTCCTACCGGTAAAGGCTAAGTGTGTGAACACGTTTTGGTAAAGGTAGCGATGAGAGGCCATGTAGGAGTACATGGTGGGTTGTCTCATTGGAACCGTCCTTAAGCACTGAGTTCTGTGTATGTTATCCAGGTCCAGTTACTACCACACATTGGGTTCCGGTTATCCGGCCCCTCTCGACTTATTAATCCACTTGATCTCTGTCCAGGAGTTGCAACTAGTTTCTGGCGTTTGTAGGTAGTGCTACTTGTCTACCAGGTGGTGTCCGACGGGACGGACTTGGGACAGACTAGGCACCGTGGCACGGTGTACCAAGTGGCACCCGGATGGTGGGCTTGGGAACCCTGCACACATCGTTTGGGGCCGTGAGCGACTCCCCGGCCGGATGTCCTTGCGGATGGAACCAGAATAGGCGATAAACCTGGACGAGAGACTTGTGTGGTTAATCAGGTCGTGGTCGACACCCTCGTCCGGCTTCCGCTTGAAGGTTGCCGAGGTACATGACGTGTACAGGGCTATAAGTGGCGAAAGCGTGTGTGAAGAAGTACACCCCTGCAGGGTCAATATATCTATTCGAATAGCCGCTTTCCTTGGATATGGAAACTTGGAGGACTTATGTAGTACATAGACAACTTGAAGTGGATACTCTAAAATCCGCAAGATAAGCGTGAGTGCTATGGATGGCCTTCTCATAGGGAGGCGGGAACGGATCCATAGTGGAGTATTGATATGGTGAATATGTGGACTCGTGTGCGTCTTCTCACCTCAAAAAGTTTCTGATACTCGTAGTATAGTTTAGCCACTGAGTCAAAGCTGGCTTGCTGCTATTAAACTCCACCACCCCCTTTGTTGATAATGTTGCATATGTAGATAGTTCTGATGTAAGACTTGCTGAGTACCTTTGTACTCACGTTTGCTTATTTATGTTTTGCAGTTGGTTACACTAGTGGCTTCGATGAATAGCTTGTATCCCAGCTACGATCTTGTACCCTTGGGAGGGTTGTGTTTAGTCAGGCTTCTTAGTCTTTTCCTTTTGTAGTTGTCTGTACTCAGACTTGTAATGCTTCCGTTGCTTGTATGCTCTGAATGATGGGTCATGAGACCCCTGTTTGTATTGAATGTTATGTGGCTCTTCTGGGCCTTTATCTATTTGAGTTTGAGTTATGTTGTGATGCCATGATGTACAGCACATACTTGCATGTTATGCGTACATGTAACGTGTATTGCTATGTGTGGGATCCAACAACCTAGTTGTTTACCTCTGATAGCCTCTCTTATGGGGAAATGTAGTCTTGTGCTTCGATGTGCCATAGTAGTCCGCTACAGCCCGGTTCACCGGAGTCCTGCTAGCCCAGCACTACTGCTCCAGAACACTTGACTGGCCGGCATGTGATTCACTTCATTCATGTGTCTGTCCCTTCGGGGAAATGTCACGCGGGGACATCCGGAGTCTTGTCTAGCCTGCTACAGCCCGGGTTCCTGGAGTCCTGTTAGCCCAGTGCTACAGCCCGGATTCATACGCTGTTGACCGACATGCTCGAGGTTGATTCATGTATGCTTGTCCCTGTAAGTTAGTGCTACTTTGGGTTCACGACTAGTCATGTCTGCCCGGGTTCTCTGTCATATGGATGCTAGCGACACTATCATATACGTGAGCCAAAAGGCGCAAACGGTCCCGGGCCAGGTAAGGTGGCACCCGTGGGAATACCGTGCGTGAGGCCGCAAAGTGATATGAAGTGTTACATGCTAGATCGGTGTGACTTAGGATCGGGGTCCCGACAGTGTTGGTATCAGAGCCTGACTGATTGTAGGATTACCAAGCCAAACTGGTCGAAGTTGAGTCTAGAAATGCTTTAGTTATATGAGGGAATTGATTGTGGAAGGGAACGTAAGGCTGTTTTTACTCCTTTACCTCATGTCATTCTTTCTGAGTCAGCCTCTTCTTTTCTATGAGGGTTAAGGCCTAGGCTTCTCCTCTATCTCTCAGGATGATGTGTTACTAAACCGCAAAGTCTTAGGATTGTTGGGTTTGTGTCTCTGTTCAGTTCTACTACTTCCGTGTGTCCTCAGTTTGACCCAGAACCTTGATATTATGATGTTGATTGATTATGCTATTCCTTTGATGAATGTCTCAAAATCATTTTGAGCATTTAGCCGTTATGCTGTCGAAATTGTCCTAGGATTTCAAGAGTTTCCAATGCTTTTGCATTACATTCCGCATCCTCATGTCGACGCTAATTCCATCCTTGTTTCCTTGGTTTCTGTGCCAGGATTTCGTCTGCTAACCGAGGTTCAGTTGCTCATAGCAAGAACCACGGAGATGGTAGGGACGAGGATCCTCCTGACCAGCTTTTGATGGCAGAGTTCTTGTTAGCGTCCGAGAGGAACAAGCGTGAGACTAACCGCTTGCTGGCACAGATTGAGCAGAACACCGCACATCAGTGTAAGAAGTTGGTTTCTATCACCGACTTCATTGGTCTGAAACCACCCACCTTCCATCATTCCATTGAGCCACTCGATGCGAATGACTGGCTCTGGAGCATCACTCACAAGTTGCTTTCTGCGAATGTGGCTGAAGGTGACAAGGTCACCTATGCTACCTATCACCTAGAAGGTCCTGCTAGTATTTGGTGGCAGAGCTATGAGGCTATGCTTCCAGCTGGTTAGATTCCTACCTGGAGGGATTTCACCGAGGCTTTTCGTGAGCACCACATTCCTTAGGCTCTCATTGACCGCAAGAGGGAAGAGTTCTATAGTTTTACCCAGGGTAAGATGCCTGTTGATTCTTACAGTAGAGAGTTTGGAAGCCTCGCCCGCTATGCTACAGAAGAAGTGTCCACGGACGCTAAGAAAGCGGGCTAGGTTCCGGAAGGGTCTCAACCCTAAGTTGCGTCGTGATCTCCACCTGCATCATTGTGATACTTTCCAGGCTCTTGTGAACAAGGCCATTAATGCAGAGATAGCTCAGCTCACTTACGAGGAGTCTCGTAAGCACAACCGTGATCTGGGTTCTTCCTCCCGCTCTGGCTCTCAAAAGCGACGGATTTGGATTCCGAACTTGGCTCTTCCACCTAGATATGCACCGAGGCCATCCGATGTGGTGCCTCACCCAACTCAGCAACGTGCTCCACCCAGGCCTATTAGTGGACCACTTGCCAATGTAGGTCCACGTCCTACCTCAGGAACTTGCTTCACCTGCGGAGAACCAGGACACTACGCACGTGACTGCTCTCTGTCCAGTTATACTCCACCCCAGTCTGAGAGGTCTGTTGGCTGTGAAAAGCCATCAGGCAAGATGATCAGTACCAAGCCCGCCTCCATTGAACGAGCATGTGTGCACCATGTCTCAGCTACAGAAGCTCAAGATGATCCCGACGTGGTACTGGGTACGCTTCTTGTCAATTGTCACCCAGCTTTAGTTCTGTTCGATACTGGAGCATCCCATTCCTTCATATCCGAAGGTTACGCTCGGTTGCACGACATGTCATTTTGTGATATGCCGACTCCACTAACAATCCAGACTCCTGGTTCCAAATGGCAAACCTCCAAGGTAAGCCATGGTAATGAAATCCTTGTTGACAGACTGGTATTCCTTGCTTCTTTGATATCTCTAAAGTCCTCAGATATTAACATCATCTTGGGTATGGACTGGATGATAGCTCATCATGCCAAGATCGATTGTTACACTAGATCTGTTCAACTTACACATCCATCTGGAAAAATAGTCACTGTCTCCACTAGAGTTGCAAGGCATCAACTCTATTCTCTTAATGCCAGTCCTCTTCCAGACCTTGAAGATATTCTGGTAGTCCGTGACTTCCTGGATGTCTTTCCAGAAGAACTGCCAGGTGTCCCACCTGACAGAGATGTAGAGTTTGTCATAGAACTTATCCCAGGAACTGATCCAATCTCTAGGAGACCATACAAGATGGCACCTTTGGAGTTAGCCGAGCTTAAGAAACAACTTGATGAGTCCTTGCAAAAGGGTTTCATCCATCCCAGTTCTTTGGGCTTGTCCTGTCCTCTTCGTCAAGAAGAAGGATGGTACGGATCGGATGGTTGTAGATTATCGTCCCATTAATTTGGTCACGATAAAAAACAAGTATCCGCTCCCGAGGATCAACGACCTGTATGATCAGCTCGCTGGATCCTCAGTCTTTTCCAAGATGGATTTGAGGTTAGGCTACCACCAAATCAAAATCAGAAATGGGGACATCCCCAAAACGACCTTTGTCACTCGTTATGGTCAATATGAGTACACCGTGATGTCTTTCGGCCTAACCAATGCTCCAGCTACTTTCTCCCGCTTGATGAACTCGATCTTTATGGAGTACTTAGATAAGTTTGTCGTGGTTTATCTCGATGATATTCTTATTTACTCGAAGAACAAGGAAGAGCATGCCGAACATCTTAGGCTTGTGTTAGGAAAACTCAGAGAGCACCGCCTTTATGCCAAGTTCTCCAAGTGTGAATTTTGGTTGCCAGAAGTGACCTATCTGGGCCACGTAATCTCTGGTAAGGGCATTGCTATCAATCCCGAGAGAGTTAAAGCCGTTCTCGATTGAACTCCACCCGAAACGGTCAAACAAGTTAGGAGTTTCCTTGGTCTAGCCAGTTATTGTCGCTGCTTCGTTGAAAACTTCTCCAAAGTGGCCAAACCTCTCACGGAACTTCTCAAGAAAGATAAAAGGTTTGAGTGGACCCCGCAGTGTGAGCATAGTTTTCAGGAACTGAAAAGACGCCTGACTTCTGCGCCCATACTCGTGCCACCGGATTTCACTAAAGAATTTGTTATCTATTGCGACGCTTCGCGTCAAGGACTAGGTTGCATTCTTATGCACATGTGATTGCCTATGCATCTCGACAGTTGCATCCACATGAGGAAAACTATCCTACTCATGATCTAGAGCTTGCAGCCGTAGTCTATGCACTTAAGACTTGGCGACATTACCTTCTTGGTAACCGTTGCAAAATCTACACTGACCATCAGAGTCTCAAGTATATCTTCACCCAACCAGATCTGAATCTCAGACAGAGACGTTGGTTGGAGTTGATCTCAGACTACGACTTAGGAATCACCTACACACCAGGCAGAGCCAATGTCATGGCTGATGCTTTAAGTCGTAAATCCTATTGCAACAACCTCATGTTGCAACAATGTCAACCAACCCTTCATGAGGAATTCTGTAAGCTTAACCTTTACATAGCTCCTCATGGTTCCCTTTCTACCTTGGTGGCGAAACCTACCCTTACGGATCAGATCATAGAGGCTCAGAAGCATGATACGAGAATCTCCCGAATCAATAAGAATATTTCCAAGGGAGTTGCTAGCTGTTTCTCTATGGATGAACAAGGTGTGGTTTACTTTGGAAACCATTTGGTGGTTCCCAAATGTCAACAGATGCAGCAAGTGATCCTTAAGGAGGCCCATGAATCCCCTCTCACGATTCATCCCGGTAGTACAAAGATGTATCAGGACCTACGCCAGAGGTTCTGGTGGACTAGGATGAGGAGAGAAATCGCTCAGTTTATTGCCAACTGTGACGTTTGTCGTCGCGTTAAGGCAGAGCATCAAAGACCTGCTGGCACCCTTCAACCTTTAGCTATTCCCGAGTGGAAATGGGACAAAGTTGGTATGGACTTCATCACCGGCTTTCCCAGGACCAAGAAAGGAAATAATGCTATCTTCATAGTCATTGACCGTCTTTCCAAAGTGGCTCACTTCCTACCTGTTCGAGAGAGTATCACTGCTAGTCAGCTCGCTGACTTATATATCTCCCGAATAGTGTCACTCCATGGTGTTCCACTAGAGATCAATTCAGACCGTGGCAGTCTTTTCACCTCTCATTTCTGGGAAAGTTTCCAAACTGCCATGGGCACCCATCTTTCCTTCAGTACCGCTTTCCACCCTCAATCAAGTGGTCAGGTGGGAAGGGTCAACCAAATTCTCGAAGACATGCTTAGAGCTTGCGTTATCTCATTGCCGAGTTTGCTTATAACAATAGCTACCAATCCAGTCTGAAGAAAGCACCCTTCGAGATTCTGTATGGACGAAGATGTCGAACACCTTTGAACTAGTTAGAAACCGGTGAAACACAATTCTTTGGACCGGATATGATCCAGGAGGCAGAAGAGCAAGTTTGCATCATCCATGAGAATTTGAAAACAGCCCAAACTCGTCAAAAGAGCCAGTATGACCGTCATCATAAGGAAGTGGCTTATGAAGTTGGCGACAAGGCTTACCTTCGGGTTACTTCTTTGAAGGGTACCCATCGTTTCGGTATCAAGGGCAAGTTGGATCCTCGTTACATCGGTCCTTTTTGCATTCTCGCTAAACGAGGAGAGGTTGCCTACCAGTTGGAACTACCCCCACATCTTTCTTGAGTTCATGATGTCTTCCACGTCTCTCAACTTAGGTGTTGCTTCTCGGATCCCATCCGCGGAGTGGACCACGAAACGCTTGATCTCCAAGATAACCTCACTTATCGAGAGTACCCCGTTAGCATTCTGGATCAAGCAGAGCGTGTCACTCGATGTCATAACATCAAGTTTCTCAAGGTTCAGTGGTCTCATCATTCCGAGAGAGAAGCTACTTGGGAGCGAGAAGATCGTCTTCGATTTGAGTACCCCTCTTTCTTTCCGCCAACTCCTGAATCTTGGGACGAGATTTCTTCGAGTGGGGGCGAGCTGTCACATCCCTAGTTATGGTATGATCCTAGGCTTGCTTGTGCATCATGTTTAAATTTCAAATAAATTTGAAATGGGGAAAGTTGCAAACCGTAGCACCAAAGTTTTCCCAATAGGTTCAACTTTAAAATGGATTTTCAATGAACCCAAAATGCTCTTCAAAAATGTTCATGCTCTTTGGATAATGTTGGGAACAACAACCAGAGGTGATGCACATTTTTGCTACACATTTTGGATTTTTGAATCAATGCATAAATATTTGATTTGGAGCTGTTTAAATTATATAAATATTTTAATGGCTCCAAAAATGTTGGGAATTGGTGAGGGCCTTGGGAATATTATATCTAGATGCCACAAATATTTTCAGCATTTATGGAAATGTTTTAACATTTCTTTTAGATACAAAACAAATGTTAGAAATAGAAGAAGAAAATAGGAAAAGGAATTACCTGACTTACCTGTCGCTTACCTGGTGGCCCAACAGGACTGGCCCAGCTAGGCCCAACCCACCACCGCACCTCGCTGTCGTCTTCCTCCCCGGACAGAACGACGAGCGCGTGCTCGCCGCGCGCTGGCCACGCGCCTCGCCAGCTCCTGCTTGCCGCTCCCCGTCGACGCCCTGGCATTCTATGGAGAAGCAACACAAGCCCCGACCCCCTCTCACTCCCTCTCGCTCCTCCCCCTCCTCTGTCCTCTCTCTCGCATGCACCAGAGCGCTGCCGTCGCCGCCGACAAACACCACCGCGTCCACGGCCTTCCCCTCGCCTCTCCGACGTGCCCCAGAGCTCCGCCTCGCCGCCTGATACGTCCTCAACGAGCCAGGCGACCCGGGAAGCTCTGCATCGATGCCACCGTCTTCGTTTCCATCACTGGACGCCGGAGATCCTCCTCGTTGATCCGCTCGCTCCGGGCCTTCCCCGAGCCCGCTGGCCTGCTCTGCATGATCCCCGTGAGCTCCCGGTCCTTCCCCCCTTAACCACGTCGTCGTTTTCACCCCATGGTCACTGCCCCGCGAGCAGCCGAAGCCGCCGTCCGCCATGGCCGGTGAGCTCCGTGCCTCTGAGCCCCTCCGCTCCTGATAGTTGCTCCGGCGGGCTCCTGTTGCCCTTTAGGTGCTGCCTAGCACCCCCCGTTCGCTCGCCTCGAGCTGCAGCACCCCGCCCGCGCATAGCCGAGCTCCGGTTGCCGCCGCGAGCCCTGCTCTGACGAGCTCCGCCGTCCCCGCAACCTCCCCTATGCCCAAGTGGATGCGGTCGAGCGCGGGCTGCCGATTGGTAGTCCCCGCGCGCTCTTCCGCCGGCTGTAGCGCATTCTGGCGAAGCACCGCCGCGCGGTTTGGTCGTCGCCGGCCGAACTCTGGCGAGGCTGACGTGACGGCTTAATTAGCGCTAATTCCACAGCCTAATCCTCCCCTGAGACTGATAGTGGGCCCCAGAGCCAAGTCAAACCCTGGTTAGTGCGGGTTTGACCCCGGGTTAACTCCAGTGTCACTGACGTGTGGCCCCCACACGTCAGGTTTGACCTGGTCAGCCCTGCTGATGCCTCTGTGACGTCATGCTGATGCAGTAATTGATTTTCTGGATTTTAAATAATCTAGAGAATTTCAGAAAATAGTTAAAACTTCTAAAAATCATAGAAATTAAACCGTAGCTCAGAATGAAATAAATTATATATGAAAAATCATCAGAAAAATGCAAGGAATCCATTTATGCCAGTTTCATGCATGAAAACCCAACTTATACTTACTTTATAAGTGAAAACGTAATAATGGCATGTTATGTACTTAATTTGGGGTTTGCATATGAACCCTTGGTTCATATGGACTTCAACCAAATTGATGCTAGGTGCATTAGGGCAAATCGTAGCATCTTTGAAATATCACCTTCATGCATCATATTGTTGCATATGGTTGTTTATTGATTGCCGGCACCGTCCCTTCTCGATAGGTTCTACTCCGGAAGGTGTCTCGAGTACCAGTCTGAGGAGCAGTGCTTCTTCATGGATCTATCAGGCAAGCAACCCCCCTTGAGCATTTTGATAAATCCCTCTCTCTCACCCCTGCTCCTTATACTGCATTAGGACAACAACGATTCAAACTGCTACTTTCTGCTGCGGTAGCTGAACCCATTCCTCTGCATGACCTGTCATTGCCACAGTAAATAGTTGAAACCCACTAGCATGAGTAGGAGTTGCTTGAGCCTTGATGTGCCTGCTCATCCATGCTTGTTTTCTTTATGCCAGCTATGCTTAGAGTTGTGTCAGGTCTGATTCATCGGGAATGAATCGGAGTGGTGAACATGTCCTACCGGTAAAGGCTAAGTGTGTGAACATGTTTTGGTAAAGGTAGCGATGAGAGGCCATGTAGGAGTACATTGTGGGTTGTCTCATTGGAACCGTCCTTAAGCACTGAGTTCTGTGTATGTTATCCAGGTCTAGTTACTAACACACATTGGGTTCCGGTTATCCGGCCCCTCTCGGCTTATTAATCCACTTGATCTCTGTGCAGGAGTTGCAACTAGTTTCTAGAGTTTGTAGGTAGTGCTACTTGTCTACCAGGTGGTGTCCGACGGGACGGACTTGGGACAGACTAGGCACCGTGGCACGGTGTACCAAGTGGCACCCGGATGGTGGGCTTGGGAACCCTGCACACATCGTTTGGGGCCGTGAGCGACACCCCGGCCGGATCTCCTTGTGGATGGAACCCGAATAGGCGATAAACCTGGACGAGAGACTTGTGTGGTTAATCAGGTCGTGGCCGACACCCTTGCCCGGCTTCCGCTTGAAGGTTGCCGAGGTACATGATGTGTACATGGCTATAAGTGGCGAAAGCGTGTGTGAAGAAGTACACCCCTGCAGGGTCAATATTATCTATTCGAATAGCCGCTTTCCTCGGATATGGAAACTTGGAGGACTTATGTAGTACATAGACAACTTGAAGTGGATACTCTAAAATCCGCAAGATAAGCGTGAGTGCTATGGATGGCCTTCTCGTAGGGAGGCGGGAACGGATCCATAGTGGAGTATTGATATGGTGAATATGTGGACTCGTGTGCGTCTTCTCACCTCAAAAAGTTTCTGATACTCGTAGTATAGTTTAGCCACTGAGTCAAAGCTAGCTTGCTGCTGTTAAACTCCACCACCCCCTTAGTTATTATGTTGCATATGTAGATAGTTCTGATGTAAGACTTGCTGAGTACCTTTCTACTCACGTTTGCTTATTTATGTTTTGCAGTTGGTTACACTAGTGGCTTCGACGAGTAGCTTGTATCCCAGCTACGATCTTGTACCCTTGGGAGGGTCGTGTTTAGTCAGGCTTCTTAGTCTTTTCCTTTTGTAGTTGTCTATACTCAGACATGTAATGCTTTTGTTGCTTGTATGCTCTGAATGATGGGTCATGAGACCCCTGTTTGTATTGAATGCTATGTGGCTCTTCTGGGCCTTTATCTATATGAGTTTGAGTTATGTTGTGATGCCATGATGTACAACACATACTTGCATGTTATGCGTACGTGTAACGTGTATTGCTATGTGTGGGATCCGACAACCTAGTTGTTTACCTCTGATAGCCTCTCTTATGGGGAAATGTAGTCTTGTGCTTCCATGTGCCATAGTAGTCCGCTACAGCCCGGTTCACCGGAGTCCTGCTAGCCCAGCACTACTGCTCCAGAACACTTGACTGGCCGGCATGTGATTCACTTCGTTCCTGTGTCTGTCCCTTCGAGGAACTGTCACACGGTGACATCTGGAGTCCTGTCTAGCCTGCTACAGCCCGGGTTCCCGGAGTCTTGTTAGCCCAGTGCTACAGCCCGGATTCATACGATGTTGACCGACATGCTCGAGGTTGATCATGTATGCCTGTCCATGTAAGTTAGTGCTACTTTGGGTTCACGACTAGTCATGTCGGCCCGGTTTCTCTGTCATATGGATGCTAGCGACACTATCATATACGTGAGCCAAAAGGCGCAAACGGTCCCGGGCCAGGTAAGGTGGAACCCGTGGGAATACCGTGCATGAGGCCGCAAAGTAATATGAAGTGTTACATTCTAGATCGGTGTGACTTAGGATCGGGGTCCCGACATATAGTCGGAGGGCCTGACCGGGCCCGACTTGCTGTCCACCTCCGTGGCGCGCCGGGTGCTCCTGCTCCACAGCCGCCCTCACATGATTTGTCAGATGAGCGGGCATCGGGACCCAAGCCGGCTGTGCACCAAGGAGATGCCTCACGCAGAGGTAGCTCATATGGTGAACTACCTTGCGAACTGCAAGCTCACGGAAGAGTGGCGGTTCGGCAAGGAGCCGTATTCTCGCGCCAACCCCCCGCCTATGGTAAATTTCCTTTCCTTCTCTTTCTCTCTTTCTTTTTGCCGAGTTCCGTTTGTCTAGCCTGACCAACCGGCTCTCCAAACAGAGCTCCCTCCACCAGCTGGCAGCCAGCGCCGCGGGGCCGGAGCGTCAATTTCTCCCCGACCGAGCGGAGAGCGACGTGGATGACCCCGACTTGGAGGCGGCGGCCTTGGAGGACGACGCCGAGGGAGGGGTGGCATAGTGGGTGGCTCGGGGCTCGAAGCCAGCCTCGAGGACTGGCCAGACGATGATGCGGGGGAAGTCGTCCCGTGCCGCCAGCCGGGGTCCGACCAGCAGGGCGCGAGATCGTCTGCCGCGCTGGCAGCCCGAGGTGGTGCGCATAAGTGCAGGGCCACGCCGAGCCTATTCGGCAACCAGCCGAAGAAGCCCAGGGGCTCGGCCGCGGCTACCAAGCGGGATGAAGCGGCCGCGAAAGCCAATCGCTTCCGCAAGTCGGTGAAGGAGCCGCAGCTGGTTTCCGCGTAAGTAATGCCTTCCTCTCGTACTTTCTCCTTTCTTGCTGATCTTGTCTGAGTTTCTTCGCCTTGTTTCCCTTGATCTAGAGCCTCGCTCTCTCTTGAGAAGTCGGCCGCCGCCTCCATCGTGGGGTCGGCGGAGACTTCCACCACCACCCGGCGGATCGATCCGGCCACCGACCTCCAGGAGGCGACGGAGTGGAACGCATGGGAGGCGCGCGAAGAGCGGGAAGCCGCCCGCCTAGAGAAGGCAGAAGCAGACAGGGCGGAAGCCACCGCCTTGAAGAAGCTGGCGGAGGTCGAAGCCACCATTGTGTTGAAGAAGCAGGCTGAGGAAGCCGCGCGCCGTCAGTCGGCGATGTTCGTTACCCCCTGAACTCTGCGCCGCCACCACCGGAGATTGTGGCGCAGACTGGGGAAACCGGCAGCGAGCACCCTACCATGGGGGGGATAGCGGCGACGTCGCCATTCGGACGTAATCGTGCCCCCGCCACCACCGTCTGAGGAGGTGCGAGATAGGCGGCCGGCCGACCCGCCGGCGCCACCAACCGGAAACGAGATGGTGACGGGCCCGACTCCTGAGGTCCGCACACCTTTACGCCGCTGGCTCGCGAAGGCGGCCTCGGCTCCACGCCCGCTGGAGCCCGGCACCGCAAGCTCCTCGATCCCGGACACCGAGGCGACCAGCGCCGCGCCCACTGGGTGGGTGCGGGGAGGCGGGACGGGCCCTCTGAACAAGGCGATCCTGGACGTTCAAGCCAAACTCCGCGCCGAGGCCGACGCTCTCAAGCTCTGCAATAAGGCGTTCCTAGACTCGCGAGAGGCCATCCGGGTATGCTTCTTGCTTCTTCATTTTTAATTCTTGTATTGCTTCGTGGGGGTGCGCCAGCACACCCACTGGGTGTAGTCCCCGAGTTTTGGGCCGGCTGCCGAGCAGGCGGCCCGGAACTTTAATTAGCATGCTTCAAGTACTAATATCTTTGCTGAAGGACTATCATAACCTCCGTGCGGCCGTCTTCAACTCCAGAGTCTAGGAGTTGGATCAATGTGCCATTGACTTGTCGGAGAGCCGGAGTAAGTCTCCTTCTTTCTCTGCGGGGGCGCGCTGGCGCACCATCAGGCTGTAGTCCCCAAGATTCGGGCCGACTGCTGAGCAGTCGGGCCGGATCTTCCTGGCAACTTCATCTTTCTTCGCTGATTGTTGACGTCCTTTCTTTTTCTTCTTTTGCAGAAGCCAATGCCACCCTTCAACGACAGCTGGGCGAATCCAACACCGCGTTGTGTGCCAAGGAGGTGGACTGCAGCAAGCTGGCCGAAGAGCGTGACCGGCTGGCCGCGCAACTGGTGGAGCAGGCGGAGCTTCTCAATAAGCCTCAGAAGGAGGCGGAGGACAAGGAGGCGGGTCTCCTTGCTGAGTTCGAGATCAAATGCTCCGCCTGGACCGACAAGGAGGCGATGCTGACGGCCGTCTTTGGCGAGATAGAGGACATGGTCGACGGTAAGCCGCCTTCTTTACTCTTTCTTCAAACCGCCGGCTTCTGATCAAGCCGACTTCTCATTTGTGTTCTAACTCTTTGCTTTTTTGTCTTGGCAGACTTCTTCCCAGGTCACTCTGGTGCCGCCAACCAGGCTATTAAGGCCGACCACAAAGGATGAAGGGCAGAAGGCGAGGAGATCGCCGCCAATTCCCCTTGCACTCTCCGCGAGCAGCTTCTCAGCATCCAGGCTCTACTTCGGCTGACTCATCGGATGCTGCGACGCCTTCAGCGTGTCGGCGCCCAGGCGATCGCCGCCCTGTGGCCCAACATGCCAGCTCCGCGCACCCCTAGCCGGACTGTCGACTGGCTGGAGGTGGCGGTCGGCTGCCTTGAGGCGTGGAAGCGCTCCTCGGCCTGGGCCGGAGCATGCCGGGCCTTGGAATTCGTCAAGGCATGGTACCCTAGGCTAGATCTAGCCCAGTTGACCATGTTTCTCCAGGAAGCCTAGGAGGAGCTGGCGGCGGCGGAGGGTGAGCTTGTCAGGCGGGCGATAGCAATCACCGAGTACACCGACACCAGCATCTTCATCCCGGAGTTGGCCAAGAACGGTGCCGAGGCGCCACCAGAATGGTTTGGGCTGAACCCGGATGATGGCGAGGACTTGGCCGAGGTGATCGACTCCAGCGATGAAGGAGAAGACAACAAGGAGGAGGAAAACAAAGAGGAGGCGCCAGAGGTCGGAGCGGACGGCCAACCTCAAAGGTACTCCAAAGACGCATTTCTCTGGGTTGAGCTTGATCTGAAATCGGCGCAGATTCTCAAAGGTCTCCTTGAGATCTTCTAGTAGCGTCCCACGCTTCTCCGTCTTCACCAACACATCGTCCACATAGACATGAGCATTTCTGCCGAGTTGCTTGAGGAGACACTTCTACATGCATTGTTGAAACGTGGCGCCGGTGTTTCTCAAGCCGAATGTCATGGTCACGTAACAGAAGGCTCCAAATGGCGTGATGAAGGCGGTCTTCAGCCTGTCGGCCGGGTTCAGCTTGATCTGGTGATACCCGGAGTATGCATCCAAAAAACTCAATAGCTCGCATCCGGCTGTAGAGTCAATCACTTGGTCGATTCTTGGTAGAGCGAATGGGTCTTTGGGGCATGCTTTGTTGAGGCTGGTATAATCAATACACATGCGCCACTTCTTGTTCTTCTTCAGCACTAGGACTGGATTGGCTAACCACTCTGGAAAGAAAACCTCCATGATGAAGCCGGCTGCCAGCCGGGCTATCTCTTCTCCAACAACTCTTCTTTTCTCTTCTGACAGGCAACACAAGGGCTGCCAGACTGGCTTGGCATCAGGTCGGACATGTAGCTTGTGCTCCGCGAAATCCGTCGGAACACCCGGCATGTCCTTGGGGGACCATGCGAAGATGTCCCGATTCTCACAGAGGAAATCGACGAGCTCGCCTTCCTATTTACCATCAAGGTTTGCACCTATGACAGTGTACCTCTCCGGGTGCTCCGGGTCCAAGGGTATCTTCTTTGTTTCTTTGGCCAGCTTGAATGAGCCCTCGGCTTCCGACTCCTTGGGGTTGGGTGACATTTCCGGCTGCTTGCCTGCCATTGCCACAACCCGGTCAAGGAGCCGCTTCTCCGGTGTGATCATGAGGGACTCGGCCAACCGGCTGCTCTCTGCAGCGCAGGCAGACGACTTCTTGTAGTCTCCTGCTATGGTCAGGATCCCCTTGGAGCTCGGCATCTTCATCTTTAGGTAAGCATAGTGGGGGACTCCCATGAATTTAGCCAGGGCAGGCCGGCCAAGTATTGCATGATAAGGGCTCTCAAGGTCCACCACTTCAACGAGATTGGCTCTCGGCGGAAATGACTTTTGTCCCCGAAGAGGACGTCTATCTGAGTCTTGCCGATTGGTGAGCCAGAAAGGCCAGGAACTATGCCATGAGAAACAGTCCGGCTGGGCTGAAGATGTCTCTGCTTGATCCCAACTTCTCCATGGTATCTTTGTACAGAATGTTGATGCTGCTGCCGCCATCTATCAGGACTCGGGAGAAGCGAGCAGCTTGCCTCTTTGTGGAAAACATGGCATCCAACACCAAGGCATAAGAGTCGGGGTTTGGCATTACCTCTGGGTGGTTAGCTCTGCTCCAGCCGATGGGCTTCTCCGAACAATGCATGAACTCGGGGGTCTCTGATGCTATTGCATTCACTTCTAGCTGCTGCTGCCGTCTGCCGTGCCTGTCGTCGACCATGCTGGTGAACACGACGTAGGACCCATGCTCCTTGGGATAATCATCTTGTATGGCGCCCACTAGCCGGGTCACCGGCTGCTGAGGAGGAGGAGGCAGTGTGCCAGCTGGCGGAGGGGGCTGGAGTCCGTTGCCCTTGGCGATCCTGGTGAGCCAGTGGCACTTCCAAGTAGTGTGATTGGATGGCTTCGCACCGCTATGGAACTTGCAAGGTGCATCAAGAGTCTGTCGTACGAGAAGGCGGGCAGCTAGTTGGGCTTGCCGCCCTTCTGGCGCTTGGGAGGAGGCGGACCTTTTAGCTGTTGACCTTCAACTGTTGCCACCTACCGGCTTGTGGGAACCGGCTGCATGGCCTTGCGCTTGTTGTCGTTCGGTTGCTGTCGCCGACTGGAGTCACTAGCCAGGGTCCGGGGAGCTTGAGGGGCCACCTTGCACGATGCATTGACTTGAATCTCCGCCTTCATGGAGGAGTCGGCCATGGCATACTTTTCTGCTATGATTAGTAGTTTGTCGAGGGTCGCAGGCTCGTCGCAGAGAAGCTTGTGCCTGAGGAGGGTGCCCTCTCGGCATCCGACAGTGAAGTACTCGATGGCCTGCACCTTGTGCCCACCCTCGCACGAGTGGCGCAACTCGTCCCAACGCATAAGATAGTCGCGAGTCGACTCGTTGGGTCCTGGGACACATAAGGAGAGTTGGCGGGGCTTGGGCGGCCGCTTGTACGTGCTGGAGAAGTTGCGGATAAATGCTTCTGTGAAATCAACCCAGCTGTTGACATTGCGGGGCTTCAGGCTATTCAACCACATCCGGGCCGTGCCCTGGAGCATGAGCAGGACATATTTCACGGCACCGCGGTCGTTGCCGTTGGCGATGCTGACGGCTGTGGAGTAGTCGACGAGCTAGTCCTCCGGCTTCACGGAGCCGGTGTACTTGGGTGTGTCTCTCGGGAGAGTGAATCCTTTGGGGAAGGGCTCATCTCGGATGCAGGGGCCAAAACAAGGCGGACCCACCTCATCTTCCTCTTCTAGCGCCAGGGATCGGTTGAGGCAATCGATCCGGTGGCGGGCATCGTTTTCTCCGATTCCTTCTCAGCAGCCAAGGCGGTCGCCGAGTGATGGGTGATCAACAGGCGGCGGGGAAACACGCCTCTCCCTGCGGGGAGGAGGAGGCGGACAGTCGTCTCGCCTCCGTACTGCTCTTGGGCGACCGTCCTGGTCAAGCTCGATGGTGATGTGAGTCCGGCTGCGGCTGGCAGCCCGCTCCTTGTCTCTTCTGTCGCGGATGCCACCAGTCGGCGTCCGGGATGTCGCGCCTTGGTCTTGTTGAGGAGGCGGATCATCGTTTCGCCGGTTGGGTGCTTCAGTGCGGCACCCGGCATCTTGCTGCTCAACAGCCGCGTCGAGGAGCTGCTGGACTCGCTCCGTCATGTGATGACGCTTGTCGCCCTCGAGCTTGTCTAACTTGTTTGCTGCCGCCTGGGCAGCTCGTATGTTCTCTGCAGGCATGTCTTAGACAGGATGATCTGTCACGAACATGCTGGTGATGGTCGCGCCACGCTGCCGAACCAAGCCGATGCGGCTAGGCCCGCCAAGAGCCAGCGTGCCGCCGACGGCTCGGTCCATTTCCCGCTGGTAGGCCTCCGAAAGCCGTCTCATGCTGGCCAACCAATTGGCTCTCTCGACGAGCTGGACGCGGCGGGCTTCCAGCATCTCGGCGTCGGCGTCTTCCGGGATAGGCGCAGCCAGGTCTTGGATTGCCATCTGCAACGGGTCCTGGCCACCTCCGCCAGAGTGCTCGCCGTGGCTGATGACGAGCACCTCCATGACAGTGCTGCCGCCGCTATCCCAACGAGGAAGCGGCTCATCGTAGACCACCACATTGGAGGAGAACGCGTCGAGCGACGCCATGTCGGAGTCGACCAACATCGGGTCAGTGGAGCCAACTGACTCCAAGTCAGCAGCAGGCTCGCTGGCGATGTGGAGCTGATCGAGGAGGCTCACGAGGCAGCTCTCAGGGCCATCGGTGCTCGCATCAGACATGGGCTCATCGGAGAGGCAAATCTCGCCAACAAGATTGGCGAGGCAGCTTGCCGCGCAGGCTACCTCCGCGCCGCGCAGCGCGTCAGTGCAGACGCCGTCTGGCGTGCCGGCCTGGCTGCGCTCGCCAGGAAGGAACAAGGTTCCCATCCAGAGTAGGTCTTCGGGAGACGGTGCACCTCGCCCCATGGTGGGCGCCAAATGTCGAGGGTTGGGTGCAATATATGCCAAAGGATGGCTTATCATGGTGGGAGCGAGTAGAGCGTGGCCGGTGCCTGGAAGCGGGATGAGGCGTAGACACGAACGTCGGCGTACTTTACCCAGGTTCGGGGCTCTCCAAGGAGATAACACCACTAGTCCTGCTTTGCGGGGTCTCCGCATGGTCACTAAGGCACAAGTGGTACAATGGTGCTCCTTGAGCTGTTTGCTAGAGGTGGAAGAAGGCAGGCACGCTCTCTCCTCCTCTAGGTGTGGGTCTAGTTCTAACAGGTTGGAACCCTTTGCATGGGTGCCCTGAGGGCTTTATATAGGCCTACCCCTCCCAGGGGTACATTGGTAATCTACCGGGTGTAGGACCCGGTTGTCAGTGTCTTCGGTCGCCGGCTTCCCCGCCGGCTGCCGGGACCCGCCGCCGGGTGAGCCCTGCCGACTGGTCTGGTACGGAGCCGACAGGCTGATCACTGTAGCCGTGATGCTAATGACGCAGGCTTGGTCGGGGGAGCGTGGCTACAGTCCCGCTGCCTGGTGGGCGATTACTGTAGCCACACCGCGTCCCATTTGGTTGATGGCGCACGGGGCCCGAGGGAGGGATAAGACGCCTGCCGGAAGCCGGCTTCCCTTAGATTCGGCCGCCCTGGCTTCTTCCGTCTTCAGGGCTCTCACTGCCTGGTAGGGCCCGCCGCCTGCAAGCGTTACCGATAGGCCGTTGTGGGAACAGGGCTCCGCCTGTCAAGGGTGATGTTTGGAGGGAGAGGCAACAGTGCCGCGTCGTGCGGAGATCTCCCCCTATACGGGGCACTCTGGCCGCGCCCGGCCCTGGATTCGGGGGGATGGGCTACGCTATAGCCATGCCCGGTCTTGTCTCCTTGATGAGCGAGCAAACTTTGAGGGCACCACGGGCCGACTGCTAGGGGCCGGCCTCTCTGGAGGCTGCTCACTAGGAGTCGGCCAGTCGTGATGCCGTCTTCTGGAACTCGGGCGCCTTCGGCAAGTCGGCCGCTTGGCCAACCGGCCACCAGAAGGCGGAGATCTATCTTGATGTCTTGAGGGGCGCAACCAGCCCCGTTGTCTTGAAAGGTTCAGGGGCTCGGGTTAGGCTACCCGTGTGGCATTACTCCGACAAGGGTCTTATCACTTCACTGTGAGGAGCAGCACGTAATAATTTGACCAACGGGTAGTACAGTGCTACTACATTGGTAGTACTACTACTACTAGTACTAGCACCACCGTCTTGATTTAGTAGTACTACCACGTCCATCTGGATTTAGTATTTGACTAGCAATATCTAGTAATGCATGTCACAAAAAATGTACTACTCCCTCTGCAAATAAATACATGGTGTATTGTTTTATTCCTATCGATGAGATAACTTAATGTCTTTTGCTACTTAATAGGATAACATGCAATGAACTAACCAATGCATGTGATGTTTGGTAGTCTCAAGTCATTGAAAGCATGCACGGGCATGGAGGGGGACGCAACTTCATTGACTTACTGCACCTGCCTTTGGGTGTATGACACATGGGCCCAATGGGTGGCTGGCCAACCTGTCATGCAGCCAAAGGCAAGTGTAGTAGAGGGGCGAGGAGTAGATGGCCAACACGCATGTGAATTCAACGCCGTCTGCACTTCTCATATAAAGGCTCCTGCTAGTCCAATCTACGAAATCCTATGCACCTACGCACCCAAGGGCAAGAGTGATCATACCAATCGCAAGATCAGTTGACTAGAAGCTAGACCCATGGAGGCGATGAGCACGAGCATCAGCCGGCTGTGCCAGATGGTCCACGACTCCGGCCTGCGGCCCGGCACCGAGGAACGTCTCCAGGTAGTGCTTGAGGCCGCCAGGGCAAGGGGCCGCTCGGACGACAGCTTCGTCTCCTTGTTCGACGAGGTCCTCGTCGGCTTCCTCGACAAGTTCACCATCGTCAAGAAGCTCGCAGACGACCTTGATGTACGCCTCCATCCCACGCACCCAGGCTCTGCGATGCCTGACACCCTCAACAGCCTCTATGGTGACAACCTCTTCAACGCACTGGTGGCCCTGCGACTGCCCGCCGTCGCGCCGGAGAATGTACACCTCAAGGTCGCGCTCACCGCGCAGCGCCTGGTGCAGCAAGACACCATCTACATAATCACCCACGTCTACACGCAAATCATCCACAAGGACTACTACATGCAAGAGGAGGATGATAGGACGCTGGCCTTCTTGGACCGCAGGGCAACCTTGGACGGCTTTGTTCAGAAGCACGTTGAGCTTGCCACCAACGCCGCTGCTCCTCACACGTCGGTTGGTGACCCGGTGCACTAGGGCGTGAGGATGTCATTGATGGATCCATATGTATCTTTAACTTTCCATCAAATCCATGTAGTAGTATATGGTACTACTAGTAATTATCTTACCTTTCACATCAACTTCATAATTTTCCTACGTACTCCATGCATGAACCGCGCCAGAACCAAACTTCTCATTACTCTAGGGAAAATCATTATTTCTATCTATCGGTCGTGCCATGGAGCAGAACCAAATTTTACAAGTTACAAGTTCAAAAGGAAAAGCCTGCCATGTTCGCGTCGCACCCCCACACGGTTGGTCTGGCACGCCGCTCAAGGGGGAATGTGTTTTGTGTTGCATTTTCACTTACAAGTGGGACTGCAGTTGAGCAAACCGACTATGAGCAAACCCCCACACCGCCCACCACGCGATGGCTGAGAAAACAGGAGGGAGAAGAGATGGTTGTAGCACGGACTCCAAGAAAATTGGTGTCAGATGGGACTCGTGTGGGTGGCGTGTGCCGTACTGCTAGACATGAATGCTAGTTATGGCCCATGCCACCCCACTATATTGAGGTGCTAGTTACGTAGAACAAATCTTCTGGAGTCCATGCTCAGCCCTCCTCTATCTCTCTTCTCAGCCAGCCAGCAGACGCACGGAGCCCATCGTCTGTTTGCTCATATGCGGTCCCACATGTCAGTGAAAACGCAAGAGGACCCACTAAACCTGCACATCTTTCACCTTCGATGAAAAACAGTTTAACCCAAGATCAAAAACAAATCCAATAAAGATCTTCGATGGCCGCTTTTGGAGTTACTCAAGAGTAGTAAGATTCTATTTACAGTTTAACCCAAGATGCACATCACGTGGCTTCAACTACCACTCTATTTTCTTGCATGACACGACCTAGATGCTGGATGTCCCATGTGTCGGCAAAAGGAGGAAGAACTCGACCAAATCTTCGGTTGTGCTCTCGGATCATACTAGTTGTGCTAACTTTTAGCTAGCATAGAGGCTAGAGATGAGACTAGTGCACTTGTTGATAGAATAGAGGCTAGACACGTCTACTTCTCTACACTCGAAGAAGAAAGAAGCACGCAGGATCGAGCCTCCGTAGATCAACAATGAATGCATCAAGAACGCACTAATCCAACTTACAGGAGCAATTATGAAAGTTGGATATCTTCTAAAATGTATTCTTGTGGTTCTTGTTTTTCTAGTAAAAATTTTGGTGATATATTTCCATGTACCAAAAAATCAATGATGAAAAAAAGATATGTGTTTGCAAAGAAAAATGTACGCGGCCGGGATGCGTCCGCGCGTTTGGCGCACGACCACCGCATCCGAGAAATGGCCCGGACATGACCCCATTGCCCTACCCAAACAAACAGAATCCGGGCAAAATGGAGGTCCGTTTGGGGTCGTGCATTGGAGTTGGCCTTACAAGTGGGACCGCAATTGAGGAAACCGACTGTCGGCAAACCCCCACCTCGCCCGCAGCGCGATGGCTGAGTTAGAGAAACGACGAGGTTGAAGAGATTGCTGTAGCACGGACTCCAACAAATATGGTGTCAGATGGAAGTCGTGCTCGTGGCGTGTGCCATACTCCTGGACGTGAATGCTTGTTCTGGCTCATGCCACCCTACTACTCCTACTACTTATAGTAGTAGTATCGAGGATTCAAGGTGCTGGTTATGTACAGCGAACACATTAACATATGGCCCACCTCACACTGTGGCCAAATTTCCTGGAGTCTGTGCTAGGTTAAAAAGTGTTCTTTGTGAGGATGGGTGGTTGATCTCAAGTTTAAAACTTGTTGTATTACGTACGTAGACGTAGAGATAGTGCAGCATGTGAAGCTAGTACAAATAGTGTACTATTGTTGATTGGCCTCATCCGATAACCTGTTGCAATGCACGTACAATATGTATTCGGAAAATATTTTTTTGCCTTGTCGTAGCACCCACTCAGAGAAGCGAATCGAAATCCATTCATAGATTTAGTAAGTTTATCATAGGCATATCATTTTATTGCAAATAGGTCATCAACCCACAATGACAATGGGGATACATTATAAATACTAAACTTTTCATCACACAACAAATAACAAGCAATGAAATGAACTTCAACTCAACCAATCCTCGGTGTTGGAAACGCTTGCTTTGAACCACAAGTGATTCTATGGGAATGGCCAGCTACAGTCAATCTCGAGACCAACGCAGGACTGATCATCCAGGCTAAAGCGACCTACTATATCACGACCAGGGTAGGGAACCACCGCAATGTTCGACGTATAGATACAGTTGCTTCTCATAAATGGTAGTAACATTGTGTCAACAGCTGTTGGATCGCCTTTCACCATCATTGTAGTTTTGTCCAAGGAAGAGCGGGTTTGCTCCAAGACTATCAATACTGTACCAGGCAGAAGGTGTTGGCGCTAGAACAGTAGTATCCATCCCGAATACCATACAACGGGTGTTGGAATAGGTCCAAAGAGTGCGACCATGGGGGACAATACCTGCTTCCTTAGTAGGAACATTAGCAGTGGGCTGTATACATACAAGAAGCAGTGATCCATCGGAAGTTGCCAGGCGCCACTGAGTATATCGGCCCTCCTCGTCCTCATCTCCCACTTGGTTATAAAAATTTTCAAGTATAGGTGGTCGAATGTCCACAGGACCTTGGAAACAGAAGAAGAAGGTTAATTAGTAGAGAAGGGAAACTTGCTAACTCGTATGCATGTGGATGAAACAATTATAATTACGATGGAAGACAAATGTACCAAAACTACGCGGATCCCATGCAAAAACAGTGCCACGAGTGGTGGCAGCAAACACAAGACCCTCGTATTCAATTGCATCACAGTACACATCCGTGTATAGAAACTGATTTTTGAGCAATATCCATACATTCGAACCATGAAGGACGGCAACAAACTTGTCGAAGATAGCAACAAATTGGTAGTTCTTGTAATACCAAGAGCGGTTGGGAACTCGAGAAATTGCTATCTTCTGTAGACGACAGTCACCATGATCATATTTGAACCTACATAGATCATCTGTGTGCTCAACCTCAGGGCACTCGGAGATTTTTGGAAGTGGAATCCGCTGACGGGTGTACACATTCACAAGTTCCCACTCGCAATTGCACCCAATATAAACAACCCAATCTCCATTTGCGCCTGCCCAAGCCTTGCCCTCAAGCGATGGCATCTTAACATCATATGTATCATTATCAAGCGGCATCAACTTGCACAAGGCGAGGCTTCCCTCGTCCCCGCGCCAGTCAGCAGGGTCACGGCAAAGAAGATAGGGGAGATCAAACCGCTCCTGGACACTTGGGTTCCCTGTAATGATGTTATTAGTTGAGTCGAGAATGTTCTTGAACGAACCTGCCATGCTAGCCGAGGTGATGACGTTGCATCGATCAATGAGTTCACCCACCATGTCATCTTTTAGATCGGGGCAATAATAACGGGGTCGTTTCCGGCTTGTTCCCTCCATGGAGAAGACGATCGAACAATGGCAGAAGGAAGGGTGAAGGCAAATGGAGGAGGGAGGAAGAGTGTGCGACAACTGTTCCAAATCGAGAGGGAAAGGTGAAGAGTCGGTGGACGGTTGCCAGTTTGCCATGATACACGAAGAGGCGCCCCAGCCTACACATCCTTTCGGAAATTGTACAAAAGGACTCTCCGTTGTCTCACTGACATGTTGGAACGGGACCACATGTCAATGAAACAGGGTGTGTAATTTCTTGTGCAAAATACGATCTGGCCGCGTTGGCCCGAGGTGCCACATTAGTTATCGACCTTTATTTTTTTAACATACAATCTGAGTGGATAGCTCCTGTGGTCATCACACGTGAGCGGATATATAGGTGGGCTAGGTGGGCAGGCGGCAACAATCTAAGTGCTAAAAGAGTTGATCTTGAAAAAAGAGTTGATCCAATGCTTGGTTTTGTTTGGATTTTCCAACTATGACCATTGGATAGAGTGAATCAATGGCTTACGTTCAAAGTTATTCTCATAGTACTATAGAATGGTATAGGAACATGGAGAGATTTGGTTGATTTTATATCAGGGAATAATATAAAATATTATGAGTCCAGACGCTCCACCCCGAGGTTTGTAGCTCCTTCTTGGTCGTCGGGAATCTATGTTCTTACACTCTTTCTTTTAAGACATGAGCTTTGTTCATCCTGTTGCCGGCATGCGGGACATCTATATGCCTCCATTTTACAAAATCATACTATATGCCTCCTTGACACGCGGGACATCTAGCATCAAGGTGGCGTGTTATGCAAGAAAATGGAGATATGCAGTGCGTAAGTGAGTCGTGCACTTTGATGGCACCTAGTAATATGCAATATTTTTTCTCCTCGATGGCACGTGAATAATGCATGTACTCAATGACAGAGCACGGGATGGTAGCCATGGACATGGTCGGCCCTTTTTGAAGAGAGTACTAATAAATACGTAACTTTGATGTGTCCCGTCAACTCGCAGAACGACGAGAAGCTTGCTTACTACGCCTTCTCCTTCGCCAACGCGTGCGCGGTGGCTCGCAGCATGAGGAGAAACTTTTTCTTACAAGCGGTGGACATGCAACAGTTCATTTGGTGTCAGATTGCCAGAAGTAGTACCATCATTATTGTTTGACTTTCAGAAGAGGAGAAGAGCCAAGCGCAAGGTTACCTACTAACCTAGTACAGTACTACTATAGCCAAAGTTGGTCCACCTTTTTAGAGCATGGTTAATTAATATAGGCGGCTCTTGCAGCGGCACATCATTTAGAGCAAGTACTCTCTTCGTAGGATCAAAGGAAGTGAAACAAAATTTCGAGTGGATGCTAGATTGCCAATTAAAACATGATTACATAGGAAAAAATCCTATAGCATTCTATCCTATGAATCAAACGACCAATGTAGGAAAATTATGAGGGGGGTCTCTCCAACAGTGTTCCTCGGCTCGCACCTAGCATCACGGTGGTCGAACTTGGAGTCATTCATCTGGTACACGTGGGATCTTAGATCTGGTACTCCAATATTAGGTTGGCTCTATGTGATGTGTCAACTTCATATACTAACCGGATGCTGGCTATACTACTACGGTACTCACACTCCAAGAAGTGACTCGAAAACCATTCATAAATTGAGTCCATGACATGCATTTGCAAATGTACCATTCATTACATACAACAAGTCATCAACACACAACGACAATGATGATACATGTTGGATTATAGATTATTTCTAACAAAACATTCTAGTAAATACTGAAGTTTTCATCACACAACAAATAACAAGCAATGAAATGAACTTCAACTCAACCAATCCTCGGCGTTGGAAATGCTTGCTTTGAACCATAGGTTCTATGGGAAGGGCCAGCTATTGTCAATATCGAGAGCAACGCGGGACTGATCATCTAGGCTGAAGCGGCATATATCAGGACCAGGGTAGGGAACCACCGCAACGTCCGAGGTATAGATACAGTTGCTTCTCATAAATGATAGTAACGTTGTGTCAATAGCAGCTGGATCACCTTTCACCATCATTGGATAGTTTTGTCCAAGGAGGAGCGAGTTTTCTCCAAGACTATCAATACTGTACCAGGGAGAAGGTGTTGGTGCTGGCACACTAGTATCCATCCCGAATACCCTGCAACGGGTGTTGGAATAGGTCCGGAGTGGGAAACCATGGGAGACAGCACGTGCTCCCTCAGTAGTAACAATCTCATTGCACTGTATACAAACAAGAAGAGGTGATCCATCGGAATTAGTTGCCAGCCACCACTGAGTATATAAGTTCTGCTCGTCCTCATGCTCGTGATCATCATCATCGTCATCTCCCCCTTGGTTATAAATTTTTTCAAGTATAGGTTGTGGAATGTTCACAGGGTCTTGGAAACACAAGATGGTTAATTAGTAAAGGGAAACTTGCTAACCCACACGCATGTGGCTGAAACAATTATAATTACGGTGGAAGACAAACGTACCAAAACTACGAGGATCCCATGCAAAAATAGTGCCACGAGTGGTGGCAGCAAACACAAGATCCTCGTATTAAATTGCATCACAGTACTCATCCGTGTACAGAAACTGATTTTTGAGCAATATCCATGGACGAACTGTGGAATTAGTAAGGAAGGCAACAAGATCTTCGAAGATAGCAACAACTTGATAGTTCTTGTAATTCCAAGAGTGGTTGGGAACTCGACAAATTGCTATCTTTCATAGACGACAGTCACCATGATCGTATTTGAACGTACGTAGATCATCTGTGTGCTCAACCTTAGGGCACTCTGAGATTTTTGGAAGTGGAATCCACTGACGAGTGTAAACATTCACAAGTTCCCACTCGCAATTTTACCCAATATAAACAACCCAATCTCCATTTGCACCAGCCCAGGCCTTACCCTGAAGCGATGGCATCTTGACATCACACGTATCGTTATCAATTTGCATTAACTTGCACAAGGAGAGGCCTCCGTCGTCCGCGCCCATGCGAACAGGCTTATAGCGAAGAAGATAAGGGAGATCAAACCGCTCCTGGACCCCTGGGTTCATTGTAATGATGTTATTATTTGAGTCGAGAATGTTCTTGAACGAACCTACCATGCTAGCCGAGGTGATGACGTTGCACCGATCAATGAGTTCCCCCACCACGTCATCTTTCAGATCGGGGCAAGAATAACGGGGTTGTTTCCGGCTTGTTCCCTCCATGGAGAAGACGATCGAACAATGGCAGAAGGAAGGGTGAAGGCAAATGGAGGAGGGAGGAAGAGCGTGCGACAATAGTTCCAAATCGAGAGGGAAAGGCGAACAGTCGGTGGACGGTTGCCAGTTTTCCACGGTACATGAAGAGGTGCCCCCGCCTACACGTCCTTTCGGAAATTGTACAAAAGGACTCACCATCGTCTCACTGACATGTTGGAACAGGACCACATGTCAACGAAACATGGTGTGTAATTTCTCTTGTAAAATGCGATCTGGCCGCGTTGGCCTGAAGTGTCGTATTATTTCTCGACTTTATTTTTTTAATGGCGTGACATTCAGTTTTGAAGCACGACTAACTGGTACTATTTGCAGAGAAAATATAAACTACTCTACCACTACTCCACCTCTAGTACTAGTAGTATAGAAAGATATATAGGCTGGACCTTCAGAGCTTTCTTGCTAAGGGCTGCCCACTTGCTTCTCACACTATCACCCTCTCTCCAGATCTAAAAAGATGACCTCTCTCTCCCTCCTCACCGGTGGTCACAGATCCACCGGGGAAGAAAAGGACGTGCAGCGTTGATGCACTCGTCATCGGCGAGCGAGGTCACACACTGACGACAAGGCCATCCTCTCAGACCTAGCGCCCGCGCGGGATGGCGTCTGTCCCCAAGCTCGCCGCCGTAGTGCGTGTGGAGGACGACGACCACGAGCAAAGCCACTTCCCGCCGACCCTCAGGTATGCTACTTCTTTTCGAACCATACCCTTATTCTACTACCCCATCTGCCATGTCTACCTCTTTCCACTCCACTATCTTCCCAATTTGCTATCCTCTGCTCTACTGGTCACGCAGATGAAAACCTTAATTTGCACTATTAAAGGAAACCCTACTTCATGCAGACTAATACATGTCTGGGTTGAATAAGGAAAGGAAGGGATACTGTACTGTCCAAGAGAGTAGGCATCGAACCCGCATCTAGGTTGAAAAGGGGAAAATCAATAGCTAAGGAACGAGTCTCGTGTCTCTTGCTTGAAGAAGGGTAGAAAGGCATGACAACACAATAGAGAATGACCAGGTCGATCAGTTTGTTGTCCTCACATAGGAAAAAAGTGGCTAAACATAACAAAAATGGGACGTAATCCACATATGCTGCCTAGATATTTGTTGCTTTGGGCAACCATACCTCCCTCACCACTCTATGCGTCCGTGGAGGTACATCGTACTAGTGCGCCCACTGTCCTAATGGGCCTCCCATGCTCTCATTGTCACTTTTTTGCTGTTAGTATAACGCTAGCAGTCAAGTCAAGCAATGCTACTGCTAAAGTGATGCCACATTTAACTAATGCCGCACTCAGTCTAATGCCACTGATAAATTTAAGCAATGCCATTTAATGTCACTGGATTATTGCAGGGTTAGCTATTGACTGTGGATGTATTAAAGATTTTTCAGCTAAGGCATTCTAATGTTGTTGCACAGCCAGTATACCAACGATGAAACTTGTTACTACCTTCAGATTTTGGCACTGTTAATGCTTATAGATTACATATCTCACTTTCATGAGATAAGTCAATTTTTTTGTACAGTGTCACCAAAATGCCAAGGCACTGATGTCATTTTATTTTGGTTAAACTGCACAAAAAATTATGAAGACAAGATGAAAGGTCAAGAGTGGGCACCTCCTCCTCCGGTTGTTCTCTTGATTCGTTCGATCAAGTTTGTATGTTTGATTAATTATCAAGATTGGGATAGCAATTTTTAAGGTCACCCTAAGTTCGAAATGATATTTACCTTGGAGGTACATGGTTTGCAATTTTTTATACTGTCATTAGTTAATAATGCTACTTACCTTCAGACTTCTGTATTTGGTTTAAAGCTCATGGACAGCTAGTATACCAATGCTGAAATGTGTTACCTTTACATTTTGTACTGTTAATTCTTATAGAAATATTCCAGTGCCAGAGTTTATTGAAATCTGTTCAGTAAAACCATTGTTCTGTACCGTGTAATAAAATAACTACTCTACAGTTGCACTAGCCACTGGATTAGTGTATATTTGTAGTATTCGAAATTTCGAATGGTGTTGCATTAGCATATGGACATAAATAAAGTGTGGCAAGCTTTCCTAGATATGTGATCAAGAAAACTACTACCTATTTTTCTAAATACTAGATGTTTGCGTACTTTAAGCTGAACCGCGAAAACGTCTTATATTAAGGAACAGAGGGTGTAGAGTTCACTCAAATTATCTCGGTAAAGCTAGTCACACCTTTGTTAGAATTAATGTTCATTATGTTATCGGAGGAGGCCTGTAAGTTTGTCTCTAATGCCTGTCGACTACATACCTGACATCATGATGTAATGTTAAGTCATTTCCTTTTGTACAGTGTCACTGAATTGTCAAGGCGGTGATGGTATTTTATTTTAGTTGAACTGCACAAAATATGCTTAAAAGAAGAGGAAAGGTCAGGAATCGATCATTCTTTCAGAAAGAACTATATATGCCTTTCTAACATCAGCCACTGTTGCCTTACTTATTCCTTCAAACAGGTGGTTAGAAACAATCTTGCTACCTTTTCTCATTAACAACTTGGAATGCTTATATTTGTGCGTCTATGCTTCAACTAGTGCCACTTTTATAGTAATCACACTTTCAATATCTATGCAAACAGGGATGCTCGATTTTAGTGGAACTGCACAAAAAGTCCAACTGGTTCAACATTAGGAGCATGTTTTCTTCCAAACCTATATATCTAGTTGGTGGCACTATGAGCTGTTCATTAAGAAGGTACATGGTTTGCTACTATCTTGCTACTCTTTTTGTACTGCCATTAGATAGTAATACTAGTGGTTTGCATGTGAATTTATTGGCAGGGTGGACCTACATTGGAGGTGCAGGACAGGATTCAATGATTGGATGCTCAATTTCGGTTGTATTGATTTCACCTCTTCCATCACTGTGAACATGGATATCCTTAGTCTGATGAAGAATAGGCACTATATTTCTTCTCTGAACAAGCAAATCAATTCAGTATGAAATTGTCCAGGGCAAAACATGACTGTATCAAATTGTCCAATGCAAAACATGACAGATGCTAAGAGGAAGAGACATGTTTAAACCGAAAATACAAGGTGGGGTATATGTTTACTAGCTACTTGATATTTGTGCAGATAGAGATGTCTGCCCGTTGCTATTTGTCAAACACACAAAGTGACTGCAATTTTGGTTGAACTGCACAAGAGAATAGTATAGTCACTACATGCAGTGCCATTTGAAAATAGACACAAAAAGATTGGATAGTCACTTCATGGACTGCAGAAAAGTAGTATTGTACTATTTATTGGCCAACACTAGGTGCTTCATTGCTTTGGTCAGATTATACAATGGGCATCATTTTGCCTAAGTTAAAGTTTGTATTCCAAAAATAGTCTCGCCGTGTGATCGAGAGAAGACCAAATCATATTGCAGTGGATGTTCCTCCATCATGTGTGGTTCAGTCTCATGGTTCCAGCTGTTGGTGAAACCACTTACGTTTGCAAGAGGAATTATAGACTTCACAAACAAATTTGTCTTTCAGTCTGTACTGAATGTGGGCCAAGAGAAGCATCCATATTAGTAGGAAGAACATATGTTTTTCTAGATCTTTGCTTTTGGAGCTACATATTTGTATATGATCTGTGAATCATTGAGATGCATTAACATGTTGATCTTATGTATGGGAATCGTACTAGTTGGTTTTACTTGTGGTTGATCTTTGCTTTTGGAGCTATGTATTTGTATATGATCTATTAATAATTGAGATGCATTAACAGTTCCTTATATTTGTTCACTCAGTGTTTACAAGTTACTGATCGATCACTAGCAAGCCTACTAATGTGCTCCTTCCAGTTTTAGTTGCGACACAAGATCCGAAGTGGCAGTTTTTTGAATAAAAATGCCTACCTTTGAAGAAACTGACAAGCTGCTCTGAATAAAATGCCATGTGAATCTGAAGAAACTGCCAGCGAAAACGTTCGCAAATGCCTTATCTCCCAGCTAAAGTTCATCAACTAATGCCCTCGGTTGTGACTCGTTGCATGCTGCTCCGCATACTGGCTGCGAGCGATTTTGAGTGCCTGCATGAAGCCGGCTGTAATTAAGGCGGCTAACTGATGCGAAAAAGATGCGCTTTAATTGTTGCGGGCCTTTTAAATCCGTGGAATCATTATTGACAAGGAGGGAGATGATTCAAGTGCATTCGTTTGACCGTCATGCCGGCGTGCGACCTAGCACAGACAGGACGGGACGGCACAGTCAGAATTTCAGTTTCTCTAGTTTTCCACGGCAAGCTGGCGCACTAAGCCATGCCTGCTTAATTATGCATTGAATTCCAATGACCATCGCGCTACCTTATGCCTGTAAGTACTGTTTCTCGGCCTTCAATGGTGGCAGCGTGACCCAACTCGCCCTATCCTCATAAGCCCCCACCAGCTCGACGTCGCTCGCCACTTATCCTCGCTCTCGCCACATCCGCCATGCCCCCGCACGTCCGCGATAGGCGAGCTCGAAGGTGGTCACCGCCGGAACTAGTGTTCGGTTTTTCATCGGAAGGCAGACGGAGGGAGGAGGCATTCTATCTCTCTTTAGATGGCAATGCAGAGATCGAGGACTTGTTAGAGCGCGACCGCCTGGTGGAGGAGCAGGAGTTGTTGGAGCGCGACCGCTTGGCGGAGGAGCAGTGTATCGCCGATTTGCACCGCCAGTGGGACATGGAGCAGCAGCGCACCAACGCTCTGAGTCGCGAGCAGAGCGCCCGCAACTGGGCCGACTACGTGGAGGCCAGCGCCCGGCAAATAGCCCTGGAGGCTATTAGGCACGCATGCATTCGCGACACCGATTTTTACTACTAGCTCGTCAAGTGGGTTTCCCGCTTAGAAGCCGAAGCTTCGGTGCACCACGCTGGCATGGAAAGGGCCAACGCGCGCGAGTAACGCGCCCTATTGTACCTCTGGCAAGTCCGAGGCGAGGCGGAGGACACCGGTGCCGGCGTTTAGCATGTACCGCAGATGGCGGCTAGCATCGTCTAGTTAGCTAAGAGTAAGTTAGTACTTGTACGCTACTAGAGTATTAGTGGGAGTAGATAGTTAACTTGGCTATGATGGTTGTCAACGTGGAAGTTCAGTACTCTATATGTGGATCAGACCAGTTACTTTGCTCTAAATGTTGAACTTTCCGTTTGAACATATGGAATGGGCTGTTATTTTTTTAAATGGGTTGTATTTGTCCTTCACGGGTTTAGAGGCTGACTTGTGGGCCTACCAAGTTGACGCGTACACAATCAGGAGATGATTGTACATGGAGAGGATGATAGCAGGGACCCGCCAAGGTCATGGCAGTACGCAAGCAAGTGCCTCCTTATTTCAAGATAATAAAATTTGTTGGATTTTTTATTGATATATATTTATTTTTAAAATCAGTTTGAATGTGACTCGAAATTTCGGGATTAAAAACAGTTCGGACCGCACCGAAATATGCAAAATTTCATATAATTTTTTAAACGTGGCCACAATATGGGCTGTAATGCTAAGAAAAGAATATGGTCTCCAAAAAAACCTTAAGAATTAGCAAATGGGTTGTAAATTATTAGAAATAATGGCAGACGGGTTGTATGCTGTTTTCCATAGATTTGAGGCTTTCCAAAAAAAGGATGATGCACAAGCAGTGACTGTTGGATGTCCATCCAACGGCCGTCGTGCTTCTTCAATCTATGCTCTTCCTGCTCCAGCCGCTCAAACAAGCGCCGGCGGGACTGCCTGCTCCCTCCTCCCTGCGGCCGGCTGTGCTACTGCGCAGGCCTCACCGCCCCACCGTACTCCCATCGCTGGCCTAGCCATCCCTCTACTCACCCACACCTCATGTTATTCTCCAGCGACGACAGACGAACCAGTAAACCCTCGTACAGTCGTACTCTCCTCCGCGTGGGAAACAATTGCCGAGTCTTCCCTGCCTCCATGTCGTTCCCTTCCTCGCCGTCGTCCACCGCCCTGGTGCTCTCGGCGCAGCCTGGTCAACATGGTCAACGATCGACATGCATCTGAAGTGGACTGTACGTGGAGAGGCTGACAACTGGGTCCACGGCCGCACGCAAGGAAATGCCTCCTTATTACGCGAAAAATAATGATTCCTCCACCTGACATCTGGGACCTACCGAAAGGGCCTCTATATTTTGCGAAAAAAACGTTACCGCCGCTGACAGCTCGGACCCACCAACTATATCTTCGCACACAAGGAAGTGCGTCCTTATTACACAGAAAAAATGAATACTCCCCCTGCTAGCTGGGACCCAGTATAGTGGGAGGCTGACTTGTGGGCTTACTAAGTTGACGAGGACGGAGGGCTTTGTCAACTTAGTCAATATGCACGATTCTAGCTCTAGTGACCGTACGATGTCCATCTAACGGCCATAGTGCTTCTTCAACCTCTCGTCTTCTTGCTCCAGCCGCCTAAACCAGCGCCGGTCGTGCCTCGTGCTCCTGCCTCCCGTGGCCGGCTGCGATGCGGCGGAGGCCTCACCGCCCCCTACTACTCCCACCGCTGGCCAGGCCATCCCTCTACTCACCCACACCCCCTGTTATTCTGCGGCTATGGCAGCCTCACACCGCAGCGAACCAGTGAACCCTCATACTCCTCTACGCGTGGGCATCCACTGCCGCGTCTTCCCCGGCTCCGCGTCGTCCCCTTCATAGGCCTCGCCGTCATCCACCGCCTTGGTGCTCTCGGCATAGTGTGGTCAACGTGGTCAGGGAACGACTTCCATTAGAAGAGTACTGTATGTGGAGAGGCTGACAGCTGGGTCCGCGGCAGCCGCAAGGAAGTGCCTCCTTATTACGCGGAAAATAATTATTCCTCGACCTGACAGCAGGGACCCACCGGACGGGCCACCGTATTTGGCGAGAAAACGTTTCCCCTGACTGCTGGGACCCACCGGACGGGCTATCGTATTTCACGAAAAAAATGTTCCCCCCGCTGTCAGCTTGGACCCACCGGAAGTGCCGCCTTATTACGCACAAAAAAATGAATACTCCCCGTGCTAGTTGGGACCCACCTTGGTGGGTGGTTAACTTGTGGGCCTACTAAGTTGACGGGGACGGAGTGCTTTGTCAACTTAGTCAATATGAACGATTCTAGCTCCAGTGATCGTACAATGTCCATCCAACGCCCGTAGTGCTTCTTCAACCTCTGGTCTTCTTGCTCCAGCCGCCCAAAGCAGCGCCAGTCGTGCCGCATGCTCCTGCCTCCCGTGGCTAGCTGTGCTGCCGCGGAGGCCTCACCGCCCCCTACTATTCCCACCGCTGGCCAGGCCTTGCAGCGACAGCAGCCTCACACCGCAGCCGAACCAGTGAACCCTCGTACTCCTCTCCACGCGGGCTTCCACTATCGCATCTTCCCCGGCACCGCATCATCCCCTTCCTAGGCCTCGCTGTCGTCCACCGCCCTGGTGCTCTCGGCGCATCGTGGTCAACGTGGTCAAGGAATGACTTCCATCGGAAGAGTACTGTACGTGGAGAGGCTGACAGCTGGGTCCACGGCCGCAGCAAGGAAGTGCCTCCTTATTACGCGCAAAATAATTATTCCTCCACCTGACAGCGGGGACCCACCAGACGGGCCACCATATTTCATGAAAAAACATCTCCCCCTGACTGCTGGCATCTTCGCATGCAAGGAAGTGCGTCTGGGCAAAAAGAACGATTCACCCCCCTGACAGCTGGGACCCACTAGCTACATCTTCGCACGCAAGGAAGTGCCTGATAGTTGGGACCCACCTGGTCGAAGCATACGTAGCATTGTCATTCTGGCCGCGAACGTGTACGTACATACTGGTCGATGTATAGGCGCGCACGTGTCGTAGTAGAGGCGTGCATGTAGCATGTACACGTACGTACAGCGGCCAAGGTGCAAGAAAGTAAATACGGCCACGTATGTACATACGGGCGGGGTCTCGAACGCCTACTCGCGCATACGTATGGCCAGGGCTCGTGTACATGGCTGGGTTGGAACGGAGAAATTGCGTCGTCCTCGTGTTCATGGGGAGGCAACGGAATGCGTCGTGTTCATCGGGAGGCAACGGAATGCGTGGGAGTCAATCGGTTTGGACGGAACAGCCGATGGAAACGAGGCCTGGCGTACCGCAGAACGGAGGAAACAACCTTGTGTTCGATCGACCATGTTTGAAATGGGATCCTGTTCATCGGGAGGGGTCTGGCGTACCACAAAACGGAGGAAACAGACCTCCTACGATCGAAACGGGGGTCCTGTTGATCAGGAGGGGTGTGGCGTACCGCAAAACGGAGGAAACAGACTTGTGTTGGAGGGCTAAGGTCGAAACGGGGGTCCTGTTCATCGGGAGGGGTGTGGCGTACCGCAAAACGGGACTCCGCGGGATATTGTTCATCTCCATCGTCGACCCCCTCCAGCCTCCACGGGCTACTGTTCATCCACCGTCGACCTCCTCCAGCCTCCACCTGCGGCTGTTCATCCATGGGCTCCAGTTCATCCAGCCTCCACCGCGCGCTACTCCACCTGCTATTGTTCAACCAGCCCTCTCCACGGGCTCCTGTTCAACCACCCCTCCACGAGCTACTGTTCATCCAGCCCTCCATCATCTACTGTTCATCCTGTCCTCCACGGGGTGGTCCTGTTCATCCAGCCCTCCATGGGGTCCTGTTCATCCAGCCCCAACCGAATCGATCGATCGGGGTCCTATTCATCCAGAGGCAACACCACGGGGTCATGTTCATCCACCCCCACCGTGAACTGTTCATCCAAACCCCCCAGCAACACTCACTGTTCATCCAGAGGCAACACCAGAGGGTCCTGTTCATCCACCCCCACCAGAAACTATTCATCCAAACCCCCCAGCAATGCTCATTGTTCATCCAGAGGCAGCATCGATCGGCTTCAGTTAGTAGTAGTAGCGAAGGAATCGCTTGATCGGGTTCTGTTGGGGATATTACTACTGGACGTAAACCGGCCAGGAGTAGCCGGGTTAGCTCCTTGAAGATAGAAGCCCATGAAGACGTGAAGATGGTGGCGCTTTATGAAGGCCCAAGTCCCAAAGGCGGGTTAAAGCATGTAGATGTAAACCGACCCTGTCATGTAACTTGTGTTGTAAGTTAGAGGAATAGAGACCGAGCCGGACATATCTATGATCCGGCCTCGGGACTTTGTAAACTGGCGGGCGCCAACCTATGTATATAAAAGGGACGACCCGACCACGGTTTGAGGACAACAGACAACAACTCGAGAGCCAGACAAAGCGGATTCGCTCCATGGCCTTCAAAACCCTAGCAATACCAATCACAACTAGACGTAAGCTTTTACCTTCACCGAAGGGGCCGAACTAGTATAAACTCCCTGTGTCCCCTTGTCCGGTTTAACCCCTTTAAGCTAACCCGTTGCGATGGCTCCACGACTAAGTCCTTTCACAAGGACATCTGCCGTGACAAACCCACGACAGTTGGCACCCACCGTGGGGCTATCGCACGATGGTTTCGAGTTCTTGAAGGGCAGCTTTGATGGACTCAAGGGATACGCTGTGGGCCGGATGACGAAGAGTCGTCGCGGCAAGCTCTACATCGACAACGCAGGATGGGTTCCCGAGGCCAATTCAATCGCATACCGGTACCGGGTCCCCTTTGGTGGGATTCACGTATTCATCAGCAAGATTGGCGAACCGGCCCGTGAGCCGGACATCTGCACCGACATCATCGAGACGGCTCAGCGTGCAAGCCCTTCACCGGTTCACCCCATGGCGAAGCATTTTTTCGTAGGTCTCATCCATGGAGCGGAATACGAGGACGGACCGGCGTCCGATGGAGAAACCGTTGTCTGTTCCGACGACGAGTCTTCTGGAGAGACCGAATCGCTCTATCAGTTGCAGGATGGCCGGATTAGTGGGGGATCCGAGGGCAACAGTATTCCGGACTCCCCTGATCTGCCAAACCGGGCCGCTATCTTCATGGCCGGTACACAGGAGGCGCCTCATTCCTCAGCTGCCGCAGCAATACTCTCCGGTTCAACAACGGCCACGCCAGCAGGGGCTGGAAACTATGCGCCACCTCCGGCTCATGTCCTGTCTGACTTGTTCGACGCTTTGGCAACATTGATGGCTGTAGAGGTGGATGCAGCAGCCCGGGATCAGTACAACGCGGAGATTGCAAAGGTGAAGGATCATATAGCTCAGGATAAAGCGGACCTAGCAGCAGAGAACGCTAGGATGGCTACAGAACGAGCCGAGTTGGAAGCTCAGGCCTACCGGATTAGGCCGGATCAGAATGCTTCCAAAGAAGTCATGAGAAGAAGGTACCGATCGCACCTCCCATCGGGTTATGAACCATGAAATCTCTTCAACATGCCAGGAGCAGGAACTAGTAACCAGCCAATATTAATCCGGACGGAGGCACCAGGAACAGGAGCGCCGGTTCAGCCGCGCACGATAGATCCGCCTTGTCAGAATAACATTGTGCCGCAATATGTTCCAACACCTCCCGGGCATTACTCCAACCCGTTGGACAACATTGTGGCCGCCGCTTCACGGTTAGCAGCTCTCCCAACCGATGGCGAGTCACCAGTTTCGGTTGAAGCACGACGGGCCAGAGATCTCCTTCAAACAGCCCTAAATCAGCAGTAGGCATATTCACACAATCGTGAGAGGATTTATTCCACCCCATGTCCAAGCCGGAGCTACAGCAGGCATGTGGAGGATGAACCGGCCGTGTCAAGCAGTGCACGTCGCCGTAACTCGCCGCGAGGACACAACCCGGCAGGGGGCGGTGCCAATGCACAGGATGTAGTGGTGATCATGGTCGTGCACGTCGGGAGGCCGAGTTAGCGGCCCTGCACGGGGCCCGTCAACCTACTCCGGTTCATCCCACTGCTTCAGTTGAACCAGGGGTAGTATTCAGTTCCTTGGGGGTGTCGTGCCTTACCCCCGCTTTGCGTAATGTGATATTGCCCAAGGACTTCAAGGGACCTCGTAAGGTACCCAATTATATCGCCGATCTACACCCAGAAGCATGGGTTGAAAGCTACGAGATGGCAATGGAGATGCTAGATGTGGATGAAGCGGTATGTGCTAAATACTTCACCATGATGTTGGAAGGAACAACTCATACTTGGTTGAAGAGCTTACCAACTAACTCTGTTGGATCATGGGCCGAATTGAAGCACCGGTTTATCCAGAACTTCAAAGATACTTGTAAGCAACCCATGTCAATTGTGGATCTGGCCGCTTGTGTCCAAGAGGAGGGGGAGTCCATGATCCATTGGGTCAAGTGGGTCTCAGCGATTTTGCATTCATCGGATCGTATCAATGCAGATACCGCAGTGCTAAAGTTGGAGGGCAATTGCCGTTTTCTGCCGCTCAAACAGAAGTTAGGAAGGCTCAAACGTCACTGCAATGATATGTCAACGCTTATGGCAGCTTTGGTTAAGTACGCTGATTCAGATAATACCAAAGACCCTGACTCAGAGGAGGACAAACCGGGGAAAGGGAAAAAGAACGGCAATGCCAAGGGTCAGCAGCATAATCCGGCAGGCCATGGGAACAGTGGTAAGCGAAAAGCCGACAACAGCTTGGACTTTGTCGCTAACACCAATGCTCAGGAGAATGGCTAGCGTCGTAAGGGCAAGCAGTCCTAGAGGGGCGGAGGTTCAGGCCCCAAGTTGGAGCGCCTGTTAAATCAACCCTGTCCAAAGCTTGGATCAAAGGAGAAGCCAGCATCGCATCTTTGGAAGGATTGTTATATCATGCGAGATTTCAAGAACTCCAATATGTTCCAGTATGATAATGGCCTGCCCAGTGGTTCAGGAGGTGGTTTCCACGGGTCGGGGTATGGAGGTGGCAGTTCCGGTTCAGGATTTCAGGGCAATCAAACCGGACACATCAATCAAGGGCACCAAGGCAACTAGGGAGGTTACAACCATCAGGGGAACCAGCAGCAGCAACAGCAGTCGGGTTATCAGAGCAATCCTAAGCAGCTAAATAGTGGGCAATATCATGTCTTCACCACTAGCTTGTGTAAGCATGATCAAAAGCTTCATAAGAGGGCAGTAAACTCTGTTGAACCGGCGGTGCCTCAGTATTTGCGCTGGTCTGAGCAACCCATTTTGTGGAGTAGAGAGGATCACCCACCCCAGGTTGACAATCCGGGTCACTTGGCCCTAGTGGTGGCCCCTCAAGTTGGGGGATATAAGTTCACGAAGGTACTCATGGATGGGGAAGCAGTATCAACATTCTATATTATGATACCTTCCATCGTATGGGGTTGAGAGATAAGAGTCTTAAACCGTCAAATACTGTTTTTCATGGTGTGGTACCTGGCAAGTCTGCATATCCAATAGGCAAGATAGCCTTAGAGGTGGCTTTTGGAGATGACTATGATTCAAGGTCAGAAACATTGACTTTTGAGGTGGTGAAAATCAAAAGTCCGTCTCATGCTTTGTTTGGGCGACCGGCTTATGCTAAGTTCATGGCGAGGTCATGTTATGTTTATCTACACCTTAAAATGCCAGGTCATAAGGGCACTATCACAGTACATGGAAGCAGGAAGATTGCTTTGGAATGTGAGGAAGGTGATGCAGCTTATGCTGAGTCAGATTGTGCCGCGGAGGAATTGAAGTTTCATAAGGACCAAGATGATCCGGCAGATATGACTTCTTTGAAAAAGCCAACTACGGAACACGATCCGGCGTTGAAATTTATATCGGCCACAGATACTAAGATGGTTGATTTTGTTCCTGGCGATTCATCCAAGCAGTTCAGCATCAGTGCTAACCTGGATCCCAAATAGGAAAGCGCGCTCATCGAGTTCATCCGTGAGAACCGGGACATCTTTGCATGGAAACCTTCTGACATGCCAGGTGTACCGAGGGAACTCGTTGAGCACACACTTAACATTGATCCTAAGTTTAAACCGGTCCGACAGTTTCTCCGCCGCTTCAATGAAGAAAGGCGTAAGGCTATCGGTGAAGAGGTAGCTCGGTTGTTGGCCGCAGGGTTTATCATGGAAGTCTTTCACCCAGAGTGGTTGGCTAATCCGGTGTTGGTTCTTAAGAAAAACGACACTTGGTGTATGTGTGTAGATTACACGGACTTGAACAAAGCTTGTCCTATAGACCCCTTTGCCCTCCCTCATATTGATCAGATCATTGATGCTACGGCGGGTTGTGACCGTTTGTGTTTTCTGGATGCTTACTCTGGTTATCATCAGATCAAAATGGCAGTTAAGGACCAGGAGAAGACAACTTTCATCACTCCCTATGGAGCCTTCTGCTATGTCTCCATGCCCTTTGGGCTCAAGAGTGCCCAGGCGACTTATCAACGTTGTGTTCAGAATTGTCTTCATAAGCAGAATGGGCATAATGTTCATGCATATGTGGATGATATTGTGATAAAGTCCAGGAAGGAGGAAACATTAATAGACGATTTGAGAGAAACCTTTGACAACCTCCGGGTTTACAAGATGATGCTCAATCCGGAAAAGTGTGTCTTTGGTGTACCGGCGGGCAAACTCTTGGGTTTTGTGGTGTCAAATAGAGGCATTGAGGCTAATCTGGAAAAGATCTCAGCGATTACATCTTTGGCTAAGCCGACGTGTATCAATGACGTTCAACGTTTGGCCGGTCGGATTGTGGCTTTGAGCCGGTTTATCAGTCGTCTTGGGGACAAGGCTATTCCTTTATATCAGATGTTGAAGAAAACAGATGATTTTGTCTGGAGCGAGGCGGATGATAAAGCGTTTGAGGATCTGAAGAGGCAGTTAGCTGAACCGCCTGTGCTTGCTGCACCAATCGATAAGGAGCCGTTATTGCTATATGTGGCTGCTAATGCCCGAGCTGTTAGCGTGGCTATTATGGTAGAGCACAAGGAAGCTGGCAAGGAATATCTGGTTCAACGGCCGATTTATTATATCAGTGAGGTGCTCATTGAGTCAAAATAGAGGTATCCACATTGGCAGAAGCTGGTGTATGGAGTGTTTATGGCAAGCCGGAAGCTTAAACACTATTTTCAGGGTCATCCTATCACAGTGGTCAGTTCAGCCCCTCTAGGAGATATCATCCAAAACAGAGAAGCAACGGGCCAGATTGCCAAATGGGCTATTGAGCTTGGACCTCACGGGCTCAAATACATACCTCGCACAGCGATCAAATCCCAAGCACTCGTGGACTTCATCAATGATTGGACGGAGTTGCAGGCACCAGAGGAGAAGCCAGATAATACGTACTGGACTATTCACTTTGATGGATCCAGATAGTTGGAGGGCTCGGGGACTGGAGTCATACTAACTTCCCCAAGAGGTGACAAGTTTTGTTATGTCCTCCGTTTAATGTTCCCTTCTACTAACAATGCAGCTGAGTATGAGGCTTTGCTCCATGGTCTGCGGATGGCTAAGTAAATGAACTTAAGCCGGGTCAAGTGCTTTGGGGATTCAGATCTGGTGGCTCAACAGGTGTCTGGCACTTGGGATTCTAAAGACCCACTCATGGCTGCATATCGGCGAGAGGTGGACACCGTGGCTGGTCACTTCAAAGGTTATCAGGTGGACCATATAGACCGGTGAAATAACAAAGCGGCGGACGCTTTAAGTCGCCTTGGTTCTCAGTGGAAACCGGTTCCACCAAATGTCTTTCTTGACGTGCTGCATAATCCGTCAGTCAAGGTACCAACAGAGGAAGAGTTGGCTATTCCTGATCCGGAGGCTCAATTGGTGGCGGCTTTGCATGTCATATCGGATTGGACAATCCCATATCTGGCTTACATGAACCGGGGTGAGTTACCGGACGATGAAACCTTGGCCCGATAGGTAATCCGGCGTTCCAAGTCCATGACCATAGTCAACAGGGAGTTACATCGTTACAGCGTCTCAGGAGCAATTCAGCGTTGTGTCTCTCCTCAAGAGGGTTGTGAGATTTTGCGAGAAATCCATGAAGGGGATTGTGGTCACCACGCCGGTTCAAAGTTGTTGGTTGCTAAAGCTTTTCGCCACGGTTTCTACTGGTTAACAACTCATGCTGATGTGGAGGATTTAGTCAAGAGATGTGACGGTTGTCAAAAATTCGCACGTCGTGCTCACATTCCAGCTCAGGAGTTGAGGATGATTCCAATAACTTGGCCGTTTGTGACTTGGGGGCTTGATATGGTTGGACCCTTCAAGCGATCCAAGGACAAAAAGACCCACTTGTTAGTGGCAGTTGATAAATTCACCAAATGGGTGGAAGCAGAGCCAGTCAGTAAGTGTGATGCGGCCACGGCGGTTCAATTTATCAAAAAGGTGATATTCCGATTTGGTTTTCCACACAGCATTATAACTGATAATGGTACTAATCTGTCAAAGGGAGAGATGGAGGAATTTTGCTAACGTGAGCACATCCGGCTTGATATAGCATCGGTGGCTCACCCCCAGTCTAATGGTCAAGTGGAGAGGGCAAATCAAGAAATTTTACGAGGTATCAAACCCCGGCTTATGGTTCCTTTGCAATGGACATTGGGTTGTTGGGTTGAGGAGCTACCTTCTGTGTTATGGAGCATCAACACCACACCCAACAGGTCTACAGGTTACACACCTTTTTTCATGGTTTATGGAGCAGAGGCAGTTCTTCCTAGTGAAATCCGTCACGACTCGCCCCGGGTGACAACCTACATTGAAGCTGACAATGAGAAGGCACGTCAGGATTCCCTGGACCTGTTAGATGAAGAGCGTGATCTTGCAGCAGCACGTTCGGCGATTTATCAACAAGATCTCCGACGTTATCACAACTGTCGGGTTAAGACCAAAACCTTTCAAGAGGGTGATTTGGTGCTCCGGCTCATCCAGGATCAGACTGATATGCACAAGTTATCCCCACCTTGGGAAGGACCATTTGTGGTCAGCAAGAATCTGCACAACGGGTCATACTACCTCATTGATGTTCGAGAGCACAAAGACTCATGTAAATCAGAGGAGGAGACCAAGTAGCCGTGGAATATAGCTCTTCTTTGGCCTTACTATACTTGAGCCACAAGCTCTTCATATGTACATATTTCTGACAATGTATATATTATATAATAAACCGGAGCCTCGAATAAAGCGGGGTCTCTGTTCTTTTTTACATCATGTGTGTTCCTATAAGGATTTCTGCTAACAAAACAAAATTTTGTTAAACCGGTCTATGAAGTCGCACGGATACAAAGGGATTTTACTAGGGGGCTTGGTCGTTATCACACCATAGCTACACCTCCTAATAGGCGTTAAGCCACAAAATAAATTATGTGGGGCCAAAGAGAGTGTTGCACAAAGCACAAACTCAAACATGGGCACCCACTGAGCACAGCTCACAAAGTTACTTGGGGGCTCTTTGTGCAAAGCAACAAAGAGTTTGAAAGGACACTTGTAATTGGCTATCAAGCCACGGCTTGGAAGCCCGGTGTATTCACCTAAAACCCCGGGTTAACATGCCTTCATCAAGTAAGCCACTCCTGTCCAGGTAATCCCGTTATGACCCGTCGAACGTTTGACAAGTCAATATTTTACAGACCCTGAACTTGTCAAAGTTAAAACGATGATTGGTTAATTGGAGGCCCATCTTAAAAGGCTTTGTTAAATGGTTTAACTCAGAGGCCTGGAAGCCCATGAAAAGCCTCGATTTGGAGCCTGGCAGCTCGTAAAAAGCCTTGCATGTTTCTTTTTTCGAATCTTATTTGCTAAGTTTTCTGCCTTTATTGAGGTTCATAATATGTTTTGATAAACCGGTGTCTTTGGCCCGGCTTGACTTTCAACTACACGTTGTCAGTACATGATCAGTTACAAGCCGGCGTTCCTTACCCCGGTCTGGTTTGACTAAAACACCAGTGCTATAAAGAAAACCCGGTGATTATTATATCCCAGTACGGTTTATTATCATAATCCGGCAAAAAAAGGACGGAGTTATCAACACTCCGAATTGGTGCTGACACCTTTACAATACAAGCAGTTGGTCAACCAACGAGGTAGGTTGCACATATTACTTTTTATACAAAAACTTTGATCATTCATCTAAGTATTGTATATTTGTTGAGCATCATAACCCGTCCAATGGTAAACCGCTAGGATACTTTCAAGTTCTTGTATCCAGGAACACATCTCATCATAGGCAATGCATAAATAGATCCCAAAAAGTGGAACAAATTTTCACGAAGTGTCACAAAACATGCCTGATGGCATGATAGATAAAGGAGTTTTTTCTATCCTATTACACGAAGCTTCAAAGCGGCCACAAGTGCATAATTGTTTTTTGGCATTGGCATACAAATATCTAGTAAACCGGCTGCCGGTTTAAGACGCTTCGTCTGGACGGTTTGATGGTTGAGGGTCAGTTGGTGCGATCACTTCTCCTTCATCCCTTCCCAGACGCTGGAAATCAACCGTCGACCAATCGATTCCAGTTAAAGCTTGAAACACGACCTCTTCATGGATAAGGCTGGAGGGGTTAATGTCAGGAGCAAAGGTATTCTTACTGATTGGAGGCACAAGTTCTTCGACTTCATGGATTTCGGCAGGCTGTCTCTTCCCTTCAGTGTCATAAGCCGGTTGGAAATGAGATAAGTTTGTGTCCTCTACCAGTTTGCTGGCTATTGGTCGCATTTCTTTGGTCAGCCTTCGGAGGTCACCATTGTCGAAGTTTGAACCGTCCTCCTTTAGACCTGGATATCCTTTAATAATGTCCTCCGCTTCAAGATCTGGGATCCATGCCTTGTCTCGGATTAGTGCGGTTAATGCGCCTGCTCTTGCAGCTGCCTTCTTCAGTTCGTAATCCGGGCTGGTAACATGGCCAACTTCTCAAGAGTTTCCTTTATCAGTGATGGTGCCGGTTTATTGTATGCCGCGGTGCAAATAGCCCACTGGGGCCCAGAGTACAACTGTTCAATCAAGGTATATGCCGCTTTAAGCTTCATCCGCATATATGTGCCCAGATGAGCAATACGAGTGCCTGTTACGGTTTAAAATCAGCATTCAGATCAATGATGAGGTTCCATAAATTCGACAAACTGCACAACGGGATACTTACCAAAGACAACGGAAGTCATGGCATTGATTTGCCGTTTCAAACCAGCTAGTTCATCTACAACTGGTTTCAGGGCTACTTCGGCATCCTCAGCTCTTTTGGTTAAACCGGTTTTCTCGGTTTCCCAGTCAGCACGGTCTTTGTTAAAAGACTCTTTCAGCTTTTCCATTGCTGCCAGGGCTTTGGTCAGCTCTTCTTTGGCTTTCGTAGCTTCTGCTTGTTGGGACTTCACGTTCTCTTGCAAATCAGTGGTCCGGGCATCTCTATTGCTTAGTTCGGCCTACAACATTGCAGAAATGTCAAACAACAGAATATATATTTTCTAAAGTACAAAGCGTATAACAAGTTATGCACTTCGTACTTGGGAGCTAATGCCTATTTGCTTTGATTCACTACATCTTTTATAAAGTCTCCAGAACAATGCAAGCATTATCCTTGATACTTGGGGGCTAATGTACATCTGTTCAAAACGGACGCATGGATTAAAATCCGGATTACCTTGCAATGCTAAACCGGACTTTGGGGGCTACGCTGAGGAAAGTTATACATTGGTAAAGTATTGGCCTTGGGTTTCACTAAGGATCTAACATTTTGCGGGTCAGTGGGAGAGACTTAAAGTATTACAAAGACCCGGTTTACGATTAACATCCTAAAGTGACCCTTGGGGGCTACTTGGGCTAGCATTTCATCTTTGGAATCAAGAAGTAAAAGGAGATGAAAATACCTCATAGCGTTCCTTCATCAAATTAACCAAACCAGCTTCATAGTCACGGTTTGAGAGCAAATGGTTTAAGAAACTGGAGTGAAGCTCTTTAGCGTTGAGATGGGCATAACTTGATAAGTCAGTACTCCATTTGCCCTTTTCCCTAGCAGCACGCTCTTCTTTGGCAGTATGTTGGGCCAAGATTACAGGATGGCCAGGAGAGCTGTGTCCTATGCCAGTAATGATAACATCATCTCCTTGGCCTTCAGTGGTTTTTGCGGGTGATGACGGAGTTTCAATATCTTTCATCGGACTAGCCCGGTTTGGAGCTGTCGGATCAGTGTCAGGCACAACAGGGTCAGCTTCTGGTGGTTCATCAGTATTCTGATCTTGAAGGGGCGGTTCATCAGAGGCGGCTTCAGGATGAGGACCCTCCGGTTCACGAGTTTGGTCCGTTTCACCTCTCTGCTCTTCTTCAAAAACTGCCTGGTCTTCTGACGGATTGTTGACCCAAGTTTTCTTACTAGGTCTGGCTTTGCCTCTGCAAATAAATTAAAATAGGGTTAGCATCTTATTCAAGATTTGTAACGCATTGGAAGAAAGAGTTTGAAAACTTACCCAACCACAGTTTTTAGAGGAGGGAGTTGGGTTGCTGTCGACTCGGCAGAGGATGAGGGAGGTGTCACCTGATAATTTGAATCGGACGGATTAAGAGGTTGTCTGAAATAACCTGCCTTGGGATAAGAATGGTCAGAAGTGGAAGAGACCTCAGACCGGCGCTTCCGAACCGGGGTATCAGGTAAACCGGCCGAAGTGACCTGTTGGCCACTGTGCCGGGTTGTCCGGCGAGCTTCATGTTGCTGTGTCTTCAAAATAAATGTTGGGTCCAAGTAAGCAAGAGGATGAGAAAAGCTTACTTTCCGGACTGCTTGACGGGTTTTTTGTGTTGGCATAGAGTTTGAACTGGAGGAAAGGGTAATCACCTCTACATCATCAGCTTGGCTGCCTTCTACGCCCTCCTGATAAAGATCATTGTTAATGAGGTGCATGAAAAGGGAGCCAAGTGAGTCAAGTTCTACCTCAACTTCCGGATCATCAGCATCTTCATCAAGTTCCATGTCTATCCGGTCAGCCATTTTCCGCTTTGAGGTCCGCTTGACGGCTTTGGTTTTGGGACGAGATGGTTTGACCGCTTTATCCCCGGTTGGCTTTACTGCTTTATCTACAAATTTCCGTTTCCAGAAGGGATCATCACCCTATTCATACATAAACAGAAGAAGGATTACAAGTTGAACAAGTTAAAGATATCAAAGATGAAAAGAAAGTATAGTGCTTACCACAGGCGGTTTGTTCTTAGTATAGAAGGGGTTCAAGCCGGTTTGACGACAGACTGATTCCGATTCATTCAAAATTTTCTTCACGCCTTCAGTGACCTCTTCATCGGTCACCTGAATGTTGATATGGCGTTGAGGGTCTTCAACATCACCGGTGTACTCACACATTAAACCGGGGCGGTGACTTAGCGGTAAGACACTCCAAGATATCCAACAGCGCACGAAATCAACGCCTGTTAAACCATTGGCCATAAAGGCCCGGAGCTTGGCGAGTTGAGGGGCATATTTGGCCCCTTCTGCAGAGCTTAAGCGTTGCGGCATTGGATGGGTGTTGGAAAGCCGGTGATCACGATAGCCTGGAAGGGGATTCTCATCTTTAGGAGAAGTATCTCTGCAGTAAAACCAAGTCTGGTTCCATTCCTTACGGTGGCTGTGCAGTTTGGCATGAGGGAATTCAACTTCTTTCCGCTTTTGAATTGAAACACCACCAAGTTCAATATTGGGGCCATTTACAAACTCTGTATGCCGGTTCAGATGAAAAAAGTCCCGGAATAGCTCAGCAGTGGGCTCTTCTTGCAAGTACGCTTCACAGAAAACTTGGAAGTTGCATATATTGGACACCGAGTTGGGTCCAATATCTTGAGGATGGAGTTGGAAACTGGCAAGAACATCCCGGAAAAACTTTGACCCTGGCGGTTTGAAGCCACGGCCTATGTGGTCGACAAAGATCACTACCTCACCCTCCCTCGGGGTAGGAGGATTCTCTGTTCCTGGAACTCGCCACCGGATCTCCGTCTTCTTTGGCAAGGTGCCGATACTAACCATTTCATTCAATTGATCTTCGGTGATCCGGTAGGGGACCCAGTTGCAAGCGGCAAACTGTTTTGCCATTGTGAAATGAAAAACTGAAAAGGAAATGCCGGTTTACGAGTCATTCATGGAGGAGCGCAAGATGCAATGGAATAAACATATACCGGTATGTGAAATTGCGTAAACCGGAGACTAATATAATAGTGAATGACAAGGTCATATGAAGGGCATACATGTGTTGTTAAACCGGACTATTACCATCAACATGCAGAAGGGTTGCCGGATTATTAGGGGACTAATGGTATGAGATAGATTGTTTTTACAAAGGTAAACCGCCTACATGGTACAGAGGATACAAATCTAAGGCGAAAAGGGCTAAGTAAGGAAAAACAAGTTTCACAGGATCACATGGGAATTTTGGATCTACCGAAGACAGAAAGGCAAAAATATTTTGACCTAAAAAAGGTAGGACCCAAAGCAGGTTGTAAAGGTTCAGATCAGTTTTTCGCGTGCAAAAAGTTTGTGGTGGTAGCGGAAAATAAACCATTACGCGGAATATATCAACATTGAGATTTTCTATCCATAGAATAAGGAGGAGCAGGAAAAAGCAGCATCGGAACTCCGATGAACTTCAATGAACTACAAAGAACAAGGAAACCCTAGACAGATCTACAAGGGGGGGGAAAGAAAAGGACTTACAGTGACTGTTGAAGCAACAGAGGAACACCGCAGCTCTCTGGTAACAGTCAGATTGATGCAGCGGCCTTTGTCGAAGCAGAGGAGAAACTCGGTAATGGTGGTGGCGCTCAGGGGCCACTACTAGGGAAAACCTTATACACAGAACTTTAGCAGTAGCGCGGGTCAAAGAAGCACGTTGGTGCTAAGTAGCAGTAGCGCGCTTGTGCAAATCGCGCTGTAGATAAAGTTTTAGCAGTAGCGCGTCTTGTTCTAAACACGTTACTACTAAAATTCCCACGGCTTAGCCGATAGGCTACACATAGTAGTAGCGACCTATATCGAACCGCGCTACCACTACTTTCTTTGTAGCAGCGTGTTTTAATCTAAACTCGCGACTGCTAAAGGATATAAAATTAAATGGAAAGCACGTAGAAAGGTAATTGAAAATGAAAGAAATAGAATAAGGTGAAAGGAAAAAATGTGAAGAAAACTAAATGAAAAAGGGGGGAAAAGAGAAAGGAGTAGCAGTAGCGTGTATCCCAGAACGCGTTGTAGCTAACGTAGCAGTAGCGCGCTTTCTGGAACGCGCTACTGCTACTTCTGACTTAACCACGGGGTTCGTCCTTCCCCACGGCCACTTCCCCCAAATCCAGCTCTCCACTCTCGCCGCCGCTGTCCCCCGTCGGCCGCCGCACGCTCTCCACACACCCTCTACGCTGCACCCGACCCCAGATTCAACGCCGCCCCCGCCCCTACCTCAATGCCACCCCGGACGCCGCCCCCAACCCCGACCTCGACACCGCCATCCGCCGCGCGCCCGAGCCCCAACCCCGACCTCGACGCCGCCTGCCCCTCCCTCGTCGCAGGCACCCGAGGTGAGCACGCCTGCTCCTCCCTCTCCCCTACCTCTGCCTAGGGCTTCTTTATATTTTAGTTGCATCAAATTAGTTAGGGTTCATGTAAGGGTGGAAACGTATCGGATGAGGATGCGGCTCAAATGAGTTAGGGTTCATGTAAGGGTGGAAACGAATCAAATTTCTAAGATGAATAATAAAACGAGTAAAATTTGACCACTTATTTCACTTTATAGTTGGATAATTGGAATATCCGCTACCACTTTCCACCCCTAGCTTCATCAAATTAGATGGTAATTAGGGCAGTAGTTCCTAGGTACTAATTAGTTAGTAAGAACTAGGTACTAATTAGGCACTAGTTTATTTTTATTTATAGTAAGTTTATTTTTAATAACTAGTTGAATTAATAGAACTAGTTAGTAAGAACTTGTTGCTATTTTTTTAGTTAAAGCAATTTTTCCCGCATCGACGTGGATGATGCCTATCCCGCATCCTTGTCGTCGAGTCGGCGGAGGACGACACCTGCTTGACCAGATGGGCCATGTCCGGGACTGGGCTCCGCCGGGGTGGTACTGGGAGGCGCTACCTACCGGGGGGCGCAGGTTGGTGAGGAGCCAGCCTCTCATTGACCCGAACCTTCTTTGGTAGCGGTCGCGTGGGCCAGTGATGGTCCAGAGGCTCGAGGACCCCGCGGAGGTGGTGTGTCATCGTGTCAGTGAGGAGGACGCGCACGTCTGTCACTACTTCTTTGCGTTGGAGCATAGGTTCTCCAATACCTGGCAGGTTCTCCAGGGATCTCACTGGACCTATGATCCCGTGATGGTTCCTTCTCTGTGGGTGTCCACCGCCCGCGCCGATACCCGTCGTGTGCTAGGGTTTTAGTTGTATTAGTGATGTTATATGTATGACACTATTCAGGATGTATTAGTGATAATATTCGATGATGTATGGATGCATGAGATGATTTACTTTTGCTTATTGAATGCATGCTAATTTGAGTCCTATAAGATATTTTGAAATGTATATCTTGTGCTTGCCCAAGTGGCCGGTCATGTTTGCAGGTTACACCTCTGAGTGGCCTATGTTTTGCCGGAGTGTTGATTCATTTCCGTTCCGGCAAATTTCAGGCGCTCGATATGTCCTATTTTAGCAAAGGTCATGCCGGATTTTTCCGTGAATTTTGGCATGACTTGTGCCAGAAGATGTAGGAAATATCGAGTGCCCCGGATTTGTGTGTTGAGTATCCTGGTAGTTGTCTTCGATCGATTTTCAATTAATGTTGTAACTATGAACATAGGAAATGTCTGACGATGAAAAGGATTTCGGTATTTGCAAATACTGCGAAGATGAGCGCGGCCTGTGCGATAGAATCTTCCTAGATGATGATAGGCGCTTCAGCATCAAGCTGGAAGAGAACTTCGAAGTGGATACAGTAAGTCACAACGACAAGTCTTTTTTCGTAATTAAGCATGACATTTGCTTCAACTTATAATTTAAGCATGACATTAAGCATGACAAGTCTTTTTTTGTACTATTCTACTAGCGTATCCCCTGCCATGCAAGAGTTTTTGTATTGGATAAGATAGGTTTCAGTCATACTATGGAGGAAAAGAAAGTTTACTTGAAGACCGAGCATGGTTATATTTTCCATGCAAAATTATACAATTCAGACGACTACACCTATTTTGGATGCAAAACATGGCGAGCACTATGCAAGACTTATGCATTTGAGCCTGATATGGTTATCACCTTTGATATTCGTCCGGAAGATGATATTGAAGGTAATACCGACATCTGGGTCGATGTGCAGACGCCTACAGTTATACCATTATTTAAGTTTCTCAGCCATATTTATGTCTTTGATATTGTTTATTCAAAAATAGTTGACAACTAATTTGTATTTTCAGCTTATTTTGGTGCAAGCAAACATGTCCAGCGCTTGGTAGACAGGACCTACTACAGTCCCGAGGCTGAACTAAACTGCGAGGAGCTAAGTCATTATGTTTCATGGCTTGAGGATCTTGATACTGTCAAGACAAATTTTCTTCCTACATTTAGAAATGTTAGTACTGAAAACGTGCGACCAATAGTGTTCATAATGAACTATGGTCACATCTATTTAGGAAGGATGGTAAGATTTTTACTATCTATCCTCAGTGCATCTTTTCCATACATTATTTTTGAAGCTAAACTTCATTGCTAAGTATGTTACCATATGATGTTCTTCAACAGGGACTCCCGATGAATATTGTGCCTTATGGGATTGAGACTAAAGGTACCATGAGTATTATTAGCTTACGGCCAAGATATCCTACAGATTACTTTAGTGCATTCAAGATTAGCGACGGATGCTTAATAGTGCAAGACTGGACCAAATGTGTGATGGAGAAGCGCAGAGAAGTACTAGGGGGCAGCAAACAGATGCGCTATCCATGATTAGGAGACAAGTTCATCTGCATGCTCCAACTTGATCAAGGAGGAGAGCTACACATGTTTTATGTTATTTTACCTAAGAAAGAGCAGCAGGAGTGATTAGCTAGCTAGAAATGAGTTTGAGGATGATGATGTGCTACACTATCACTATGATGATAAAATAGCTAGTGTTGGTGGTAATGACTATGATGATTATTATTAGCTAGTGTTAGTGGTGATTAAATAAATACTGTTGGTGGTAATGACTATGATGATGATTAAATAGCTTGTGCTGGCGGATTAGATTCAAGTGGAGGAAACATGTGGTGCACATTGAAAGTACTACTAGTCCAAACTGATCAAGTTTGGATTAGTAGTATACTTTTGACATGCACCACATATTGCCTCCACTTGAACCTAATCCACCTTCATTTGACACACTGTTATGGACATAATGTTGTAAACCTCATAACTGGTATTGTACCAATACTTGTACGATGGCGCATAAATACACTAAAAATAAAAAATAAAAAAGAATACTAGTAGTGATGGAGAGAAAACACGCTGCCAGTAGTTACATTAGCAGTAGCGTGAAAGTGAACAAATGCTACAGCTATTTGTCCTAGCAGTAGCGCGTGCGGGCACGCGTTACTGCTAAGCAATAGCTGTAGCGCCTTATTAGTAGCGCTCCTACCCGCGCTACTAGTGAGCAAAAAACCAGCGCTACTGCTAGGGTTTTCCCTAGTAGTGGGCAGAGGTGTCGCGAGGAGGAAGAAGAAGCGAATGAGACGGAGGGAAAAATGATAAGGACCCATGGCCCTATTTATAAGGCGAAGCGATAAGGCGACAAGTGCGGGAATCGAGGAGCTCAAAAATGGATAGTTAATAATGGTGTCGCTTCGATGACTGGATATGCATTAATGAAGGTAATCTTTAGCTTCAACGGATAGATGACGTCAGGGCGGTTTATCATGATCCTGGAGTATGACGTCACGGCGGTTTACAAGATCAAGGTGAAGATGCAAGGGAGGAATTTTTCTAAGTATTGAAGATTGACATGAACAAGTTCAAACCAATCTGGGGCCTAATGTTGGGGATATTACTACTGGACGTAAAAACCGGCCAGGAGTAGCCGGGTTAGCTCCTTGAAGATAGAAGCCCATGAAGACGTGAAGATGGTGGCGCTTTATGAAGGCCCAAGGCCCAAAGGCGGGTTAAAGCCTGTAGATGTAAACCGACCCTGTCATGTAACTTGTGTTGTAAGTTAGAGGAATAGAGACCGAGCCGGACACTTCTATGATCCGGCCTCGGGACTCTGTAAACCAGTGGGCGTCAACCTATGTATATAAAAGGGACGACCCGGCCGCGGTTTGAGGACAATAGACAACAACTCGAGAGCCAGACAAAGCGGATTCGCTCCTTGGCCTTCGAAACCCTAGCAATACCAATCACAACTAGACGTAGGCTTTTACCTTCACCGAAGGGGCCGAACTAGTATAAACTCCCCGTGTCCTTGTACGGTTTAACCCCTTTAAGCTAACATGTTGTGATGGCTCCATGACTAAGTCCTTTCACAAGGACATCTGTCGTGACAAACCCACAACAGGTTCAGTTAAGAGCCATCGATCGATCGCTCGGGTTCAGTAACACGTAGCCTGCAGTGCAATCGCTCGGGTTCAGTTAGAGCCCAACGCCTCGCTCGGGTTCAGTTAGAGCCCAATGCCTTGCACCCACGCGCGTGCGTGTACGAGACAAACGTGCATCGCTCGGCCCCGACCACCCACCGTAACCGGGAACACCCCGATATTTTCCTCACCCTCGCTTCTACCACGGTTTTTTCCGTCATGGACGGCCCAAAGAATGTCATGCAGCTGTGTCTTCGGCCCGCCCAGGACGAAAAGCCCATTTTCTGTCATGATTTTTTGTCATAGAAGTAGGACCCCCACCACATCTATGATGATACCGGGTTTTGTCACAATTATCGTCATAGAAGTGTCATAAGTATGACAGAATTTTTTTTTGTTCAGCCCAAAATGTCACGGATGTGTCTTTTTTTTGTAGTGCTAGCTGGTCGCTTCCCAGTCTCTTTCTAGCCTTCACTTGTACTAAGAGGGAATACTGCTTGTTCATCCACTTCCATAAACCCCAAAAGTTATTCCATATGAGTCCACCATACCTTCCTATATGCGGTATCTACCTGCCGTTCCAAGTAAATTTGTATGTGCCAAACTCTAAACCTTCAAATCAAATTCTGTTTTGTATGCTCGAATAGCTCATGTATCAACTAGGGTTGTCTATATCTTCCATGCTAGGTGGGTTATTCTCACGAGGAGTGGACTCCGCTCCTCATTCATGAGAAAATGGCTGGTAACCGAGATGCCCAGTCCCATGCTTAAATTAAAATAATTGCAAACAAAACTCCCCCAGGATTGTTGTTAGTTGGAGGCACCTGTTGTTTCGTACAAGCCATGGATTGATGTTTGTTGGTGGTAGGGAGAGTATAAACTTTACCATTCTGTTTGGGAACCGCATATAATGTGTGTAGCATGGAAGATATCAAGATCTCTCAGTTGTTATGTTGACAATGGAAGTATACCACTCAAAATATTATTTATCTCTGTTCCAAAAATCGAGCTCTGGCACATCTACAAATCCCTGCTTCCCTCTGAGAAGGGCCTATCTATTTACTTTTATGTTGAGTCATCATCCTCTTATTAAAAAGCACTAGTTGGAGAGCACTGCTGTCATTTGCATGTATTACTATTAGTTTACATTGAGTATGATTGTGAATGAATCTCTTTTACCATGAATTACAATGTTTAGTCAATCCTTGATCTTCAGAGGTGCTCTGCATTTATGTTTTGCGGTCTCAGAAAGGACTAGCGAGATACCATCTTGTTATAACATATTATGATTGTTTTGAGAAAGTGTTGTCATCCAAGATTTACTATTATTGCTCGCTAGTTGATTATGCCATTGATATGAGTAAACATGAGAGCTAAATGTTACTGTGAATATGGTTAGTTCACAATCTTTGCTGAAAACTTGAATGCTGGCTTCACATATTTACAATAACAAGATCAAACAGAGTTTGTAAAAGTTTTTCTTTATCACTTTCAGTTTGTCAACTGAATTGCTTGAGGACAAGAAAATGTTTAAGCTTGGGGGAGTTGATACGTGTCCATCGTATCTACTTTTCCAAACACTTTTGACCTTGTTTTGGACTCTAACTTGCATGATTTGAATGGAACTAACCCGGACTGATGCTATTTTCAGCAGAATAGCCATGGTGTTATTTTTGTGCAGAAATAAAAGTTCTCGGAATGACCTAGAACTTCACGGAGAATATTTTTGGAATTTATAAAAAATACTGGCGAAAGAATCAACACCAGGGGGCCACACCCTGTCCACGAGGGTGGGGGCACGCCCCCCTGTCTCGTGAGCCCCCTAAGGCTCCACCGACCTCAACTCTGACTCTATATATTCATTTTCGGGGAGAAAAAATCAGGGAGAAGGATTTATCATGTTTTACGACACGGAGCCGCCGCCAAGCCCTAATCTCTCTCGGGGGTGATCTGGAGTCCATTCGGGGCTCCTGAGAGGGGAATCCGTCGCCATCGTCATCATCAACCTTCCTCCATCACCAATTTCATGATGTTCACCATCGTGCGTGAGTAATTCCATCATAGGCTTGCTGGACGGTGATGGGTTGGATGAGATTTATCATGTAATCGAGTTAGTTTTGTTAGGGTTTGATCCCTAGTATCCATTATGTTTTGAGATTGATGTTGCTATGACTTTGCTATGCTTAATGCTTGTCACTAGGGCCCGAGTGCCATGATTTTAGATCTGAACCTATTATGTTTCATGAATATATGTGAGTTCTTGATCCTATCTTGCAAGTCCATAGTCACCTACTATGTGTTATGATCCGGTAACCCCGAAGTGACAATAATTGGGACCACTCCCGGTGATGACTATAGTTTGAGGAGTTCATGTATTCACTAAGTGTTAATGCTTTGTTTCGGTACTCTATTAAAGGAGGCCTTAATATCCCTTAGTTCGCAATAGGACCCCGCTGCCACAGGAGGGTAGGACAAAAGATGTCATGCAAGTTCTTTTCCATAAGCACGTATGACTATATTCGGAATACATGCCTACATTACATTGATGAACTGGAGCTAGTTCTGTGTCACCCTATGTTATAACTGTTGCATGAGCAATCACATCGGACATAATTATCCATCACTGATCCATTGCCTACGAGCTTTTCATATATTGATATTTGCTTAGTTACTTTTCCGTTTCCACTGTTACAATCACTACAAAACCAATATTGTTACTTTTGCCACCGTTACCATTACTTCCATGTTACTTTGCTACTAAATACTTTGTTGCAGATATTAAGTCTTTCAGGTGCGGTTGAATTGACAACTCAACTGTTAATACTTGAGAATATTCTTTGGCTCCCCTTGTGTCGAATCAATAAATTTGGGTTGAATACTCTACCCTCGAAAACTATTGCGATCCCCTATACTTTTGGGTTATCATTTATTTTAGGCACTCCAATAGTACGTCCACTACACATTCACACATTTCACATCTTTCTACATCTACGGGGACCTACGAAAGGGTTAACGTAAATTGCCTTTCTCTCTCCTCTCTGATTTTCATGGTGGTGGGCCCCTCCCTCCCCCCAATCTACAATCAACAGTTCACATGTTTCACATTATGTTAATTACGTAACTGGGATTATGTAGGTGTAGCATTACTCGTCCTAAAAACCCAACTAAGCTAACCTCCCAGCATATCACGCGGGAAAAGACCCGGCCGCACCATTTGACTCGGGATTACCGGATTACTAGTAGTAGTATCAGTGGATCGTGCGAAGCACCAATTTTTTTGAGGGGACGAAGCACCTAGTTTAAGAGGAAAAAAAGGCGGTACACTCACAGCACCCCTGTCGCGGTCACATTGCACCCCACACATGTTCGGTCCTGCAGACGGCTCACGCAAACGGAATGCCCTTCGGCTTGACTCTTCACTTATACATGGGACTGCACTTGGAGAAACTGACCATGCGCCAAACTCCCACCGCCCACCACACGAAACCCCCCCCCCCAAATTCCCACCAAATCCCAAATTCTCCCACCCT
>NC_041380.1:409774274-409866498 GCF_002162155.2 Triticum dicoccoides
AGCCAATAATATTACCCAAACCCCCCTCCCCCTGTCCCTATCCACTCCATTCGCTCCTCCAAAGCCGCCCTTGCCGCCATGCCGATACATTAGCAGGGTTTGTCGAGGGGATACATGGTGATCCTCTCGCTCCCACAATACGCTCTCGTAGACTGTCGTCCTTTAGCCGTGCTGCCACCGCTGGCGACGTTCTTGTTGAGGCGCACGATGGTCAGCGCCGCCACCGCTGGCGACGTTCGTGCGGAGACGCACGGCGGTCAGCTTCTCCCATGGTACGCACATTCTAGACTGAGGCCCCGTGCATGTCGGTGTAGCGCTGAATGTTAGCTAATAGACGCTATTAATCTCATTGTTTGCCGAAGTAGTTTACAGTCAATATGCTCTACTTAAGAAGCTTCATTGCCCTGTTCTGCACTCAATCTGCTTAGCTGAGATGGCATGCCAAGCCCGATTAGTTGCTAAAAAAATCCAGCCATATATTTATTGTGACGTAGATTGCCATGGTCTAGTAGCCAATCTGTTAGGTGAAATAGCTCTACACCGTTTTATACTCGATCTTTGTTGCTGCGATGGCCTTCGATAGTCGATGGCTGTGTGCTCGGCCTCATTGACTGCTAAAACAACCTGCCATAATTTAGCACTCAAATTTATTTGCTAAATTAGCTTTAAATATATTTTGTTACTTAGATCTTCTCGTCCAAATATCTTGCCATAGCTTTAGATATCGACCTAGTTATTTTTTTCTGGACTTCATAAAAAAGCATATATTTTTTTCCTGTAATATCTAGTAGAATAACTAATTTCTATGTCTAACAGATGGACAGGACTGTCGTGGGGGTTGAAAATTTCATGAACTTTATTAGAGCTGAGTATGGTGGTCCAAAATCAGATGTGCTCTGCCCGTGTAGCAGTTGTATGAATTCAGTTACAAGACACCAGTCAACTGTGCAAAATCATCTACACTTGTATGGGATGTCAGTCACATATACTAGGTGGGTTCATCATGGTGAAGCTGTGAACGTCAATGTTACTGACTACATGGAAGCAGCAGATCACCATCTTGATCTGCCTGATGCTCAGGTGGAAGAGGAGGAGGTGGTGGTGGTGGTGGAGCCAGTGAGTCTGACCAACATTGAAACAATGCTACGAAATGCTCGTGCATTTCGTGAACTTTCACCCGCAGAAGAAAACTGGTGGGCCCGCATGTTGGAACAATGCAACATGGCTGTCACCCCAGGAAATAAGCTGTTAGTATTCTCAGCTATGGACACCTTTCTTCAGGTGAAGACATCTAAGCGGATGACCAACAAATCATTCGATGAGATGTTGGCTACTTTCCACAAAGCTTTCCCAGATGCATCTGAGCTGCCACACACCTACAGTAAAATGAAGAATTTCCTTTGTGTAGTTGGACTTGGATGTGATATGATGCATGTTTGTAAGAATAAATGTGTTCTATTCCGGAAGGATTATGCCAACTTAAGTGAATGCCCGAAATGCAAATCATCAAGATGGAAAGATGGTGATGCTGTGAAGAGGATTCCTCATAATGTTCTGAGACATTTTCCAATTACACCAAGATTGCAGAGGTTGTTTCATGATGCTGAAACAAGAGAGGATGTATTGTTGCATTCTAGGAACCAGGAGTACAGAGATCAGAATGTAATGAGCCATCCATATCATAGTAGTGAGTGGAAAATCTTCAATCAGAAACACAAAAAATTTGATGCTGACCCGAGAAACATTAGACTTGGCTTAGCTTCGGATGGATTTAACCCATTTGGCCACCAGAGCGCCACATATAGCATGTGGCCAGTGCTTGTTATCCCTTACAACTTGCCTCCAAATGTCTGCACCAAAGAATCAAACTACATGATGGCCTTGCTCATCCCAGGTCCAAAAAGTCCTGGAAAGGATTTTGATTTATTCATGGAGCTTCTTGTGGAGGAACTTCAACATCTATGGAGGGGTGTTCTCACTCGAGACCTATATAGAAGCCCACTAGCTAATTTCTTTCTGCATGCTATTATAGTTTGGTGCATCCATGATTATCCGGCTTTGGGCACTATGTCAGGGCGAACGACACATGGTTACAATGCATGTGTTCGTTGTGACGGGTGTCGGTGTCAAAACTGGCGGATCTCGGGTAGGGGGTCCCGAACTGTGCGTCTAAGGTCGATGGTAACAGGAGAAAGGGGACACAATGTTTTACCCAGGTTCGGGCCCTCTCTATGGAGGTAATACCCTACGTCCTGCTTGATTGATCTTGATGAATATGAGTACTACAAGAGTTGATCTACCACGAGATCGTAATGGCTAAACCCTAGAGGCCTAGCTTGTATGGTTATGATAATGTATCTATCCTCCGGACTAAGTCCTCCGGTTTATATGGACACTGGGAGGATCCAGGGTTACACAAGGTCGGTTACAAAGAAAGAAATCTACATATTTGGTCGCCAAGCTTGCCTTCCACGCCGAGGAGAGTCCCATCCGGACACAGGTGCTATCTTCGGTCTTCGTATCTTCACAGCCCATCAGTACGGCCCATAGCTAACAGGCCAGACGCCCGAGGACCCCTTAATCCAGGACTCCCTCAGTAGCCCCTGAACCTGGCTTCAATGACAAGGTATCGGGCGCGTAGATCTGTCTTTGGCATTGCAAGTCGGGTTCCTCCTTCTGAACTCCAGGGTAGTCTTCAGATGTATTGAACGTGTCCAGACCTGTAACACACACCACACACAACCATAGAGAGAATATAATATTCCACGAGTCCAATCTGCTGACAACTTTTTACAACATGACATCACGTCTGCCCGGTCACTATATCGAATCGTTTTGTCTGTCATCCCGTGTTTCAAGATGTGATTTCCATTGGCACGTCTTATCAAAGCAGAGATTGTGTCCTCTTATTGCGGTATCCTCATCAATACGGGTGTGGGTAACCCAACCGTGCCGTTTATACAATCCTTGGGAGTAGGCGAATTTCAAGGCGAGTGGGGAGGCGTTCAATATTCACTGCCTTTATAAGGATATAAGAATCCCTTTTCTCCACCCACGCCTTCTCTCTTCCTCTGCCCCTCCACTCTTGAGCTCTAGCACCCAAGGTCTCATCTGTTTCCCACTCGAGCAATCACCCAACCATGTCTAGATCTGGAGGTCAAGGCAAGTGGATGGCCTCCTCCGTCGAGGAGGACGTCTCCGAGCTTCGGGCGGCCAGGTATCTGGCAAAGGGAATCGCCCACCGCCTTCCAGCCCAGGGACAAATCGTTCCCACGCCGAAGCCCAACGAGAGGGTAGTATTCATCCCTCATTTCCTTCGCGGGTTAGGGTTTCCACTCCACCCCTTCATCCACGGGCTGATGTTCTACTACGGGATAGACTTCCACGACCTATCCCTGAACTCCTTTCTCAATATCTCGGCGTTCATCATCGTGTGTGAAGCCTTCCTCCACATCCAACCCCAGTTTGGGCTGTAGCTCAAAATCTTCAATGTGAAGCCGAAGGTGGTGGATGGCCAGCACGCGGAGTGCGGAGGCGCCATGGTGAGCAAGTTGGCCAACGTCTCCTGGCCAAAAGGCACTTTCGTGGAGTCTCTCAAGGAATGGCAGAAACAATGGTTCTACATTACAGAACCCCACGATGCCACCTGGGTCGAAGTTGCCGAATTCAATTCCGGAGCTCCCACGCGACTCACCTCCTGGGTTGAGAAGATCCTGAACTGGTGTTCGTCAGACGAGCTGACAGCGCTGCAAACGCGCATTCAAAGCATGGTGGACAAGGATGTCAAACTTGTCGATGTAATCCAGGTGATGCTAGTTCGCCGAATTCTCCCCTACCAAAGCCGAAGTCACTCTCTACGGGAGTTTAATATGAATAAGCACAAAACCCTAGAGAGGCTCTTCGAGACAACCCATGAAGACGCTTGGAAGTTTCTCTTCAAGGGCGACAAGGCACCGCCGGCCACAACCTTAGACCGTGGGTACAGCGTTAATCGCTCTGCCAGCAAGGTAAATCTTTACTGCATCCTTTACTTGCTTGTTTCAGGGATGATATCTAAGCTTTTATTATCATGACTTCTTTAGGAGTGGCTGGAGAAGGCGAAGCGGATCCAATGTCCGCCTCCGCTACCTGAAGAACCGGTCATCCCGCGTTTAGCGAAGATGATGGTGCCGGCGCCCTATAAGGCGCCAGGGAAGAAGGCCACAGGGAAGGCCAAGGGGGTCTGGAGTGGCCCCCGCCGCAAGGGCGCTTCGGACGCGACGTCCAAAGACAAGACCCGCTCCTCCGTCGCCGAAGACGACGACGATGAGGAGGAGGAGGAGGAGAACAACCCTCCCCCTATTGAGGGGAGGAAGAAGAGGGCGGCTTCCACAAATCTGGAGGTGGGGACGTCCAAGAAAGGGAAGTGATCCCTTGCGGATAACTCCGCGAGGGACGTCGACAGCAGTCCGGAGAGATGCCCCCGCACTAAGCCTCGGGCTGCATCGTAAGTGCTAAAACTCATATCCGCCCATAAACCAAGTCTTTCCTCTTTGTTGTATTGATATATTAGTTATGCTATTATAGTCCAGCCCACGACAGCTCCCAGCGATCCTCATCACGAGGTTCGCTGGACTCAAAGGCGATGGCGAGCGATTCACCGTAGGCCGCTCACTCCCCCAAGGCCAAGGACGATGAGGAGGTGCTATCCCGAAGGACTGTTCCAGGAGGGGGAGAGGCTCAGGAGGCGCCAGAAGACGAAACCCCCGTCGCTGGACACTTGGGGAATCAATCCCCATGGAGACTAGTGGGAAGGGCCGTATTCAGTTTGGCCCTCAGCCAGACTCAATTCCAGAGACCGATGCGGCTCCGGAATCCGGCACGCGACCTTCTTTGAAAGAAGGGGGATGCCTATTCCGCCGGTGACCCCTGTCCAACCAGGGGCACCGGACAATCTGCTGGAAGCGCTGTGAGGCGCTTCCATTGTGGATGAGCACCGTGTCCTTATGGGCACGGTAATTGAAAGGGTTCAGTCCGCCATGAGCGGACTAACTGAAGCCTGCAGCAGCCTGCTTACAGGTTTTGAGGTAAGCGACGCGAAAAAGAGAAAATCCCAATGTAGACAGTAGCCCCTGAGACATTGCCCGGTGTTCGAAAAGAAAAAGGTGGACAGAGGATCAATCTCCTATTGCAGGAAACTAACTAAATTTTTCTGAAATGTGAACACAGGCGTCGCTGTTGGCTGCAGCCTCGCATACTGCTGAAGTCTCCGGACTGAAGCAGAAACTGGCGAAGGCTGAGGAGGAGCTGGGCCAGGTGAAGAGGCAGCTCCAGGGAAAACAAGGTAAGTCATAACCTGTTATGTATTCGAAAAAAGGTAAAATGATATGTAGTGACCGAAATGCCATGATGTGTATAGAGGTGACGACCGAGGTCGAGGCCCTGAAAAAGGCCCTGGGCGACCCGAAGGGAAGGTTGTCAAGGAGCAGGCCGCTTGGAAGAAGCTCAAGGCCCGGGTCAATGAGGTCCAACAAGAGCTCGAGGACGCGGTGAAGAAGTGCAAGGCCTTGGAGCGTGATGCGTCGGTTCAAGAGATCGAACTCACCAAGGCTCGTCAGAGTGCGGAGGCAGCCTGGAATGAGGCCCATGGCGCCCTCCAAGAGATCCAGGAGGCCAGGAAGATCGCGGCGGGTAAGGCATTCAATATGCAAAGCAAGAATGTGAAGATGAAATATCGTTTACTAACCCGGATTCGGAGTTCTCCAGGGGCTTTTACTGATCTGCCATGCAGTCTGGCTGACGCCGCAGAGTTCTTCCGAGCCGAAGAAGGGAGCTCCACGGAGAAGATGTTCTGGTCGCAATATCTTGCGCCAGAACATCCGGTGCCCTTTAGTGATCAGCTAAAATAGATGGTCGAGCTGCATAGGGTGGCCGAACTGGCCATGAAGGATTTAATAATCCAGTTGTGGCCAGCCGAAGCTATACCCGGCAGTTACTTCGGCCTCATGAAGCGGCTGGTGGGTGCCTATCCTCGGCTGGACGTCGTCAAGCGGTCCGTCTGCATCAAGGGCGCACATCTGGCCTTCTCCTATTGCAAGGTCTGGTGGGCGAAGCTGGAAGCTGTCAAATTAGCGACCGAGGGGCCGCCGGAGGGCAAGGAGCACCGCACACCCGAGCGATACTTCGGCGATGTCTTGGAGGGGTCCCGCATTGTTGCGGATCATTGTGCGAAAGACACTATCTTTGAATGAATGTATTCGATCTCCCTCTACCTTGTATGATAAAACAAAGTGATTGTGCAATATAATGCTTGTTATGTTTTTAAATTTTTACTTCCTGTGCGGCCATGTTGTATGAAATCTGAGGGTTAACCAGTCGTCGGCTTCTACCCCCACGTAGGTAGTACGGGGGTGTTCAGGATGGAATTTAAACAATCTTGATCCAATTAGATGGTCCTTCAAGGAGTTGTTTAGCGCAACGAACCAGGCAACTAGACTATCCAGCTGTAACGCCCTCACTTAGCCATAGGAGTTCGACAATAAAAACATGGGCGCAGCCCCTAGTATCCGAACTAGAGTGCTATAAGCGTCTGGTCGGGAAGTACCAATCCTTCGCGTAATGCGGAAGAAATCTCCAACAATTTGTAACCTCCGAACAGCTGACCAGCTCTCGCCGCATTATGACAGTCAGTTTTTGGCTTTCTCTACTGAGGTGCTCCTTTGTATAAACCAAGGCACAATCGCAGTAGATCTCCCTTTACTACCTTAGCCGATAGCGGAACGTAAGGTAGCAAGCACAGGAGCCGGGCAACCCAACTATTAACCAAAGACATGATTCGGAGCCAATGCATATAATGCTAAATTCAGGGTGCTGAACTATACTTATAAAAAGTGTTCGGACTTTTGTTGCTGTAATGTGGGATGCTATGAAGCCCCTGGAAAACATCAAACGTACCAAAGTGTACGTGTGCTACTTGATAGGGTTATCCACAGGGGAGCTGAGAGAAAAAAAAGAGAGAAAGAAAACAGAAAAGGTGCAAAGGTAAACAGATGGGCTCCTAAAGCTCCAGCCGCAAACTGTTCTCATTGTAATTCAATTAGTACGTCAAGGCGCATTGATATAGGTAGTGAGATAAGAAACAGGCTATTTGACATGCCGAAACCAAGGGAGAGCTGCCTGTGGGTCCTGAAAAACAGGTAGAGTTATCGTTAACGGAATCACCTAAAAAGTCCCCCATATGTCTGCGTTTCTCGCCGTCTTGGTGTGTATATCCTTCAAGAGGACCGATGACCAGACCACCAGATGGGGCCTATGGGATTGAGACCTGAAAAGGAAACAAGTAAAAGTGAAAGTATGTGTGTATCCGATGTCGGTTGAGCCGTACTATGGACCACAATCTAGCTATGCCTCCGTCGATGCCCATGGGATTTGGAGTGCGTAGTTATGCCACCACTTGATCAGGACTGAGACGGAGGCCGGATTGCTAGTCGAGCTCCTGACGAGCCGAGCTCTCCTGCTGTAGAGTAGTTCGGACCCTCTTAACGGTGTTCGTGGGCTTGGCAGCCGAATTAAGGTTCTGGTTGAGAAGGCCGCTCTGTACTTATGCTGCTAAGGTAGTTGTGTGCTCTTTTATACGGAGGGAGCATCCCGTATTTCCATTGACCATTATGACACCGCGTGGACCGGGCATCTTGAGCTTGAGATAAGCATAGTGTGGTACTGCGTTGGATCAAGCAAACGCAGTTCGTCCGAGTATTGCGTGATAGCCAATACGGAAGGGGACAATATCGAAGATTAACTCCTCGCTTCGGAAGTTGTCCGGAGATCCAAAGACAACCTCTAGTGTAATTGAGCCCATACAACGGGCCTCTACACCTGGTATGACTCCTTTGAAGGTAGTCCTGGTGGGCTTGATTCGTGATGGGTTAATGCCCATTTTTCGCGATGTATCCTGGTAGAGCAGATTGAGGCTGCTACCTCCGTCCATAAGGACGCGAGTCAGGTGGAACCCATCAACTATTGGGTCTAGGACCAGTGCAGCTGAGCCACCGTGACGGATACTGGTCGGATGATCCCGGCGATCAAAAGTGATCGGGCATGATGACCATGGATTAAATTTTGGGGCGATTGGCTCTATCGCGTAGACGTCCCTGAGTGCACGCTTGTGCTCCCTCTTGGGGATGTGTGTAGCGTATATCATGTTCACCATTTTGACCTGAGGGGAAACTTCTTCTGTCCCCCTGTGTTCAGTTGCTGGGGCTCTTTGTCATCGTCCTCGCTTTGCGATCGCTTTTCCCTGTTCTCGGTGTTTAATTTTCCGGCCTGTTTAAAAACCCAGCAATCTCTATTTTTATGATTGGGTGGTTTGTCCGGGGTGCCATGAATCTGGCACGGACGATCAAGTATGCGGTCCAAGCTGGATGGGCCTGAATTGTTCTTTTGGAACGGCTTCTTCCGCTGACCGGACTTAGAGCCACTGAATCCGGCATTGACCGCCGTATCCTCGGTGTTATCACTGTTGTTTTGATGCTTTTATCTGTTGCGTCGAGACTTGTCTTTGTTATTTTTAACTTCAGGGGTGTCGGCGTCGCTTGCATTGTTTTTTCTATGGGCCAATCAACTGTCCTCGCCCACACAAAAGCGGGTTGTGAGTGCCGTGAGGGCCTCCATGGATTTTGGCTTTTCTTGGCCGAGGTGGAGAGCGAGCCACTCGTCGCGGATGCTGTGTTTGAAGGCTGCTAGGGCTTCGGCATCCGGACAATCGATGATTTGGCTCTTTTTAGTTAAGAACCTAGTCCAGAATTTCCTGGCAAACTCTCTGGGCTGTTGAACTGTATGGCTTAAGTCATCAGCATCCGGAGGTCAAACATATGTACCTTGGAAGTTATGGAGGAAGGCCTCTTCCAAGTCCTCCCAGCTGCCAATAGAATTTTTAGGCAGACTGTTGAGCCAATGACGAGCTGGCCCCTTGAGTTTTAAAGGGAGGTATTTGATGGCGCGGTGGTCATCCCCGCGGGCCATATGAATGTGGAGAATGAAGTCTTCGGTCCACACCGCGGGGTCCGTGGTTCCATCATATGATTCTATATTCACTGGTTTGAACCCTTCTGGGAATTTATGATCCATAACCTCATCAATGAAGCAATGAGGGTGTGCGATGCCTCTATATCGGGCCGTATCACGACGTAGCTCTGATGGAGTCCGTCTGCGGTTTTCAGCCCGCGCATGACTAAGTTTGTCACGTCTGAATAGGTGGCCGTCGTCGCGTGTCGAGGCACGTCCTCGTGATCCGTAGATTGATCTGGTATGTCCTGCTTTATTGTTCAGGTTTTGCCGGAGGTCATATGTATGGCCGTGGGATAATTTACCTCTACCAATGTGATGAGGCGGGGCGGGCTGGTGTTCGGCGTGAGTTGCCATTTTGTCCTGACCATGTGGTGGTCGGTCAGCCGCATTGTACGATGGTGGTATGTATTATGGCGCCTCCTCGTCAAACTGAGGTAGCAATATGCGCTTTGGGTAGCTTTTGGTTGGGTGCTTGAGGTCGTATTCTTCGGCTGCTAGGACATCGGTCCATTTATCATTGAGCAGATCTTGGTCAGCTTGAAGCTGCTGCTGCTTCTTTTTTAGGCTCCTTGCAGTGGCTATTAGCTGGCGCTTGAAGCGCTCCTGCTCAAGAGGTTCCTCAGGCACGATGAAATCGTCGGTGCCGAGGCTCACCTCATCCTCGGAGAGCGGAAGATAACTTCCGTCCTCTGAGTCTTCGTGTGTGGCCTATTTACCAGGGCTAACCTGCCCATCTTCCCATTCATCTTGTTCATTAGCTATTTCAACAGGGTCTTCCTTGTCTTCGGCACCTTCTGGAGTGTCATCTTCTCCTGTGCCGGTGTTGCTGTCTTTACTACGGCGTGACTTAGAGCGGTGCCGCTGACGCTGTCGCTTGGATTGTATTTCAGAAGGTTTATCCTCAGGTGGATCTTCCTTGTCATCGCTGATGTTCTCCTTTCGTGCATCCACCATGTATATATCATCCGAGGAAGTGGTCGTCCAGCGTCCGGTGAACGGCGGGTTCTGGGCCTCTTCTTCTCCGGCATCGTCATCCATACCGTCGATGTCCTCAGAGTCGTAATCAAGTGTGTCGGTCAAATCCTCGACCGTGGCTATGAAGTGGGTGGCGGGTGGGAAGCAAAATTCTCCACCGTCAGCCCCTAGTTCGGACCGGATAGAGTTCGGTTATGAGTCCTCCGTCAAGGAAAGGTTTTTAATGAGTTTAGGATGTCGCCCAAAGGCGAGCGCTGGAAGATGTATGTGGTGCTGAATTCGAAGATCGATAACCGATCAAGTTCGGCGTCCGCGGGCTCACATGGTTCGGAACTTACGGCCAGAGACGAGTCCGGAGTTCCGGTGGCACAGGTATCGTGTGAGATCAATTCTATGTGCGGCTCCAATGCCGAGGAATCTGTGGCTTCCATGGCGGGGTTGAGCTTCCCGTCCTTGGATGGTGCAGTCTTCTCCGGATCTAAGGCCAAAGTGGTTACGGGAGTTGTTTCCTGGATGCAGTCCGATGACAGATTTAGGTCGTGTCTCTCAGGGTGACCAGGAGTGGTAGCCGCGGTCCCGAATCCGGCGAAGATCAAGTCTCCATGGATGTCCGCAACGTATTTTAAGCTCCCAAGTCTGACCTGACGGCTAGGGGCGTAGCTTTCGATCTGATCCAGCTAGCCAAACGAATTGGCTCGCAGTGCGAAGCCGCCGGACACAAAGATTTTCCCGGGGAGGAAAGTTTCTCCTTGGACAGCGTCATTATTGACGATTGAAGGGGCCATCAAACCTTTTGGCGACAGCACAGTGGAACTCTCAATGAAAGCACCAATGTTGGTGTCAAAACCGGCGGATCTCAGGTAAGGGGTTCCGAACTGTGCGTCTAAGGTCGATGGTAACAGGAGATAGGGGACATAATGTTTTACCCAGTTTTGGGCCCTCTCTATGGAGGTAATACCCTACGTCCTGCTTGATTGATCTTGATGAATATGAGTATTACAAGAGTTGATCTACCACGAGATCTTAATGGCTAAACCCTAGAGGCCTAGCTTGTATGGTTATGGTAATGTATCTATCCTCCGGACTAAGTCCTCCGATTTATATAGACACCGGGAGGATCTAGGGTTACACGAGGTCGGTTACAAAGAAAGAAATCTACATATCTGGTCGCCAAGCTTGCCTTCCACGCCAAGGAGAGTCCCATCCGGACACGGGTGCAGTGTTCGGTCTTCGTATCTTCACAGCCCATCAGTCCGGCCCATGGCTAACAAGCCGGACGCCCGAGGACCCCTTAGTCCAGGACTCCCTCAACAGGAATCCTGTGTCATACGCAATACTTAGCAAGATCTGTTACATTGGACACTGCCGTTTCCTTGCCAAGGACAAGCCGCGTCCAACAAAATACCAAAGACATGTGTTTAATGTAAAGCATGAAAACCGTGATGCGCCAAAGAGGCTCACCACCGATGAGTTGCAAGTGGAATGAGATAAGCTCAGGCACATTACACCAGGAAACCATCCTGGTAATGGTAGCGGGAAAAGGAAGCGTGGCAGGGCAGAAGAGAGATTATTGTTTACCCGCAGGTCCACTTTGTGGGACTTGGAGTATTGGAAAGATTTGGATTTGCGGCATAATCTTGATGTGATGCACATCGAGAAAAATATATGTGACAGCATATTGATTTGACACACGTTGGTATCAGAAAGGATTTGCAGGTGGAAGATGAAGGTAAACCATGGGATATGGCACTAGCTGTGTACGTCTTGGACAAGGTAAAAAGAAAAGAATTCTGCGAGGTCCTGTCGCGTGTGAGATTCCCACATGGATTTGCTTCCAACCCTTAAAAGAGAGTCAGTGCATATGGAAACAAGGTACAAGGGTTGAAAACTCATGACTCCCACATCCTACTTCAAAGGATTTTACCTGTTATCCTTAGAGGATTGGGCCGCCCTGACTTATACAGAGCGGTTGCAGAGTTGGGACAATTCTTCAGGGAACTCTGTAGTAGAAATATCAGGGTAGATGCTTTGGAGCATCTTAGAGACAAGATACCAACTATCATATGCGACCTACAGAAGATATATATCCTCCAACCTTCTTTGATGTGATGGTGCATTTAGATGTTCATCTACCTGATGAGGCACTACTTAGAGGTCCAATACAGTATGGCTGGATGTACCCTATTGAAAGGAAGCTAGGCACTTTCAAGGGCTATGTTAGGAACAGAGCTAGACCTGAGGGTTGATAACCCACACGTATAGGGGATCAATTGTAGCCTCTTTCTATAAGTACGAGTGTCGAATCCAACAAGGAGCTAAAGGTAGAACAAATATTCCCTCAAGTTTTATTGACCACCGATACAACTCTATGCACGCTTGACGTTCGCTTTACCTAGAACAAGTATAAAACTAGAAGTACTTTGTAGGTGTAACGAGATAGGTTTGCAAGAATTTAAAGAGCACGTAAATAAAAACTATGGGCTGTTTTAGGTAAAATAAGCAATAAAGTTAGTATAGAGAGTGTGGAAAAGTGGTGGTAGGAGTTGCGAAATTGTCCCTAAGCAATTGACTACTTTACTAGACCGATAGCAAGTTTTATGTGGGAGAGGCCACTGCTAGAATGTCATCCCTGAGTTGGAATCTTATGCACTTATGATTGGAACTATTAGCAAGCATCCACAACTACTAACGTTCATTAAGGTAAAACCCAACCATAGCATTAAGATATATTGGCCCCCCTTCGATCTCGTATGCATCAATTTCTATGCTAGGTTGAAGCTTCTATCACTCTTGCCTTCTAATACATAGTCCTATCAACATACAACTAACCCTATGGTGTGATCCACGCACGCGCTCATATGATGGGCACCAAAGGACATCAACATAACCACAAGCAAATTAAACCAATCATAGCAATTCACCAATTACCGATAGGACAACGAAAATCTACTCAGACATCATAGGATTGCAACACATCATTGGATAATAATATGAAGCATAAAGCACCATGTTCAAGTATAGGGTACAGCGAGTTGCGGGGGAGTGGACCGCTGTAGATAGATGGGGGAAGGTGATGAAGATGTTGGTGAAAATGACGGAGGTGTTGGTGTAGATCGCTGTCACACGATGATGGCCCCGGCGGCGTTCCGCCGCCAACGGGAGAGAGGGGGAGAGAGAGCCCCTTCTTCTTCTTATTCTTCCTTGACCTTCTCCCTATATTGGAGAAGGATTTACCCCCTGGTTCATGGCTTCCATGGTAGTGGAGGGGCTATACAAAAAACATGCAACAAACAGGAACTGACACTCGGCACTGGATCAATATGTTAGTCCCAAAAATAGTATTAAAAGTTGCCAAAAGTATATGAAAGTTGTATAATATTGGCATGGAACAATAAAAAATTATAGATATGGCGGAGACGTATCAAGGGTTCCATTGCAGAGGCCTACATTGCTACAGAAGTGTTGACATTCTGCTCAAAATACCTTGAAACAACTGATCAACTTAGCAAAGAGGTGGGTGAAGACAATCCCGGGCTCAATGTTTTAGATTATTCTGTTCGAGTTACATGGAAGAGTCGACAAAAGGACAAACCTAAAGATTTGGACAAAATGGTTTGGTATGTGTTGAATAACTGTCCTGAGATACTACCTTATATCAAGTAAGTGTTAAGTACTGCAGCTTATACATCGTAATCTACTAAACTTGCAGCACATTCTTATATATTTAGATGTTTGACGCGATTACTATGTTGTGCCGCATCTACAAAAAGGAGTTACTACTGCAAAATCCAAGAAACATTGACAAACTGGTTATGGCAGGATTTGCGAAATGGTTCAAGAGCCATGTAAGCTTTTGAATTGCACTGTTAGTTTTTTTAATATATTGAGTACATAAGATGATCAGCTTGTCTATTTTCTAACTATAGGTTAAGAAGATGCGGGAGGATAGGAAGAAAGTTGATGATGCCCTTTACGCACTAGCAATGGGTCCTCATACTCGGGTAAGACATTATTAATCTTGCATTGTTGGAGATGTGCGCTACAACACCCTTGCATGCGACGAAGGCAGGAAGACACAAAATAGTGACATCATGAGCATGGATACATATGACAGAGAGACAACTGAAATGTATGCTAACATAACAATGTTCAGTTGTAGTATATCTTCAGTTTCGAGGATCATTGGTGTGTGGTTCTGTTGTGCTATCGCTGGTATAACCTGTTTTCCAGGATCGCAAAACCGAGAGGTGATGATTATTTCAAATCCATCAATGTCAAGGCGGCGTACCAGACCAACGAGCCTTTTATTTCGGCAAATCAAGCAACACAGATATTTTTCTTGGAAGACACATTTGCATGCAGCGATGAATGAAGAGTATTGCAAAGGTTTGAGCAGAGGAATTCGTTTAATGAAGTTGCACAACAAGATGATGCTTACACTGCTCCTGACGTACAAGATTCCATATATGTTCCTAATATCTTTAAGAACCATCATGTCAATGACATTGGCGAAAAGATTGCCTGTCATGTTGTAGACATACAAGAGTTGATCAAGAAGAAGCTAATGTTCGAGGACATTGAGGATGAAGAAGATGACACTCTGGGGAATTATGATTCAGACCGATACACATGGCGAAGATGTTGAGGCTGCTGCTGCGGATGATGATTAGATTGAATTTGTCATATTTGCCTGTCAGAAGACGTTTTTTTATCTACTATGTGAAATTGTGTTTGCTATGACAACTAAAACCTGATGAACGTGTTGTTTAGTATTTTGATGTGAGAACATCACTTGTTATGTATGTTCATTTGTGTTTGGTGATTGTATGACAAATAAAACATGATGCCATTGTTGTTTAGTTGTACTCATATTTGGCTGTGAAACTTGAATTCGATGACATAGTTTGTTGTTGGACTGCAATTTGCTCGACGTCTTCGAATGGGAACAAAGCTGACCCGACAGGGCCTCTGCTAATTTATTTATTTATTACCAAAAGAGCCTATGCTATTTATTTATTTATGAGCAAAAGGGGATACCCCCCTATTTCTGTTAATAGAAATCATTAGATGTTCACAACACTACGCCCAGTCTACTACACAGGTTTCATTCATTACTAGTTTCAGCAAATTGCTCATGTCATAACCACTGAATACATCATGAGTGCTACATACACTACAAATAAAGAGACAATCATCCTATAGAGCACATTGATTTTGCCCATTATCTTCACAAGCTCTTTCATCTCCTCATTGCTGTCAAGGCCGTTCAGCAACTATTTCTTGGCCATGATCAGAGGAACTGCATCTTTAACCTTTTGCTCTGCATCTTCCTCTTCTGTCGTTCCTTCAGTTACTTGTCCAACACCCCAACCTGCTGGTATTGGGATTCCTCGGCTAACCAAATAATCAGCGTAGTTGCATTCCCACATATCAGCAACTTCCCAAAAATACAAATCACATGAATCTTTCCTTTTCTGCACGAATCAAATTGGAAGATCATCAACTGAACTATTAAAAAATCAGCAACTGAAAGCAGCAGAATAACACTTAAACCTATTATTACCCCATGATTCGGGCATTTGTAGAAGACTCGACCAGGGTTGAGGATTTTGCTTGAGACGCGATGGATGACTCTGCGTGATTTGCAGTAGTGGCAGCACACCAATGGCAGTGGGTTGCGATGAGCAAACGGCTGTGGTGCGTGTGCCGGCGGGGGTGTGATGAGACCCAAAAGCGATGGTATGGGTGGCAACTTGGCGCATATCTGGTTGTTGCCTGCTGAAGAGCAGGTGGACGAGCAGCCAGCGGACATGGTTGCTGCGGCCAGAGCTTCTGATGCCAGGCAGAGTAAGTAGAGAAGAGGAGAACCGAACGTTGGATATGTCAGTTTCATTACTTGCAGAGTAGCATAGCACCATATATAGTCATAGTCTAGGTTTGGATCCGAACCAGCTATAGGAGCACGTCTCTCTTTTTTCTAAAACTCAGCAACATCTCTTTACTGGTACACTAGCTTGTTCTGTATGCCTTCTCAAGTCTTTGATTTTCTTTCTTTTCTGAGAGTTCCTGGGACTTGAACCCAAGACCTCTCGGTTGAAAACCAAGGGTGCTAGTCACTTATGTGGCGAACGTTCCCTGGGAGGAGGACCGCAGACAAACACATTTTCCTCACAGTTTTAGTTGAGACGCAAGATCAAAAGGTCACAGTTTCGGGAATGTTATCAAGCGAATGAGTCCAGTTTTTATTTTCTTTCTATATATAAAAAAGTATGCTACTTGGTGTCAGCTTAGTCAACAAACGATTGTGCCACCATTGGATTGACATTCAATGTCTGTCGTGTTTCTTCAGTCTCTTCTTCCTCAAGCCGCCAAAGCCAAACCAGCGCCGGCGGGACCGCCTGCTCCCACCTCCCATGCCTGGCTGTGCTGCCGCGCATGCATTGTGGCCACATCACACCCTAAAACTCTACGCATCTTGCCCGGCTCCTATTCGTTCCCATCCGAGGCATCACCGTCGTCTTCCGCCTTGGTTCAGTCGCCGCGGTACCGCCCTCCGGTGTTGTCAACATGTTCAACAATCGAGAGGAATAAGGAGATGAATGTACATGGTGAGGATGAAAGTAGGGACCCAACAGTGCGCGCAATAATTTTGTTTTTTCGGGACGGAGAAGGGTATCAACTAGGTTGTTCGAGAGTTGTGGCCTGTCTAGCACATGACCATCCCAGTTTGTTTTTTCCTTTCTGAAAATGGCTAGCCTAGCTATTTTGTTTTTTGCAGAATAACCAACGTAGGCCTACTTGATTTTCTATGCCCTGCTGGGCCGGAAATCTTTCAAGACAAGGAGGGATGCATTTTCCCGGAAAATGGGCTATAAGTAATAAGAAATGGGCTATAAGTAATATTAAATGGGCTGTAAAATGAAAAAATACAGCAAACAGGCAATTAGTTCCAAAATACTTTTTTCTTTCGGATTTTGATATTTGAAATTTCATTGGTGCGGGTAAAATTTCATTGGATTTAAATTAAGGTATGTTTAGTTTTTAAATTAATTTGAATCTGGCTAGAAATTTCGGGTTGTATGCTGTTTGGGACAGATTTGGAGGCTGACATGTGGGTGTACTAGGTTGACGTGTACGAAAGGCTTTGTCAACTTAGTCCACAAATGATTCTAGCAGCAGTGACCATAGGATGTTAATCCAACGGCCGTGCTGCTTCTTCAATATCTGATCTTCTTGCTCCAGCCGCCCAAACCATCGTCGGTGGGACTGCCTGCTCCCGCCTCCCGTGGCCGACTGTGCTGCCGCACAGGCCGCACCGCCCCCACCCTACTCCATTGCTGGCCAGACCATTCCTCTACTCACCCACACCTCCTGTTATTTTCCGGCAACGGCAGCCAGACAGTAAACCCTCGTACTCCCCCCGTGTGGGCAACCACTGCCGAGTCTTCCCCGGCTCCATGTCGTTCCCTTCCTAGGCCACGCCGTCATCTACCACCCTGATGTCTACTACACAACCTTCTTCTTGTAGACGTTGTTGGGCCTCCAAGTGCAGAGGTTTGTAGGACAGTAGCAAATTTCCCTCAAGTGGATGACCTAAGGTTTATCAATCCGTAGGAGGCCTAGGATGAAGATGGTCTCTCTCAAGCAACCCTGCAACCAAATAACAGAGTCTCTTGTGTCCCCAACACACCCAATACAATGGTAAATTGTATAGGTGCACTAGTTCGGCGAAGAGATGGTGATACAAGTGGTATATGGATGGTAGATAAAGGTATTTGTAATCTGAAATTATAAAAACAGCAAGGTAACGAATGATAAAAGTGACCGTAAACGGTAAGCCAATGTGTTGAAACAAGGCCTAGGGTTCATACTTTCGCTGGTGTAAGTTCCCTCAACAATACTAGCATAATTGGATCATAAAACTATCCCTCAACATGCAACAAAGAGTCAGTCCAAAGTCACTAATAGCGGAGAACGAACGAAGAGATTATGGTAGGGTATGAAACCACCTCAAAGTTATTCTTTCCAATCAATCCGTTGGGCTATTCCTATAAGTGTCACAAACAGCCCTAGAGTTCGTACTAGAATAACACCTTAAGACACAAATCAACCAAAACCCTAATGTCACCTAGATACTCCAATGTCACCTCAAGTATCCGTGGGTATGATTATACGATATGCATCACACAATCTCATATTCATCTATTCAACCAACACAAAGGACCTCAAAGAGTGCCCCAAAGTTTCTATAGGAGAATCACGACGAAAACGTGTGCCAACCCATATGCATAGGTTCATGGGCGGAACCCGCAAGTTGGTCACCAAAACATACATCAAGTGGCACGTGGTATCCCATTGTCACCACAGATATCCACGGCAAGACATATATCAAGTGTTCTCAAATCTTTAAAGACTCAATCCGATAAGATTACTTCAAAGGGGAAACTCAATTCATTACAAGAGAGAAGAGGGGGAAAGAAACATCATAGGATCTGTCGTGGAATTGTCACGGCAGATGTCCTAGTGTGAGGACTTAGTCGCGAGGCCAACGCATCTATGCGGTAGCTTGAGAGGGGTTGAGCGGGATGAGAGACGCGATGTTTTACCCAGGTTCGGCCCCTCACGGTGGAGGTAAAAGCCTACATCCTACTTCATTGATATTGATGATGATGATCACGGTTACAAGTGTGCTCTATCTCGAGAGCTATTGTCTAAACCTAACTTGTCCAACTTGTGGAACTTATCCCTCTTCTCCCTTTTGGGGAGCCCTGCCCCTCCTTATATATGTTGAAGGGGCGGGTTACATGTGGAGTCCTATTAGGATTACGACTAGTCTATCTTCTAATACAAACCAGATACAAGTCTGGGTCTTGACTCCTTGTAAGGGAAATACACCTTTTCTCTTAAACCGGCCCACCATTAGCATAAACCGGCCTTCTGGGCCTTGGGCCTTGTCATCCATCTGTCCCGCCCGCCGGGTTACCAGTGAGTCATAATGTTCAGGCGGGTTGCTTGTAAACCGCCAAGTTAGGGCGGGTCGCCAGTGAATCGCCAAGTGTCAGCCGGGTCTCAAGTAAACCGCCAAGTCCGGCCGGGTTATACTTCCGGCCGGTTTACGCTGTGGAGTATATCCCCGACATTAGCCCCCAGTTTAGCTTGGATTTATCCATGGTAAACTGATCCTGTAAACAAACACAAGAACAACTTTGACAGGTTGTACTCCAGGTTAAAAATTCTTGTAAACCGGCACCTGATCATCCTTAAATCCTTGTTATTTCCTCCTTCTAGAAAATCCGAGTCAATAGACCAACTTCATAATCAATTTGCTTGCAGAAGATATTTTGTAAATAAAGAATCCATTCGAATCGGCCTTCAATGCTCTGATTTGACAAAAATATTGGTCTTCAAATATTCAACTGATATTCAGCTGGCTTGAAGATGTAGAACTTGCCGGTTTATGATTACCACCATTGTTGGGTTATAAAAACTGATAATTCTGGGTCATGATTGTTGCCAACGCCGGTTCACAACGCCGGTTCATGATTATTGATGACGCCGGGTTGCAGCCACAGGGTCATAATGATTGGTGATGCCGGGTCAATCTGGTTTGCTCAAACAGAGAATTTGAAAATATTTCTTCGATAATAATATAATACCTGTAGCCCCCAAGTCTTGAGCAGAACAAAGTGATGGCTTAAGACTTGCTTCAATATAAATACTACCAATTTTGAAGAAATCCATGTTGTTCATCCCAGTCACTAGTAAAAACTGAATACTCCATATTATGTAGCCCCCAAGTACCGGGTTGTCATGCTTGCAGCAACTTGGGACTTGTAATTGCTTATAAAAACTTCAAGCACTGTATCCCCCAAGGGTCGGGTCATTATGCAATAATGAGCAGGGACTTTGTAAATATAATCATGTAGACTTGAGCAGTGATGTGTAGCCCCCAAGGGCCGGCTTAGTAAGATAATACTGAACCGGGACTTGATATATACTTCAATGAAAATAACATCTTATAATGTAGCTTCCATCGTAGGGCTTGAACCCACGTCCACAAGGTTAAGAGCCTTGTGCTTTACCAACTGAGCAATGGATCCTTCAATATTATGGACGAAAACTTGTGTACCTTGAATTGTTGACAGGAGCAATTGGTAGCCCCCAAGGGCCGGCTCATTATAATATGATGAGTCGGGTCTTCAATAAGACTAGTAAAAATGACTTTGCATTAGCCCCCAAGTGTCATGGTGCATGCTTGCAGCGACATGAGACTTGCATGTAATCTCAATTTGAATAATGTAGCCCCCAAGTGTCGGGTTGTAAGCCTGCAGCGACTCGGGACTATTCCTTCCATTGTAGAATAAATCACATCCTTTGATAAAATAATAGCCATTGCGCTAAAGCGACTTTGAAAACTCAATAATACCGGTTATTAATAACCATAAAAATCCAGTCATGTTGGCTATTCAAGATAATATAATCTAGTATGAAAACCATATTCATTCAATATCATAATGAAAATTCAGCCAAGTTTGGCTATTTGAATAATATAACCCAATGATTTATAAGCGCATGATTCCAACGGCGCAATCCCAATATATATACTGGCGACTTATAGTCCAAAGCCAGGCCGGTTTAACAAACCTGTTTCTGCATACAACAAGTTTAAAGTGTCTTGGCGGTTTACCGCTGGACGGGTCATAATGCCCAACATATAACCCGGGTTTATAACCAAGGCTGCACTTAAGAATAATCAAATATGAAATACATCATACCTATGACATTGAATCACATTGTTGGTTTTACCAACTTTTTGTAGTAAAGGTGATAACCCCAATCTTGAGTACTGATAACTCCTTCCATATTGTGCCGGTTTATGATAAAATTGTACCGGGTTGTGATAAACACCGGATTATCCATATTCGATGCTGGCGACTTCTAGTCGAAACCAGGCCAGGTTAATAATCTCCGGATTGTAACTTATACTGACAACTTATAGTTGACAGCCTAACCGGGTTGATAAACACCGAGTCAAAAACATCACACATCTTATGAAAAGAAAAACTTAGCAAAAGGCAAATAAAAACCATTGTAGTCGAGGCTTTTCACGGGCTGCCAGGCCCCAAATTTTAGGCTTTTCATGGGCTGCCAGGCCACTGAGTTAAACCATTTTTGCAAAGCCTTTTAAGATGGTCCTCAATCCTTAACCAATCATCGTTTTAACTTGACAAGTTCAGGGTCTGTATTTTAGAGTAACTTGTCAAAGTTCGAAGGGTCATACCAGGTTTACCTGGGCGGAGTAACTTACTTAAAGAGGCAGGTTAACCCGGGGTTTTAGGTGTATACACCAGGCTTCCAAGCCATGGCTTGATAGCCCATTACAAGTGTAGATTCTAAGTTCATTGCGATAGCAAAGAATCCCCAAGTAATGTTTTGAGCTGTGCTTAGTGGGTGCCTATGTTTGAATTGTTGTTTTACAACACTCTCTTTGGCCCCGTATTGATTTGGCTTTGAGCCGATCAAGAGGTGTGACTATGGTTCGGATACGACCAAGCCCCCAAGTGATGTTGTCGCATTGCGCCGATCAAGAGGTGTAGCTATGGTTCGGATACGACCAAGCCCCCAAGTGATGTTATATAAAGCTTTGATAAGCTAAATCAAGGGGTAAACCGGACGCTGCTTTATGAAATAGAAGCCCCCATGTGATTAATAATATGATAAGCCAATAAGGCGGGATACCCATGTTTGAACCGCGCATCATGGCAGCAGGTTCTCTTCGGCAACTTTTAACTTTTTGCAAGAGACAAATTCTTCTTGAACCGGGATTTTGAATCGGATATTGAGAGCTTCAAAGCTTTGTGGGAGACATCTTTCCCTTGAACCGGATTTTAAACCGGAATCTTCATTTTCAGCCGAAATTTTTTTGACGGCCTTTAAACTCGAACTTGCGAGAAGTTAATTCCTTTTTGAACCTTGAGCTGGATGTTTGAACCGGATTTGAGAGCTTGAAAGCTTTGCAGGAGAGAGATGTCTCTTGAACAGGATTTTAAACCGGATTTTTTTCTTTATTTTGGGCCGAAAATTTTCTGACGGCCTTTAAACTGGCAATATTTACTGAGCCATGTCATCATAGCCCCGAGTCTCAAGGCGACTTGAGGAGTTGGCTTGACATTCTTCATAATTAACCGTGATATAGACCTGTTTGAATACTGCATCGGACAACTTGCAAACCAGAGTAATTGCTCTTTTAAATAAAGCAATATATAATACAAAAATATATTGGATGGATTTCACCTAATACGTCAGGCCAGTAATTATCACCGCGCGAGCAGACAGATGAGTCGGACGCGGCATTGTAAGCCGGCGCGGACGGGAAAGTCGGCCTCGGCGTTGTAAGCCGGCGCGGACAAGAGAGTCGACCGCGGCGTTGGAAATGGCACGGACGCGGGTGAGTCGGCCGTGGGCACGAACGACGAGTCAGTCGCATGTGTTGATGTAGTGGGGGCGGCGACTTGCTCACGTATCCATCCAGCAGCATGGCACGGACAAGCGCCAGTGCAAAAATAATATTGACGCATGCCCCTTTGCAACACCTTTGTAACGAATAATGGTTCTGCGAAAAAATACCAGAGACCAAGGTAATTGTTCCCAAACAATTTAATATATGTTGATAAGATACATAGAAAGCACCTGGTGATTTGTTGGATGAACACAGACTGATGCTGGATAATGCTGGACATAGTCAGATTAAAAAGACAGCCCGTACTGACATAAGTTTAATTTCCGTTGATCTTAATCTCACATAGATTGATTGTAGGAGCTATGATTGATGGTATTTGTGCCCTGATTCATGTATAATGATGTGCAGCTTTGAAATGTGAGTCGAGACATCCCCAGGCTGTGGTCTTGGTATTTGGACTATCAATTTGTTCGCCGGCCGCCTGTGCTCTTATCCCTTTTTTTGAATCTCATGTACGCGCACTAGCCGGTCTGGCTTCAAGCTCCACGCCAGTTCTAGCACAAAAGCGTGGTTGTAACAGTCAATAGCGACAGTCCCATACAAGTTGAAGTACTCCCTCCGTATTTGTGTATTTTTATATCCCAGCAGACCGCTGCTTTTCCATACTCCATAGCTACTCATTCTACAGCTCCAGAAAAAATGAATCTGACGAGGTGAAGGCGCTCCAGCGGGCCTTTGCGCCTCTGAGCCTGCCTCCGAGGGCCGCAGCAGCGGCAGAACGAGGCGGAGCCCAGTGCAGGCATCCCTTGGGTGGAAGTGAGCAACGAAGCGAGGGGGTTCCGACAACGGTGGCTGACGGGGCGACTTGCGGAGGCCGGACCTTTTGACATAGCAATGGGCGGCTCGGCGTGCGGCGTCTTGGAAGTGACACGGCGAGACGAACAGTGAACATGACGGCTCACGGAAAACACGGTCGCAGAAACATGCCGAAGCGGTGGCTTGCTGACGGTGGTCGAGGCCGGGTCGCGCGATTTTGAGGCTGCAGTCGAGGGCGGCTCACAGGCTCTGCTAATCTGGCTGGAAAGTGATTTGATCTATGTTATCAATTGCAGATGACGCCGGCGGCCAGTACAGGAAACCATGCAGTCGGAGCCAGACAATCTTTGTCGTCTGTCCTTTGTTATGAAAGGTAGTACAATGAAACAAGTACCCCGGTGTAGACACATTTGTTGGGCTGATCTGGACGCTGGTCTATGCAATTAGGTCCTGTTTGGTTTCAAATAAGTCACCAACTTATAAGTCGAAAATGCAAAAAGTGACTTATTTTACCAAACAGACCCAACTTATAAGTCACCCCAACTTATAAGTTATAAGTTGCTCCACCCCAACTTAAAACTTATAAGTCAGCCCCTTTTGCATGGGTCCCATCACCTTTACATAAAAAACAAGTTAGAAAGATGTGCTCAGATGACTTATAAGTCAGGTGGTAATCAAACAGACGTGACTTATAAATCACTGATTTTAAGTCACCTGACTTATAAGTCAGGTGACTTAGTGAAACCAAACAGGCCCTTAGTAGCAGCTGTATTTTTGCAACTCCTAATTGCCTCCGGTTCCGTGTAGTACTAGGAGTAGCATCTTTGGTCGATTGATGTGATCGGACAGCCTTGGTGCGCGTGCAGATTTAGCTTTTCCCGTGATGCTAGGCAAGAGACCTTGCGCCCCAATTGTTTTTTGCCCGGTTAGCTTAGCTGCTCCTTCTTCCCCTCCTTTGTCTCTGCTATAATTTTTCGGGGCAAGCGAACTCAGACCATGGCGATCCTACTCGTGAGCAAAAAGTGCCACAACTTGTAATTCCGTATTGTTCAACCTGATCATCTGCGGACTTCGATCCGGACCGGCTCAAACCTGAAAGTTTTGCAATATTGCCGATAGCATAGATTGATAAAGACTCTGCCACGGAATCGGTCTCGGCGACTTTGCCGCAGCGCCCCTGTACGCAATTCTAACTTCTCCACAACTCAAATTTCGCACTGTCAGCCCAAAAATTAATCATGATTGTGATTGCAAAGACAATGAACATTCCGGCTCTGCCTGAGGTTGTCCTATGCCAGGTCACCCTACGCGATTGTTCTGTGCCGGTTCTTCTTCATCTGGTCAATGGCGAGCTTCTCGATCCCTAAAAAAATCCCTTCAAGAACTTAACACCACCGTGTGCAGGTCCCACGATGGGCGCCAACTGTCGTGGAATTGTCACAGCAGATGTCCTAATGTGAGGACTTAGTCGCGAGGCCAACGCATCTATGCGGTAGCTTGAGAGGGGTTGAGCGGGACGAGAGACGCGATGTTTTACCCAGGTTCGGCCCCTCACGGTAGAGGTAAAAGCCTACATCCTGCTTCATTGATATTGATGATGATGATCACGGTTACAAGTGTGCTCTATCTCGAGAGCTATTGTCTAAACCTAACTTGTCCAACTTGTGAAACTTGTCCCTCTTTTCCCTTTTGGGGAGCCCTGCCCCTCCTTATATATGTTGAAGGGGCGGGTTACATGTGCAGTCCTATTAGGATTAGGACTAGTCTATCTTCTAATACAAATCGGATACAAGTCCGAGTCATGACTCCTTGTAAGGGAAATACACCTTTTCTCTTAAACCGGCCCACCATTAGCATAAACTGACCTTCTAGGCCTTGGGCCTTGTCATCCGCCTGTCCCGCCCACCGGGTTACCAGTGAGTCATAATGTTCAGGCGGGTTACTTGTAAACCGCCAAGTTAGGGCGGGTCGCCAGTGAATCGCCAAGTGTCAGCCGGGTCTCAAGTAAACCGCCAAGTCCGGCCGGGTTATACTTCCGGCCGGTTTACGTTGCGGGGTATATCCCCGACAGGATCCAAATATAATAGCAAAGCTCGCGATACATCAAGATCGTGCCAAATCAAGAACACGAGAGAGAGAGAGATCAAACACATAGCTACTGGTACATACCCTCAGCCCCGAGGGAGAACTACTCCCTCCTCGTCATGGAGAGCGCCGGGATGATGAAGATGGCCACCGGAGAAGGATTGCCCCTCCGGCAGGGCGCCGGAACGGGTCTAGATTGGTTTTCGGTGGCTAAGGAGGCTTCTGGCGGCGGAACTCCCGGTCTAATCTCTGTTCTGGAAGTTTTAGGATACGTGAGTATATATGGGTGAAAGAGGTACGTCGGTGGACCGAAGGAGGGGCCACGAGGCAGGGGCGCGCCCCGGGGGGGTGGGCGCGCCCCCTACCCTCGTGAGCACCTTCTTCATCTTCTGATGTAGGGTCCATGTCTATCCGGTATGTTTCCTTCCAAAAATAACTTCTCCAGTTGATTTCGTTCTGTTTCGACTCCGTTTGATATTCCTTTTCTTCAAAACACTGAAATAGGCATAAAACAGCAAATCTGGGCTGGGCCTCCGGTTAATAGGTTAGTCCCAACAAATATAAAAGTGGAAAATAAAGCCCAATATTGCCCAAAACAGTAGATAATATAGCATGGAGCAATCAAAAATTATAGATACGTTGGAGACGTATCAAACATCCCCAAGCTTAATTCATGCTCGTCCTCGAGTAGGTAAATGATAAAAACAGAATTTTTGATGCAGAGTGCTACTTGGCATAATTTCAATGTGATTCTTCTTAATTGTGGCACGAATATTCAGATCCATAAGATTCAAGACAAAAGTTCATATTGACATAGAAATAATAATACTTCAAGCATACTAACTAAGCAATCATGTCTTCTGAAAATAACATGGACAAAGAAAGTTATCCCTACAAAATCATATAGTCTGGCTATGCTCTATCTTCACCACACAAAATATTTAAATCATGCACAACCCTGATGACAAGCCAAGCAATTGTTTCATACTTTTAATGTTCTCAAACTTTTTCAATCTTCACGCAATACATGAGCGTGAGCCATGGACATAGCACTATAGGTGGAATAGAATGGTGGTTGTGGAGAAGACAAAAAGGGAGAAGATAGTCTCACATCAACTAGGCGTATCAACGGGCTATGGAGATGCCCATCAATAGATATCAACGTGAGTGAGTAGGGATTGCCATGCAACGGATGCACTAGAGCTATAAGTGTATGAAAGCTCAAAAAGAAACTAAGTGGGTGTGCATCCAACTTGCTTGCTCATGAAGACCTAGGGCATTTTGAGGAAGCCCATCATTGGAATATACAAACCAAATTCTATAATGAAAGATTCCCACTAGTATATGAAAGTGACAACATATGAGACTCTCTATCATGAAGATCATGGTGCTACTTTGAAGCACAAGTGTGGTAAAAGGATAGTAGCATTGCCCCTTCTCTCTTTTTCTCTCATTTATTTATTTATTTTTATTTGGGCCTTCTCTTTTTCTTTTTTTATGGCCTCGTTCTCCTTTTTTGGGCTTCTTTGGCCTCTTTTGTTTATTTGTTTTCGTCCGGAGTCTCATCCCGACTTATGGGGGAATCATAGTCTCCATCATCCTTTCCTCACTGGGACAATGCTCTAATAATGATGATCATCACACTTTTATTTACTTACAACTCAATGATTACAACTCGATACTTAGAACAAGATATGACTCTATATGAATGCCTCCGGCGGTGTACCGGGATGTGCAATGACTCATGAGTGACATGTATGCAAGAATTATGAACGGTGGCTTTGCCACAAATATGATGTCAACTACATGATCATGCAAAGCAATATGACAATGATGGAGCGTGTCATAATAAACGGAACGGTGGAAAGTTGCATGGCAATATATCTCGGAATGGCTATGGAAATGCCATGATAGGTAGGTATGGTGACTGTTTTGAGGAAGGTATATGGTGGGTTTATGGTACCGGCGAAAGTTGCGCGGTACTAGAGAGGCTAGCAATGGTGGAAGGGTGAGAGTGCGTATAATCCATGGACTCAACATTAGTCATAAAGAACTCACATACTTATTGCAAAAATCTATTAGTTACCGAAACAAAGTACTACGCGCATGCTCCTAGGGGGATAGATTGGTAGGAAAAGATCATCGCTCGTCCCCGACCGCCAGTCATAAGGAAGGCAATCAATAAATAAATCATGCTCTGACTTCATCACATAACGGTTCACCATACGTGCATGCTACGGGAATCACAAACTTCAACACAAGTATTTCTCAAATACACAACTACTCAACTAGCATGACTCTAATATTACCATCCTCATATCTCAAAACAATCATCAAGTATCAAACTTCTCTTAGTATTCAACACACTCATAAGAGAATTTTATTATTCTTGAATACCTAGCATATTAGGATTTTAAGAAAATTACCATGCTATTTAAGATTCTCAAAATAATATAAGTGAAGCATGAGAGTTCATCTATTTCTTTAAAATAAAACTACCACCATGCTCTAAAAGATATAAGTGAAGCACTAGAGCAAATGACAAACTACTCCGAAAGATATAAGTGAAGAGCAATGAGTAGTTGAATAATTATGCAACTATGTGAAGACTCTCTAACATTTAATAATTTCAGATCTTGGTAATTTATTCAAACAGCAAGCAAAGCAAAATAAAATGACATCTAAGAATAACAAACATCATGTGAAGAAGCAAAAACTTAGGATCAACCGATACTAACTGATAGTTGTTGAAGAAGAAAGGTGGGATGCCAACCTTGGGCATCCCCAAGCTTGAGCTTTTGTGTCTCCTTAATTCCTCTCATATCACGGTCTCCCTAAATCTCAAAAGCTTCATCCACGCAAAACTCACCAAGGACTCGTGAGATAAGTTAGTATAAACCATTGCAAAAACCTTATCATACTCTACTGTAGAAAATCACTAAAATTATTATTCAACATTTCATACTAAATGCCTCTGCATATTTAATAGTCCTATCCTCAAATAGAATCATTAAAGAAGCAAACATATGCAAACAATGTAAACATAACAGCAATCTGCCTAAACAGGACAGTCTGTAAAGAATGCAGCAACATCCATACTTCCCTAGATCCAAAAATTATGAAAGAAAATTACCACTATAGTAAATTTATCAGATCTTCATATGCAAAAGGTTTCAACATTTTCTCACATTCTGACTTTTCTAGGGAATTATTGCAACAGCGGTAAACTTTCTGTTTTCAAACAGCAACATGTGGACTTCTAAAATAGGCATAGTAAAGACTATCAATGCCACTTTTATTGAAATAAAAGATGTAAAACATTGTTCTAAATAACAGAAAGCAAATCCTAACAAAAGAAATTGATGCTCCAAGCAAAACACATATCATGTGGTAAATAAAAATATAGCTCGAAGTAAAGTTACCGATGAATGAAGAAGAAAGAGGGGATGCCTTCCAGGGCATCCCCAAGCTTAGGCTCTTGGTTTTACTTGAATATAAACTTGGGGTGCCTTGGGAATCCCCAAGCTTAGGCTCTTTCCACTCCTTATTCCATAGTCCATCGAATCCTTACCCAAAACTTGAAAACTTCACAACACAAAACTTAACAGAAAACTCGTAAGCTCCGTTAGCATAAGAAAATAAATCACCACTTCAAGGTACTGTAATGAACTCATTATTTATTTATATTGGTGTTAAACTTACTGTATTCCAACTTCTCTATGGTTTATAAACTATTTTACTAGCCATAGATTCATCAAAATAAGTAAACAACACATGAAAAAAAAACAGAATCTGTCAAAAACAGAACAGTCTGTAGTAATATGGATCAAACCTATACTTCTGGAACTCATAAAATTCTCAAATAAATTTCTGGACCTGAGGAATTTATCTATTAATCATCTGCAAAAAGAATTAACTAAATAACACTCTCCAAATAAAAATGGCAGTAATTCTCGTGAGCGCTAAAGTTTCTGTTTTTTACAGCATGATCATAAAGACTTCACCCAAGTCTTCCCAAAGGTTCTACTTGGCACAAACACTAATTAAAACATAAAACCACATCTAAACAGAGGCTACATGAATTATTTATTACTAAACAGGAACAAAAATAAAATTGGGTTGCCTCCCAACAAGCGCTATCGTTTAATGCCCCTAGCTAGGCATGATGATTTCAAAGATGCTCACATAAAAGATAAGAATTGAAACATAAAGAGAGCATCATGAAGAATATGACTAGCACATTTAAGTCTAACCCACTTCCTATGCATAGGGATTTTGTGAGCAAACAACTTGTGGGAACAAGAATGAACTAGCATAGGACGGCAAAACAAGCATAACTTCAAAACTTTAAGCACCTAGAGAGGAAACTTGGTATTATTGCAATTCCTACAAGCATATATTCCTCCCTCATAATAATTTTCAGTAGCATCATTAATGAATTAAAAAATATAACCAGCACCTAAGCATTCTTTTCATGATCTATAAGCATAGAAATTTTATTACTCTCCACATAAGCAAAATTCTTCTCATGAATAATAGTGGGAGCAAACTCAACAAAGTAACTATCATGGATTGAAAATTGAAATCAAGATGACAAGTTTCATTGTTATTATTATTCTTTAAGGCATACGCGTCATCACAATAATCATCATAGATAGGAGGCATGATTTCATAATAATAAATTTGCTCATCAAAACTTGGGGGACAAAAAATATCATCTTCATCAAACGTAGCTTCCCCAAGCTTGTGGATTTGCATATCATTAGCATCATAGATATTCAAGGAATTCATACTAACAACATTGCAATCATGCTCATCATTCAAATATTTAGTGCCAAATATTTTATAGATTTCTTCTTCTAGCACTTGAGCACAATTATCCTTTCCATCATACTCACGAAAGATATTAAAAAGGTGAAGCATATGAGACAAACTCAATTCCATTTTTTTTGTAGTTTTCTTTTATAAACTAGACTAGTGATAAAACAAGAAACTAAAAGACTCGACTGCAAGATCTAAAGATATACCTTCAAGCACTAACCTCCCCGGCAACAGCGCCAGAAAATAGCTTGATGTCTACTACACAACCTTCTTCTTGTAGACGTTGTTGGGCCTCCAAGTGCAGAGGTTTGTATGACAGTAGCAAATTTCCCTCAAGTGGATGACCTAAGGTTTATCAATCCGTAGGAGGCATAGGATGAAGATGGTCTCTCTCAAGCAACCCTGCAACCAAATAACAAAGAGTCTCTTGTGTCCCCAACACACCCAATACAATGGTAAATTGTATAGGTGCACTAGTTCGGCGAAGAGATGGTGATACAAGTGGTATATGGATGGTAGATAAAGGTATTTGTAATATGAAATTATAAAAATAGCAAGGTAACAAATGATAAAAGTGAGCGTAAACAGTAATGCAATGTGTTGAAACAAGGCCTAGGGTTCATACTTTTGCTAGTGTAAGTTCCCTCAACAATACTAGCATAATTGGATCATAAAACTATCCCTCAACATGCAACAAAGAGTCACTCCAAAGTCACTAATAGCGGAGAACGAACCAAGAGATTATGGTAGGGTACGAAACCACCTCAAAAATATTCTTTCCAATCAATCCGTTGGGCTATTCCTATAAGTGTCACAAACAGCACTAGAGTTCGTACTAGAATAACACCTTAAGACACAAATCAACCAAAACCCTAATGTCACCTAGATACTCCAATGTCACCTCAAGTATCCGTGGGTATGATTATACGATATGCATCACACAATCTCAGATTCATCTATTCAACCAACACAAAGGACCTCAAAGAGTGCCCCAAAGTTTCTATAGGAGAATCACGACGAAAACGTGTGCCAACCCCTATGCAGAGGTTCATGGGCGGAACCCGCAAGTTGGTCACCAAAACATACATCAAGTGGCACGTGGTATCCCATTGTCACCACACCACGGCAAGACATACATCAAGTGTTCTCAAATCTTTAAAGACTCAATCCGATAAGATTACTTCAAAGGGGAAACTCAATTCATTAGAAGAGAGAAGAGGGGGAAAGAAACATCATAGGATCCAAATATAATAGCGAAGCTCGTGATACATCAAGATCGTGCCAAATCAAGAACACGAGAGAGAGAGAGATCAAACACATAGCTACTGGTACATACCCTCAGCCCCGAGGGAGAACTACTCCCTCCTCGTCATGGAGAGCGCCGGGATGATGAAGATGGCCACCGGAGAAGGATTGCCCCTCCGGTAGGGCGCCGGAACGGGTCTAGATTGGTTTTCGGTGGCTACGGAGGCTTCTGGCGGCGGAACTCCCGATCTAATCTCTGTTCTGGAATTTTTAGGATACGTGGGTATATATGGGTGAAAGAGGTACGTCGGTGGACCGAAGGGGGGGCCACGAGGCAAGGGGCGCGCCCCAGGGGGGTGGGCGCCCCCCTCCCCTCGTGAGCACCTCCTTCATCTTCTGGCGTAGGGTCCAAGTCTATCCGGTAGGTTTCCTTCCAAAAATAACTTCTCCAGTTGATTTCGTTCCGTTTCGACTCCATTTGATATTACTTTTCTTCAAAACACTGAAATAGGCATAAAACAGCAAATCTGGGCTGGGCCTCCGGTCAATAGGTTAGTCCTAAAAATAATATAAAAGTGGAAAATAAAGCCCAATATTGCCCAAAACAGTAGATAATATAGCATGGAGCAATCAAAAATTACAGATACGTTGGAGACGTATCACACCCTGGTGCTCTCGGCGCGCTGTGGTCAACATGGTCAACGAACGACATCCATCGAACGTGGACTGTATGTGGAGAGGCCTCACCAACGACAGACTTCCATCAGAAGAGTACTGTGTCGGATTTCGGGTTCCGGCAGACCCTTAAGGTTCGAACTCTAGGGTGCGCATGGAGATCTTTCCCCTACCGACTCGCGCTTCTATGGCTCACAAGAAATCTAGGCTGGAAAGAAGAACACACAAAGGACACGAGGTTTATACTGGTTCGGGCCACCGATGTGGTGTAATACCCTACTCAAGTGTCTGGTGTGGTGGATTGCCTCAGGGGCTGATGATGTACAATATAGGGGAAGAACGGCCTCGCGAGAGGTGTTCTTGAGCTGGTGCAGTGTGTTCTACTTGGTCCGGATCTCTCTCTCTCTCTTTCTCTTCTCTCTCTCTTTCTCTTTCTTTCTCCCCTTTTTTTCCTCTCGGGGGCTAGTCCTATTTATAGAGGCCCTGGTCCTCTTCCCAAATAATGAGCGGGAAGGGCGCCAACAATTGGCCATTTTGAAGGGGAACATCTAGTACAAGTTATCCTGACCAAAGGTGGTCTTCGGCTGCCAAAAGCACTGGTGATGACGCCGTCTTGGGCTCCACGGTGACCTCCGTCCTGCCGCTCTACTGGTCTTGGTCTCGTTGCACCGGAATGGTAACCTTTGCCCGATGCCTTGGCCTGTGCTTGCTCCCATTGCACCGAAGGGGAAACAAGGACACTACGCAGGCCGGCGCCCGCCTGGCGCCTGCCTAATCTCGATCGTCATGGCTTGCGTCACGGGCTCCTCGCGAGGTGCCCCTGCCTTGATCTCTCCGCCTCCTCGCGAGCCTGCCTGATGAGGCTGCTCCTGAGGAAGCCTCCTATCATCCGCCCCGCAAGGCTTGGCCCCTTGCGAGGGTCTTGAGCTTGAGCTGATGAAGCTGGGCTGCACTGGGCCCCCACTCGAGCCACGCCACAGGCCGCAGGCAGGCAAGTCTGGGGACCCCCGTTCCCAAAACGCCGACATACTGTACGTGGAGAGGATGCCAGCTGGGACCACGACCGCACACAAGGAAATGCCTCCTTATTACACACAAAATAATGATTCCTCCACCTAACAGCAGGGACCCACCGGACGGGCCACCATATTTCATGAAAAAAACGTTTCCCCTGATTGCTGGGACCCACGAGCTACATCTTCACACGCAAGGAAGTGCGTCCATATTACGGGAAAAAAAATGATTCGCCCCCCTGACTGGTGGGACCCACCAGCTACATCTTCACACGCAAGGAAGTGTCTGACGGTCGGGACTCACCTGGTCGAAGCGTATGTAGCATTGTCATTCTGGTCGCGAACATGTACGTACATACGACCGGTCTGTCTGCAGGCTGCAGCGATGAGCCATGGCCGTGTAAGGAAGGGCACGTGTCATAGTAGAGTCGCGCATGTGTCGTAGTAGAGGCGTGCACATAGCATGTACATGTACATACAGCGGCCAGGGTGGAAGAAAGTAAATATGGCCACGTATGTACATACGGGCGGGGTCTCGAATGCCTACTCGTGCATACGTATGGCCAAGGCTCGTGTACATGGCTGGGTCAGAACGGAGAAACTACGTCATCATCGTGTTCATGGGGAAGCAACGGAATGCGTCGTGTTAATCGGGAGGCAATGGAACGCGTGCTGTTCATCGGGAGCCAACCGGCTTGGACGGAACAGCCGATGGAAACGAGGCCTGGCGTACCGCAGAATGGAGGAAACGTCCTTGTGTTCGACCGACCATGGTCGAAACTGCCTTGTGTTTACCTCAGACCTTCGGGTCCATATATAGTTGTTATCTAGATGGCTTCTTCTCTCTCTTTGGATCTCAATACAAAGTTCTCCTCGATGTTCTTGGAGATCTATTCTATGTAATTCTTTTGCGGTGTGTTTGTCGAGATCCATTGAATTGTGGGTTTATGATTAAGATTATCTATGAACATTGTTTGATCCTTCTCTGAATTCTTATATGCATGATTCGATATCTTTGCAAGTCTCTTCGAATTATCAGTTTGGTTTGGCCTACTAGATTGATCTTTCTTGCAATGGGAGAAGTGCTTAGCATTGGGTTCAATCTTGCGATGTCCTTTCCCAGTGATAGTAGGGGTAGCAAGGCACGTATTGCATTGTTGCCATCGAGGATAAAAAGATGGGGTTTATATCATATTGCTTGAGTTTATCCCTCTACATCGTGTCATCTTGCCTAATGTGTTACTCCGTTCTTATGAACTTAATACTCTAGATGCATGCTGGATAGCGGTCGATGTTTGGAGTAATAGTAGTAGATGTAGAATCGTTTCGGTCTACTTGACACGGATGCGATGCCTATGTTCATGATCAAGCCTACATATCATCATAACTATGCGCTTTTCTATCAATTGCTCGGCAGTAATTTGTTCACCCACCATAATTTATGCTATCTTGAGAGAAGCCACTAGTGAAACCTATGGCCCCGGGGTCTACTTTACATTATATTTATTTTCCCGTCAACTAGCTATTTCTGTCTTCGTTTATTTTGCAATCTTTACTTTTCAATCTATACAACAAAAATACCAAAAATATTTATCTTATTATCTTTATCAGATCTCACTTTTGTAAGTGACCGTGAAGGGATTGACAACCCCTTTATCATGTTGGTTGCGAGGTTCTTGTTTGTTTGTGCATGTACTAGGCGACTTGCGTGTAGTCTCCTACTGGATTGATACCTTGGTTCTCAAAAACTAAGGAAATACTTATGCTACTTTGCTGCATCACCCTTTCCTCTTCAAGGGAAAAAACGCATGCTCAAGAGGTAGCAACCGGACCCTTTGCAGTAGAAGCACTCGATCTCGGGCTTAGGTCCAGACTTGGGCTTATTCCCTTGATCAGCAACTTGCTTGCTATTCTTCTTGAAGTTCCCCTTCTTCCCTTCTTCCCTTATTCTTGAAGCTAGTGGTCTTGTTAACCATCAACGCTTGATGCTCCTTCTTGATTTCTACCTCCGCAGCCTTTAGCATTGCGAAGAGCTTGGGAATTGTCTTTTCCCTCCCTTGCATGTTATAGTTCATCACAAAGTCTTTATAGCTTGGTGGCAGTGATTGAAGAACTCTGTCAATGACACTATCACCAGGAAGATTAACTCCCAGCTGAGTCAAGTGGTTGTGGTACCCAGACATTCTGAGTATGTGTTCACTGACAGAACTATTCTCCTCCATTTTGCGGCTATAGAACTTGTTGGAGACTTCATATCTCTCAACACGAGTATTTGCTTGAAATATTAACTTCAACTCCTAGAACATATCATATGCTCCATGACATTCAAAACGTCTTTGAAGTCCCGATTCTAAGCCGTAAAGCATGGCACACTGAACTATCGAGTAGTCATCAGCTTTGCTCTGCCAGATGTTCATAACGTCCGGAGTTGCTCCTGCAGCGGGTCTTGCACCTAGCGGTGCTTCCAGGACGTAATTCCTCTGTGCAGCAATGGGGATAATCCTCAAGTTACGGACCCAATCTGTGTAGTTTCTACCATCATCTTTCAACTTAGCTTTCTCTAGGAATGCTTTAAAATTCAAGGGAACGATAGCACAGGCCATTGATCTACAACAACATAGATATGCAAAAACTATCAGGTACTAAATTCATGATAAATTAAAGTTCAATTAATCATATTACTTAAGAACTCCCACTTAGATAGACATCCCTCTAGTCATCTAAATGATCACGTGATCCATATCAACTAAACCATGTCCGATCATCACGTGAGATGGAGTAGTTTCAATGGTGAACATCAATATGTTGATCATATCTACTATATGAATCACGTTCAACCTTTCGGTCTCAGTGTTCCGAGGCCATATCTGCACATGCTAGGCTCGTCAAGTTTAACCCGAGTATTCTGCATGTGCAAAACTGGCTTGCACCCGTTGTATGTGAACGTGGAGCTTATCACACCCGATCATCACATGGTGTCTTGGCACGATGAACTGTAGCAATGGTGCATACTCAGGGAGAACACTTATACCTTGAAATTTAGTGAGAGATAATCTTATAATGCTACCGCCGTAGCAAAATAAGATGCATAAAGGATAAACATCACATGCAATCAAAATATGTGACATGATATGGCCATCATCATCTTGTGCCTTTGATCTCTATCTCCGAAGCACCATCATGATCTCCATCATCAATAGCTTGACACCTTGATCTCCATCGTAGAGTCGTTGTCGTATCACCAACAATTTCTTCTACAAATATTGCTACCACTTAGTGATAAATTAAAGCAATTACATGGCGATTGCATTTCATACAATAAAGCGACAACCATAAGGCTCCTACGAGTTGCCGATAACTTTTAAAAAACATGATCATCTCATACAAAAATTTATATTTCATCACGTCTTGACCATTGAGGGGGTCCTAGATTAAGGGGTCCTCGGGTGTCCGGGCTATGTGACGTGGGCCGGACTAATGGGTCATGAAGATACAAGACAGAAGACTTCCTCCCGTGTTCGGATGGGACTCTCCTTGGCATGGAAGGCAAGCTTAGCGTGCGATATGAATATTCCTTTCTCTGTAAACCGACTCTATACAACCCTAGCCCCCTCTGGTGTCTATATAAGCCGGAGGGTTTAGTCCGTAAAGGCAATCATAATCATACAGGCTAGACAATTAGGGTTTAGCCATTATGATCTCGTGGTAGATCAACTCTTGTAACCCCTATACTCATCAAACTCAATCAAGCAGGACGTAGGGTATTACCTCCATCAAGAGGGCCTGAACCTGGGTAAAATATTGTGTTCCTTGTCTCATGTTACTATCAATCCTTAGACGCACAGTTCGGGACCCCCTACCCGAGATCTGCCGGTTTTGACACTGACATTGGTGCTTTCATTGAGAGTTCCTCTGTTGCGTCGACAACAGGATTGATGGCTCGCCTTGTTATCAAGGACGGTATCACTTCCTGAGAAACCCTGTCCTCAGGCCAAAACCTCCGGCTGGGCAGCTTCCTAAGTCATCAAAAATCGTCTCCGTGTCGACTCTGAATACTCCAAACAGATGGATCCGGCGAATCTGTCGTCCTTAAATGAACTCTTGGATCGCATCGCTGCCCTGGGAGTCGCTACAGACTATGATCGGATTGGGCTTAAAACCGATTAGAGAGAAATCAAATCGTCGACGATCACCCATTAGATAGCGGTCGTGGAGGAGCAAAACAACAACAACTCTTCCCCTATACTGAAAACAAGATATGTCCAGATTTCTGAGCTCAGAGAGCCAGATACTCATCTGCGGGGTGACACTCCCGGTCCTCCGAACTAAGAATCAGGCGTTGAGCCTAAGGAATCATTGGACATCCCGGATCCTGAACTAATAAACTCATAAGTTCTTCAAACTCCGGACTCCACATTGGTTCAGGGTTCGGATTTAATGCAACACACCAACCACAAGCAATATTCGCCAAGCAATTCTGATCCCCCGGATATATGTGACCTCATGTACGTATGGCAACAGCCTCAGGAAACAGTCCATCACTTCTGGGCCAGATTCCTCCTTGTCAAGGACAAGATTAAAGATTGTCATGACGAGGACGCAATTTCAGCATTCAACAATACTTGCACAGACAAAGGAATCCTCAACGCCCTTAACCGTCGTCGCATACTACACTTCGCTGACTTGGCAACCATAGTACTGAAGTACTGTGCAATGGAAAGCGCCTGGTAAACTCGGACAGCTCATTGGGAACCACCGACCTTCACGCCACCTCCCTGGCGGGCAAAAAGGATGCACCCTAGCGGGGAACCCGACCCCGTAGGCAAGAAAATTAAACCCATTACGGGACGTGGCACCGTTCTTGAAGGATGGCTTGATAGGCCATGCAAAATACACACGACACCGGATACCAACCAACCCACAGCCTCAGAGCATGTTGGATACTCTGGCAAGTAGCCAAGAGTGGCGTGGATATCCTCACCAAAAATACCTCAGAGCCACGCTCTCCGGAAGACGACGACCTCAGAGTATTGACGGTCTTCGAGACTTTCGCTTCAAACAATTGGTTCAAGAGAGCACTCCGTGACCTCACCGAAGTCTGCCAAGTCACATCAATAAATCCCTGGAATGACACGGCAATAAATTTTAATGCCAATGACGCACCAAAATTCCGCTAAGTCCGGGCACCAGCCGCCTTGGTCCTCAACCCAATCATGGATGGCTTTCGACTCAGTAAAGTGCTCATGGACGCCGGTAGCGGATTGAACCTCATCTATGAGGACACACTCAGTAAAATGCAAATAGACAGAAGCCGCATCGAGTAAAGTGATACAACCTTTCGAGGAATCATTCCCAGTCGGGAAGCAAGATGCTTGATACGTCTCCAACGTATCTATAATTTTTGATTGTTCCATGCTATTATATATTCTGTTTTGGATGTTTAATGGGCTTTATTATACACTTTTATATTATTTTTGGGACTAACCTATTAACCCAAGGCCCAGTGCAAATTGCAGTTTTTTCCCTATTTCAGTGTTTCGCAGAAAAGGAATATCAAACGGAGTCCAAACGGAATGAAATCTTCGGGAGCGTGATTTTTGGAACAAACGTGATCCAAAGGACTTGGAGTGGACGTCAAGAAACAACCGAGGAGGCCACGAGGTAGGGGCGCGCCTACCCCCTGAGTGCGCGCTCCCCTTCGTGGGCCCCTCGTGGCTCAACCGACCTACTTCTTCCTCCTATATATACTCATATACCCTGAAAACATCCAGGAGCACCACGAAACCCTATTTCCACCGCCGCAACCTTCTGTACCCTAGAGATCCCATCTTGGGGCCTTTTCCGGAGCTCCGCCGGAGGGGGCATCGATCACGGAGGGCCTCTAACTCCATGGCCCCTCTGATGATGTGTGAGTAGTTTACTTCAGACATTCAGGTCCATAGTTATTAGCGAGATCGCTTCTTCTCTCTCTTTGGATCTCAATACAAAGTTCTCCTCGATCTTCTTGGAGATCTATTTGATGTTACTCTTTTTGTGGTGTGTTTGTCGAGATCCGATGAATTGTGGGTTTATGATCAAGTCTATCTATGAACAATATTTTATTCTTCTCTGAAATCTTTTATGTATTATTGGTTATCTTTGCAAGTCTCTTCAAATTATCAGTTTGGTTTGGCCTACTAGATTGATCTTTCTTGCAATGGGAGAAGTGCTTAGCTTTGGGTTCAATCTTTCGGTGCTCGATCCCAGTGACAGAAAGAGAAACGACACGTATTGTATTGTTGCCATCGAGGATAAAAGATGGGTTTTATATCATATTGCTTGAGTTTATCCCTCTACATCATGTCATCTTACCTAATGCATTACTTTGTTCTTATGAACATAATACTCTAGATGCATGCTGGATAGCGGTCGATGTGTGGAGTAATAGTAGTAGATGCAGGCAGGAGTCGGTCTACTTGTCACAGACATGATGCCTATATACATGATCATGCCTAGATATTCTCATAATTATTCGCTTTTCTAACAATTGCTCCAAAGTAATTTGTTCACCCACCGTAATACTTATGCTATCTTGACAGAAGCCACTAGTGAAACCTATGGCCCTCGGGTCTATTCTCCATTATATTAATTTTCTGCCAACATGCTATTTCCATTACCTTTTATTTTGCAATCTTTACCTTCAATCTTTATCATAAAAATACCAAAAATATTATCTTATCATCTCTATCAGACCTCACTCTCGTAAGTGACCGTGAAGGGATTGTGTAACGTCCCGAGACCGATGTGCCAGGTGTCCTCTAGTTATTCGCTGTTGTTGCCTTGTCTTTGCTTGCGTGTCATGCATTTCATATCATGTCATCATGTGCATTGCATCATCATGTTTTCAAAACATGCATTCGTCCGGGTTCCCCCAGTTCCTTCTGTTGTCCGTTCTGAGCCCAGCCACACTTGCACGCGCCTGTGGCACGTCCAAGATATTATTTTTATAAGTGGCCGGATAATATTCTCGGAATGGGATGAAAGTTGGCGTGTGGTCTTATTATAGTGTAGATAGACCGCCTGTCAAGTTTCATCGCATTCGGAGTTCGTATGATAGCCCAATCGTTAAACTATAGCGGCAGTATAGCCGGCCAAGCGTCGGACGTTTTCGGCCTCCGAAAACAGTCGCCAGGCCTTTCGCTCTTCTCTTTTCTTAGTCTGAGGCCTTCTTCACAGTCCACTACCATCGTCAGGCCCAACCTAATCTCTCTCGTCAGCCCGCGGTCCTCCTCGCGCGCGCCCGGAAGTTGTCCCGAACTCGACCCGGGGAGTCGTCACCGTTGGGTCCGGAACATCCCCAAACATCTACAAAATATCACCGTTTTATTTATTAGACTCCCTAGCCTATTTCGATCGGAGGCACGAAATAGCCCCTAACCAAAATCCAGTCCTATATATATAGACCAATCCCCAAGGCAGCAACCCTAAAATCTAGCCCGTTGTCCCATCGCGCCGCCGCCAGTCATCCACTCCTCTCCTTCCTCGGGATCCATCCCAATCCACCCAATCCCTCCATCGATCCAACCAGCCAACCACCCCCCTCCTGCAACCACCCCCAAGGCCGCCCCTTCCTCGCATCGATCTGGAGCTCGACGCTCTCTCTGCGCCCGAGCTCCTCCCGATCCCCATGGATGCCTTCCCCTGTCCAAGCTCTTCAACTGCGAGCCTCCCACTCGCTCCTTCCTGCAGCCGCCTGAGCCCCTGTCTAGGAGCTCCTCAGGCATCTGTGCCCCGCCGTTCGGCCACCGGTTCGAGCTGCCGGCGACCAGGCCGTCCCACTCTCCTTCCTCCCCCTCTCTCTTTTATCCATCTCCCTGCTCTTGCTCATATCTCTCTCTGTTCACGAGCACAGGAGAAGTGGAGCATCCCGCCGTCGTCCTCGGTCGTTGCCGTTCGCCGTTGTTCTTCACCGGATACTGCATCCCCGGCCACGGGTCCGGTCCTCCTCTGCCCTCTCATGAAGCCCTGATGCGCCAAGTCCCTCCTCCGGCCGGTCCTGCTGCGGCAAGTCCCGCCGGCCTCCCTGTTGCCACGCTTGCTTCGCCCTGTTGCCGCGAGTGCAGATGCCGGTGAATCCTGCAGGTCGCCGACTTGCCAAGTCCCGCGTTGCGCCGTTCTGCTCCGCTCCCGGCGGCCTCCTCCTCGCCTGCCCGTTGAAGCTCCATCCGCAGCTGCTGCCCCCGTTTCGCCAAGCGCCGCGCCCCTGCTTCGTCTTGCTGCGAGAGGAGTAGCGAGTCAGCGCTCGGCCACCCCAAGCGAGGACAGCGCCAAGTCCCGCTCGTCCGCGCCCGCATTGACCACTCCCCTCATCCTCTGCCTCCACATGGACCGAGTGGCCTCCCCTGCTCGCGTGGGTTGCGGCCTCTCCAAGGCCTCAAGGCCCGAGGTGTTGAGCGCCTCATTCCTCTTCTGTGCAGCCCAGTTTATAGATGCGGCCCGTAAATATTTTTTTCCAGTCTCTGCGAATTAAACATTATCCAGAAAACTGTAGTTTTTCAGAAAAACCCCTCAGCTTCATGCATTAAATAACTACATAACCATGCATCGGTTTAAAATGATCTAAATATGAAAAATGCTTAGAATTTTGTGTAGATTAATAATTTGCAACTTTCATGAATGTTTGACTTGTTTAAAATGTTGTTTGGTTAAATTTGCTCCTATGCCATGTTAAAATGCTTTATTTCATGACTAAATAACCGTAACTCGGAATTTAACAAACTTTATATTTAAATGGGGTAGAATTTTGCCTAGTTTAACATGGTGGCCTTACTTTGCATGCTTAACAAATCTAAAACATGGTTTAGGGCAGAATAGTTCCATGCCTTAAAATATGCACATGAGTAGTTTCCGGAATTGTTGTTTGTTATTGCCGGCCTCATTTAAACTTGACTAGATAGTTAGTTTACTTATGCTTCACCCCTTGGTATGGTTGACAACATTTAATTTTGTTGGGTACATAAACGAGATCGAACTAAATACTTGAATGTGGTGTTTCGTCAATATGCAACGGAGTTGTATGTTGAGCTCCACTTAATTTGTAGGATTGTTTGTGCATTTTGCCATGCCATGCTTCATTAAACCGGACATGCATCATACTTGATTGTGCATCATGCCATGTTTACATGGTGGTTATTTACTATGTTGTTTGCTTTCTTCCTGGTGTACTTCTTCTCGGTAATCACGTAACGTCGCGTTTGTGAGGATACCTTCGACTACGTCCGTTTGTCTTCTTCATGGACTCGTTCTTCTTCCTTGCGGGATTTCAGGCAAGATGACCATACCCTCAAAATCACTTCTATCTTTGCTTGCTAGATGCTTGCTCTTTTGCTATGCTTATGCTACGATGCCTACCACTTGCTTATCATGCCTCCCAAATTGCCATGTCAAACCTCTAACCCACCATGTCCTAGCAAACCGTTGATTGGCTATCTTACCGCTTTGCTCAGCCCCTCTTATAGCGTTGCTAGTTGCAGGTGAAGATTGGAGATCGTTCCTTGTTGGAACATTGTTTATTGTTGGGATATCACCATATTATCTGGTTTATCTTAATGCACATATATACTTGGTAAAGGGTGGAAGGCTCAGCCTTTTGCCTAGTGTTTGTTCCACTCTTGCCGCCCTAGTTTCCGTCATATCAGTGTTATGTTCTCGGATTTTGCATTCCTTACGTGGTTGGGTTATAATGGGAACCCCTTGACAGTTCGCGTTGAATAAAACTCCTCCAGCAATGCCCAACATTGGTTTTACCATTCGCAATCTAGCCTTTTCTTTCCCTTGGGTTCTGCAGACTCAAGGGTCATCTTTATTTAAACCCCCCCTGGGCCAGTGCTCCTCTGAGTGTTGGTCCGACCGAGTAGACTGCGGGGCCACCTCGGGGCAACTTGAGGGTTGGTTTTACTCGTAGGATGTCTCATCTGAGTGTGCCCTGAGAACGAGATATGTGCAGCTCCTATCAGGATTTGTCGGCACATTCGGGCGGTGTTGCTGGACTTGTTTTACCATTGTCGAGGATGTCTTGTAACCTGGATGCCGAGCCTGATCGGATTGTCTTGGGAGAAGGAATATCCTTTGTTGACCGTGAGAGCTTGTGATGGGCTAAGTTGGGACACCCTTGCAGGGATTTGAAATTTCGAAAGCCGTGCCCGCGGTTATGGCCATATGGGAATTTGTTAATGTCCGATTGTAGAAAACCTGAAGTTGACCTTAATTAAAATACATCAACCGCGTGTGTAACCGTGATGGTCTCTTCTCGGCGGAGTCCGGGAAGTGAACACGGTGTTGGAGTTATGTTTGACGTAGGTTGTTCTAGGATCACTTCTTGATCATAGTTGTTCGACCGTGCTTTTGCCTTCTCTTCTCGCTCTCATTTGCGTATGTTAGCCACCATACATGCTAGCCGCTTGCTGCAGCTCCACCTCATACCTTTCACCTTACCTATAAGCTTAAATAGTCTTGATCGCGAGGGTGTGAGATTGCTGAGTCCCCGTGACTCACAGTTACTTCCAAAACCAGCTTGCAGGTGTCATTGAACCATGCAGATGACGCAACCGAGCTCAAGGAGGAGCTTAATGAAGATCTTGTCTTTTGTGTTGTTTCATTCTAGTTGATCAGTAGTGGAGCCCAGTTGGGGTCGATCGGGGATATGTGTAGCATTTGGGGTAGTCTTCTGTTATTTTGGCTCCGTAGTCGGGCCCTGATTGTATCTGGATGATGTAATGCTTTATTCTTGTATTTGTGTGAAGTGGCGATTGTAAGCCAACTATGTATCTTTTCCCTTATTGTATTACATGGGTTGTTTGCGAAGATTACCTCACTTGCGACATTGCTTTCAATATGGTTATGCCTCTAAGTCGTGCTTCGACACGTGGGAGATATGGCCGCATCGAGGGCGTTACAAGTTGTTAATCAGAGCCTTCCCCGACCTTAGGAGCCCCTTGCTTGATCGAATAGCTGGCGTTGTTGAGTCTAGAAAAATGTTTTGAGTCATTTAGGATTATATATATCGGAGAGTTAGCACTTCTTTTTACTCCCCAGTCCCTTCATCGCTTTGGTAAGGCATCGTGACGTAGAGTTTTGACTCTTCTCTTCTCAAATTTCACTAATTTTTTTCAGGATCATGCGGGTGTCTTGGAATCGTTCCGATGGTTTTGTGACGAGAACATTGTTCTTGGTGCCTCCTGACATTTAGTGGTTGTGGCAGTGTCCCGGGGAGTTGAGCTCCGAGGTGTTGTCATCACAATTTTATCGTTGCAGTTCTGGAATAACCGAGAGTAGTTTCGCCGACATCGAAAATCTCTTTTATGCATTTGTTGGTGAGATAACCTCGACGCCACCCAGTACTGGGGCGGGAGTTCGGGAGCATTGCCATAACTCGTATAACGGATGCTTTTCGAAGGTTGAGGTAAACGATTTCCGAAGGTTTCTTGGTTATGTGTTGAAGGATGGATACAGCTGGATGTAGGATTTGTTAGTTTGGGTGAGATATTATGCTTCCTCTGTATCCCCAACACCTGATTGCATAACCGGAAAATTTCGGGAGTTTATAAGTGGGAATTCAAGTAGCTCTTAGGATTTCTTTCTGACGAATGTATGATATGAAATTGGGGTTCGACGTCTAGTGGTCCGCCTATCCACGGTTGGTTTTACAGTGGTCTCGTTGTGTCTTAAAGAGTCCTTGGCTATGTTGACTCGGGGACACTTCGTATGTCATGTGCACTGCCTTGTACATGATGGTGCTGTACGATCGAGCCCGTGTAGGCCCCACCACAAAAACTTCAGACGGAATCTCTATCATATGTTTGTTCCGGCTTATTCTGCAAGCCAATACTTTGTTTTGTTTTGAGTTGTGGTATTCGAGTTGCTTCGAAGTCAAGTGTTGATTCCATACCTTTTCTAAGCGGTGTTCTCATATTTCTATGGAATACTTATCCTTCTCGATCATCGAGTTTGTCTTTTCAATTTCTTTTCGACCGGTGTGCTTCTCTTCAAGTGGATCCGATCATTTTAACATCGCAAGATCACCTCTCAGTTTTCTCACCGGTGTTTGTTTCATCCGTCTCCAAGTTGCCTTTGTTTTTCCCGCCCACCCACCCTTTTTCTTCAAGGACTAAGAATTCTTAAAAACTATCCATCTTATTCATGTGAAGCCTCTTCTTTCTTTTCAATCAATGTTCTTACCCGGTGATTCTCATGAAGATTTTAACGAAGTTTCTAGTTCACCATTATTCATTCTTTTTCTTCTCCGGTGGAACCAAGTCAAGCTTTGTGGATTATATCCTTTTTCCACGTTTCAAATACCTTTTATTACCGGTGCACCTCTTTATCATTCACCTCTCACTATTCATTTGTTCCGGAGTGCTCAAGATATCCCGAAGATTCGTGTTTCCACTCTGCATTCGTTCAAGATCTTTCGAGGATGTTACCTCATTCAAGCCATTTATTTCAACCGGCGCAATCTATCTTCTAAATCATTCAACGGTGTTTCTTTTGAGTGGGCCCTAACCCACAGGTCTTTTCCCAGGATCTTACCTGACTCTTCTTATTTTTTTCCGGAGCTATCCTCAAATTCTTTTCTAAAGTTTGACATAAGAATGAATTGTCATCAGTCATATGTATTTTCTTCAAGATCTTTCAAATTCTTTTCGTCATTGGCTCAACCTTTTCTATTCTTCATTCCGGAGTGTCTAAATAATTCTTGGTGGTGTTTCCCGTCGTCATTCTCAGTTTTTGAAGACCAAAGAAGAGTTTCTTTTAAATATTGCCTCATTCTCTGCCATCCTCTCATAATTGTTTTCGGTTGTGAGATTTTTTCACCCATCCAGAGCAATTGAAGATTCTGTTCAATTTGATTCATCCGGAGCCCATCATTTTAGAAGACTTATTCATTCTCAGCTCTCGTTCTCCAAATCTTACCGGTGCATCGTTCAAACATTCTCTTATCAGTTAGTGATCTTTTCGTTTTCATGTATCTACATTGTCTCAAGTATCTTCGTTCATTTCACAATTCTTACCTGGTGATTAATCCCTTTACTTCGTTCAATTTTTTTACAGTTCATATGGTGGTTCGTTCAAGAGCTCTATTCGTGGGTTATCATATCAATTTATTCGTTGTTTCAACCCTTCTGGTGGTTCGTTGAAGACCTTCTCAAGTTTTGCGCTATATCTATCTTAATCCTTGCTACGAGAATAAGTTGTGTGCCAAATACATTTGTTTGTCATCAATCTAATTGGTGAAGGTTAAGCATAATATAATTCTTATTCCTGTTTCATCCATATGTTAATCTTTTCTTCCGGAGTTTGTTCATGATGATTAAATTCTTGGTTTCAAGTGCTCGTCTTTCTTTACCGGAGTTCCAAGCTCTTTTAATTATATCATCTCAAAGATCCATCTAATCATTGCAAGAATTCACCTTGTGTTTCCAACTTCTCTCTCCTTTCGTTTAATCATCCCTTTGCTTACAGGAGTTCTTCACGGAGGTTCTACATGATGGTTCTTCAAGGATTTAGTTCCTTCTTGAAGTATTCATCAAGATTCTTTTCAGAGGAGTTCAAGCATTCTTCTTCTTGCTATCCGGAGTGCAAGTCTTTCTTCCATATCATTGGAGGTGGTTTTATGTCATTCTTGATTATTTGAGTTTGTGTTTCATGCTTCCCATGTTGTCAAGAATGAGGTATCTTAAATCCATCAATCTCTTCGTTGGAGTTATCTTGTGTCATGTTTCACCTAAAGCCTTCCCTAAGGATTGTTGCTATCTATGGTGCTCATATATGACCCAATTTCTTCATTTATCCTCCCAGTGAAATAAATTTCTCGTCTCCTTGTTCATATCTATCCAATCTATTGTTACAGTTAGTGGCAGAATTTCACCTCATAATTTTGGGATGTTTTCCATAAGTCCACTACAAGCTTATTCGTTTCGTTGTTGGTTTTCCAACAACTCCGTTATATTTTTCTTGGAAGGGTGTTTTTCCAAGCTCAATTGTGGCAGAAGTTGTCATTTTCTTCTCAATTCTTTCTTTTCCAACGATCTAGCTTCTATTCTTTCTCCCGGAGGCATTGTGATGTTGTTCTTTTCAACCGTCATCTCGTTTTGTCTAAGACCTTGTTCTTTTCATGCTTATCCTTTCAACCGGAGTATTGTGTCCCTTTGCTCAAGCTTTTTCATTTTATCAGGTCTTTCATATCTTTTCAACCGAAGTGCTACCCCGAATCGGTTCTTTCTTTTTTTCCCTTTCTTAACGGAGTGCTTTCAACCTTGTTCTTCTTGGTTGCCTTCTTTCTTGCAATTTGTTCAACCTCTCAAGGCTCGTGGTTTCATTCGTTTGTCAAAAAAGCAACTTAGTTTTACCTTTTCTCTTGCTCTTCCGTTCTTCCCTCCGGTGCCATTCTAGATCTCGGGACGAGATCCTCTCGTAGTGGTGGAGTGTTGTAATGCCCCGAGACCGATGTGCCAGGTGTCCTCCAGTTATTCACTGTTGTTGCCTTGTCTTTGCTTGCGTGTCATGCATTTCATATCATGTCATCATGTGCATTGCATCATCATGTTTTCAAAACCTGCATTCGTCCGGGTTCCCCCAGTTCCTTCTGTTGTCCGTTCTGAGCCCAGCCACACTTGCACGCGCCCGCAACACGTCCAATATATTATTTTTATAAGTGGCCGGATAATGTTCTCAGAATGGGATGAAAGTTGGTGTGTGGTCTTATTATAGTGTAGATAGACCGCCTGTCAAGTTTCATCGCATTCAGAGTTCATCTGATAGCCCAATCGTTAAACTATAGCGGCAGTATAGCGGGCCAAGCGTCGGACGTTTTCAGTCTCCGAAAACAGTCACCGGGCCTTTCGCTCTTCTCTCTTCTCAGTCTGAGGTCTTCTTCACAGTCCACTACCACCGTCAGGCCCAACCTAATCTCTCTCGTCAGCCGCGGTCCTCCTCGCGCGCGCCCGGAAGTTGTCCTGAACCCGACCCGGGGAGTCATCACCATTGGGTCCGGAACATCCCCAAACATCTACAAAATATCATCGTTTTATTTATTGGACTCCCTAGCCTATTTTTTTCCGACCGTCCGATTTCGATCGGAGGCACGAAATAGCCCCTAACCAAAATCCAGTGCTATATATATAGACCAATCCCTAGACAACAACCCTAAAATCTAGCCCGTTATCCCATCGCGCCGCCGCCAGTCATCCACTCCTCTCCTTCCTCGGGATCCATCCCGATCCACCCAATCCCTCCATCGATCCAACCGGCCAACCACCCCCCTCCTGCAACCACCCCCAAGGCCGCCCCTTCCTCGCATCGATCTGGAGCCCGACGCTCTCTCTGCGCCCGAGCTCCTCCCGATCCCCATGGATGCCTTCCCCTGCCAAAGCTCCTCAACTGTGAGCCTCCCGCTCGCTCGCGCCTGCAGCATCCCGAGCCCCAGTCTAGGAGCTCCTCGGGCATCCGTGCCCCGCCGTCCGGCCACCGGTTCGAGCTGTCGGCGACCAGACCGTCCCACTCTCCGTCCTCCCCCTCTCTCTTTTATCCATCTCCCTGCTCTTGCTCATATCTCTCTCTCTCTGTTCACGAGCATAGGAGAAGTGGAGCGTCGCGCCACCATCCTCGGTCGTTGCCGTTCACAGTTGTTCTTCACCGGATACTGCATCCCCAGCCACGGGTCCAGTCCTGCTCCGCCCTCCCGTGAAGCCCTGATGCACCAAGTCCCTCCTCCAGTCGGTCCTGCTGCGGCAAGACCCGCCGGCCTCCCTGTTGCCGCGCCTGCGTCACCCTGTTGCCGCGAGTGCAGACGCAGGTGAATCCCGTAGGTCGCCTCCTTGCCAAGTCCCGCGTTGCACCGTTCTGCTCCGCTCCCGATGGCCTCCACCTCGCCTGCCCGTTGAAGCTCCATCCGCCGCTGCTGCCCCCGTTTCGCCAAGCGCCGCGCCCCTGCTTCGTCTCACTGCGGGAGGATCAACAAGTCAGCGCCCGGCCTACCCAAGCGAGGACAGCGCCAAGTCCTGCTCGCCCGCCCCCGCGTTGACCGCTCCCCTCGTCCTCTACATCCACATGGACCGAGTGGCCTCCCCTGCTCGCGTGGGCTGCGGCCTCTCCAAGGCCTCAAGGCCCGTGGTGTTGAGCGCCTCATTCCTCTTCTGTGCAGCCCAGTTTATAGATGCGGCCTGTGAATGTTTTTTTTTCCAGTCCCTACGAATTCAACATTATCCAGAAAACTGTAGTTTTTCACAAAAACCCTCAGCTTCATGCATTAAATAACTAAATAACCATGCATCGGTTTAAAATGATCTAAATATGAAAAATGCTTAGAATTTTGTGTAGATTAATAATTTGCAACTTTCATGAATGTTTGACTTGTTTAAAATTTTGTTTGGTTAAATTTGCTCCTATGCCATGTTAAAATGCTTTATTTCATAACTAAATAACCGTAACTCGGAATTTAACAAACTTTATATTTAAATGGGGTAGAATTTTGCCTAGTTTAACATGGTGGCCTTACTTTGCATGCTTAACGAATCTAAAACATGGTTTAGGGCAGAATAGTTCCATGCCTTAAAATATGCACATGAGTAGTTTCCGGAATTGTTGTTTGTTATTTCCGGCCTCATTTAAACTTGACTAGATAGTTAGTTTACTTATGCTTCACCCCTTGCTATGGTTGTAAACATTTAATTTTGTTGGGTACATAAACGAGATCGAACTAAATACTTGAATGTGGTGTTTCGTCAATATGCAACGGAGTTGTATGTTGAGCTCCACTTAATTTGTAGGATTGTTTGTGCATTTTGCCATGCCATGCTTCATTAAACCGGACATGCATCATACTTGATTGTGCATCATGCCATGTTTATGTGGTGGTTGTTTACTATGTTGTTTGCTTTCTTTTCGGTGCACTTCTTCTCGGTAATCCGGTAATGTCGCGTTTGTGAGGATTCGTTCGACTACGTCTGTTTGTCTTCTTCATGGACTCGTTCTTATTCCTTGAGGGATTTCAGGCAAGATGACCATACCCTCGAAATCACTTCTATCTTTGCTTGCTAGATGCTCGCTCTTTTGCTATGCCTATGCTACGATGCCTACCACTTGCTTATCATGCCTCCCAAATTGCCATGTCAAACCTCTAACCCACCATGTCCTAGCAAACCATTGATTGGCTATGTTACCACTTTGCTCAGCCCCTCTTATAGCGTTGCTAGTTGCAGGTGAAGATTGGAGATCGTTCCTTGTTGGAACATTGTTTATTGTTGGGATATCACCATATTATCTGGTTTATCTTAATGCACCTATATACTTGGTAAAGGGTGGAAGGCTCGGCCTTTTGCCTAGTGTTTTGTTCCACTCTTGCCGCCCTAGTTTCCGTCATATCGGTGTTATGTTCCCGGATGTTGCATTCCTTACGCGGTTGGGTTATAATGGGAACCCCTTGACAGTTCGCCTTGAATAAAACTCCTCCAGCAATGCCCAACATTGGTTTTACCATTCGCCACCTAGCCTTTTCTTTCCCTTGGGTTCTGCAGACTCAAGGGTCATCTTTATTTAAACCCCCCCTGGGCTAGTGCTCCTCTGAGTGTTGGTCCAACCCAGTAGACTGCGGGGCCACCTCGGGGCAACTTGAGGGTTGGTTTTACTCGTAGGATGTCTCATCTGAGTGTGCCCTGAGAACGAGATATGTGCAGCTCCTATCGGGATTTGTCGGCACATTCGGGCGGTGTTGCTGGACTTGTTTTACCATTGTCGAGGATGTCTTGTAACCTGGATGCCAAGCCTGATCGGATTGTCTTGGGAGAAGGAATATCCTTTGTTGACCGTGAGAGCTTGTGATGGGCTAAGTTGGGACACCCCTGCAGGGATTTGAACTTTCGAAAGCCCTGCCCGTGGTTATGGGCAGATGGGAATTTGTTAATGTCCGGTTGTAGAAAACTTGAAGTTGACCTTAATTAAAATACAACAACCGCGTGTGTAACCGTGATGGTCTCTTCTCGGCGGAGTCCGGGAAGTGAACACGGTGTTGGAGTTATGTTTGACGTAGGTTGTTCTCGGATCACTTCTTGATCATAGTTGTTCGACCATGCTTTTGCCTTCTCTTCTCGCTCTCATTTGCGTATGTTAGCCACCATACATGCTAGTCGCTTGCTGTAGCTCCACCTCATACCTTTCACCTTACCTATAAGCTTAAATAGTCTTGATCGCGAGGGTGTGAGATTGCTGAGTCCCCGTGACTCACAGTTACTTCCAAAACCAGCTTGCAGGTGCCGTTGAGCCGTGCAAATGACGCAACCGAGCTCAAGGAGGAGCTCAATGAAGATCTTGTCCTTTGTGTTGTTTCGTTCTAGTTGATCAGTGGTGGAGCCCAGTTGGGGTCGATCGGGGATATGTGTAGCATTTGGGATAGTCTTCTGTTATTTTGGCTCCGTAGTCGGGCCCTGATTGTATCTGGATGATGTAATGCTTTATTCTTGTATTTGTGTGAAGTGGAGATTGTAAGCCAACTATGTATCTTTTCCCTTATTGTATTACATGGGTTGTTTGCGAAGATTACCTCACTTGCGACATTGCTTTCAATGCGGTTATGCCTCTAAGTCATGCTTCGACACGTGGGAGATATGGTCGCATCGAGGGCGTTACAGATTGACAACCCCTTTATCGTGTTGGTTGCGAGGTTCTTATTTCTTTGTGTAGGTACGAGGGACTTGCGTGTGGCCTCCTACTGGATTGATACCTTGGTTCTCAAAAACTGAGGGAAATACTTACGCTACTTTGCTACATCACCCTTTCCTCTTCAAGGGAAAACTAACGCAGTGCTCAAGAGGTAGCAAGAAGGATTTCTGGCGCCGTTGCCGGGGAGTCTACACACAAGCCAAGACATACCAAGTACCCATCACAGACTCTTATCCCTCACATTACATTATTTGCCATTTGCCTCTCGTTTTCCTCTCCCCCACTTCATCCTCGCCGTTTTATTCTCCCTCTTTTTCCGTTCCCCTTCTCTTTTCTAGTTCGTCTCTTTTTGCTTGTTTCTTGTTTGCTTGTGTGTTGGATTGCTTGCTTGTCACGATGGCTCAAGATAATACTAAATTGTGTGATTTTTGCACTCCGCTTGCTCCTCTTACCGATGTTGAATCTTATGAAATTAATGTTGCTTTGCTGAATCTTGTCATGAAAGATCCGTTTTCCGGCCTTCCTAGTGAAGATGTTGCTACCCATCTAAACAACTTTGTTGATTTGTGCGATATGCAAAAGAAGAAAGATGTGGATAATGATATTGTTAAACTAAAGCTATTCCCATTTTCTCTTAGAGATCGCGCTAAAACTTGGTTTTCGTCTTTGCCTAAAAATAGTATTGATTCATGGAATAAGTGCAAAGATTATTTTATCTCTAAGTATTTTTCCTTCCACTAATGTCATCACTCTTAGAAACGATATTATGAATTTTAAGAAACTTGATCATGAACATGTTGCACAAGCTTGGGAGAGGATGAAATTAATGATACGTAATTGCCCTACACGTGGTTTGAATCTTTGGATGATTATACAAAAAAATTATGCCGGATTGAACTTTGCTTCTAGAAATCTTTTAGATTCAGCCGCGGGAGGCACTTTTATGGAAATCACTTTAGGAGAAGCTACTAAACTACTAGATAATATTATGGTTAATTGTAACATCCCAAAATTCTAAATTTTGGAATGTTATATTAATAAATAGATTTGATTGATTTTTTGATTGTGGTGTGGTTGCTTGTGTGAAACTGAGTGAAATTCGAAACTTTTCGAAAGTTAAATGAGAGGGAATAAAATGACTTTCCCAAAACTTTCACTTTGCTTTCTGATCTCCAAGAATTCAAATTTATGTCATCACAAAACCCTAGAGAGAAGATGACATGACTTATTCCATTTAAATAAATGAAAAGGGTTGTTGAAAAGATTTGAATTTCTTATTGAAATATTTCAAATTCAAAAACTTTAAGCAACTCAATGATTTTCATTAGAGAAGATGAAATGACTTCTTCAAAACATATGAAATATGAGTTGGAAGTTTACAAGAATCAAATTTAAAGTCCCTTTTGAAATTATTTTCAATTTGGAGCTATTGGAGTTTTATTCAAATTATTTTTCTCCAAAAATAAAATAAATGGAAAATAGGGTAAAATGATTCCCTACAATAGAAAATTGGAGACAAATAAATTTGAAATTATTTTGGTATTTTTAAAATGATTTTTATTGGATTTTATTAGAGCAGTAGCAGTGTTTGATTTATCTAAATTTTTTTGTATTTAATTTGACGTTAGAAAAATGTTCATGCTGTAGGAAATCTTTTTCTGAAATTTTTGATATATTATATGCCTATATAATTTTTTATTTATTTTGGTTTGTCTGGAAAAATATTAAAAAAAGACCTTTCCCCACGGACCGAACTGGGCCGAAGGCCCAGCCGGCCCAGGACGCCGCCGCCTACCTCGCCTGCGCGCGCTGGACTGCGTTGTCGCCGCCGTACGGCGCCCGGACTCCCCGCGCCGACCTTGCCCCTCCGCCACGCCACGCCAGCGCCTGCCCTCCCCTCCTATAAATCCAGAGCCCCGGGCCCTGCCTCTCTCTCTGATCGCGCCGCCGCCCCTCCCGCATCTCGCCCCTTCCCGCAGCAGATTGCCGCGCCGCCGCCGCTGCATTGCGTCACCGCCGTCGCCGCTCGCGCCACCTGCCGCTGCCGCTGCCTCAAGCCGCGTAGCCTCCTCGCGTCGCCTTCCGCCGCTGCCGTCGCCTCGCCTGAGCTGCCGCCCGCCTCGCCGTTGACTGCCGCCAGCCGAAGCCCATTTAACCGGTAAAAACCGCCCCGGTCCGGTTTAGTCTTTTGGTTTTCTTCGGTTTTATTTTTAAGCCGTTTTTTTCTTTTTAGTTAGGTTAATTAGTGGACGTTCACTAGTTTAGGTTCTGTTGTGAACGAATTCATTAGATTGGGTTATGTAACGAACGTTCGTTCGATAGAATTTTTCTTTTTATTTTAGTTTTCGGCCAGGGACCAATCCGTGAATATTTTATTCACAGTTCAGTCCCTGATTTTCAATCGATCACTACTTTTTACTCGTTTGTCCAAATCCAACGAAACCAACGCCTACTTCTTTGTTATGATCCCCTCTATCCAGTAATAGAACTTAAACATGTTTTTGAAAATTTAAAATTTGATTTTAAACAGATTTGAATTCAAACTTCTTTTGTTCATAACTTGAGTTTTATAACTCCGTTTGAGTTGATTCTTTTTGCAAATTAAAGCTCTTGACCTAAACTTTCTGATAAGGCATAATTCACATAATTTTGGTAATGTTAGAAATTGTTTTATGTTGCAAGAGTTATTTTCTTGGTTTTGATGTTTTCTGAATTGTCTTCTTCACTCTTTCCAATCTTTTGAGTGATTGCTTATGTGTGGTTACTATTGCTTGCTTACGATAGATTGACCGGAGTGTGACGAGTAGAACTAGCATGAGTTATGAGTGCGAATCATCTTCATCAACAGTACGGGCAAGTTCACACTTTGATCATATCCCTTTATTACCCAGTTTTTATGCATTAGTTTCAACCCTCAAACATTGCATGAGTAGGATTGATAACATTTGGGTATTGGGAAGTAGTTGATGAAGTAGGAACCTATTGTCCTGCATAAAACCTTGGGAGTTATTTCTACGTTATGCTCATACTGCTCTGCTAAGCTCGTAGACGTGGATTGGTTGAGTGATTCATGACAGATGTGAGAGTTATTATTTAATGGTCAACTTAAGGTGGCTACTTTAATACACATATGTGTGGAATGGTAGGGGCACCCTGGAGCACCCAGTGGTCTGCCCGGGCACCTGGAGAACCCAGTACTTGCCCAAGGGGATCCCGGAGGACCCATGTGATGACCCTATGGAATGCCACCCAGGCTCAAAGGGATCATAAGATTATTCATGCTAGAAACTTCCGTGTGGAGCCACAAGCTATTATGGGCTCTAGCATAGTTGAGTATGTTGCATGACCTCTTTCAGTGGTGGGCTAGCAGATGTACGGGAAAGTAGGTGTGACTGTCCACCCAGAGTAAAGAGTTATTGCTTCTGAAAGACTGTGTCTCGGTCATCCGTTTCTCAAACACCATGTAGTGCAAGAAATCCAATGGAGGAGATCGAGTCTTGTGGGGAAAAGTACGCACACCTTTGCAGAGTGTACAAACTAATCATGATTAGCCGTGTCCCCGGTTATGGACAACTTGAGTATCTGGTTCTTGAATTATCATGTTGATCTCAACATTTTATTTAATTAATTTGATTGGGTTAATGATTATTATTTTGGGATTGAGTTGGAGGAACCTTCTCAATATTTATCAACCAACTTTGTAGTTAAATAAAATATACTCCTTTGCAGTAGGGAAAAATTGGCTTTTTGCAAAAAACATTATAACCATAGAGCCTCCACCAGCCATATATGCATGTAGTGATAGTTATTATTCATCATTGCTCTATGGTGTGAATTTGCCAGTACATTCAGTGTACTGGCCCTTTGTGGCTGCAACCTCTCATGTTGTAGGATTCTTACAACGAGTAAGTGATATGTTAGGGTTACAATTTCTACACTCGACTTTGTCGTTGGTGTTGATGGGAATCCACAACCTTGTTGTTACTTCCGCTATTTGGATTGAGGTAATAATTTTACGTTACTTTATACATGTGATTTACCTCTGTTATAAATCCTCGAGTATTGTGTGTGTCAGCATACCGATCCAGGGATGACACTTAAGCACAGAGACTTGACCGTCTAAGGTCGGTTCGCTACATTAATTATTCTCAATGGCATACTAAAAGATCTACTAATAAAAAGGTGCATGCTATAGAAGAAATCAATGTTTTGAGTGGAAAGATGGATGAACTTATGAAATTGTTTGCTAATAAGAGTGTTTCTTCTGATCCTAATGATATGGCTTTGTCTACTTTGATTGAGAATAATAATGAATCTATGGATGCGAATTTTGTTGGTAGGAACAATTTTGGTAATAACGCGTATAGAGGTAATTTCAATCCTAGGTCGTTTCCTAGCAGTTCCTCCAATAATTATGGTAATTCCTACAACAATTTTTATGGAAATTATAATAAGATGCCCTCTGATTTTGAATCTAATATTAAAGAATTTATTAGTTCGCAAAAGAGTTTCAATGCTTTGATTGAAGAAAAATTGTCTAAGATTGATGAGTTGGCTAGGAACGTGGATATAATTTATCTTGATGTTGATTCTATGAAACTTAGATCTATTCCACCTAAGTATGATATCAATGAGTCTCTCAAATCTATGAGAATTTCCATTGATGAGTGCAAAGAACGAACCGCTAGGATGCGTGCTAAAAAAGATTGCTTTGTGAAAGCGTCTTCTTCTAGTTACCATGATAATAATGATGAAGATCTAAAAGTTATTGATGTGTCCCCTATTAAATCTTTGTTTTGCAATATGAATCTTGATAATAATGGGACTAGAGATGAGTCAACTTTAGTTAGAAGACGTCCCAATGATTCAGAGTTTTTAGATCTTGATGCAAAAATTGATAAAAGTGGGATGGAAGAGGTTAAAACTTTAAATAGCAATGAACCCACTATCTTGGATTTCAAGGAATTTAATTATGATAATTTTTCTTTAATAGATTGTATTTCCTTGTTGTAATCCGTGCTAAATTCTCCGCATGCTTATAGTCAAAACAAAGATTTTACTAAACATATCGTTGATGCTTTAATGCAATCTTATGAAGAAAAGCTTGAATTGGAAGTTTCTATCCCTAGAAAACTTCATGATGAGTGGGAACCTACTTTTAAAATTAAGATTAAAGATCATGAATGCTATGCTTTATGTGATCTAGGTGCTAGTGTTTCCACGATTCCTAAAACTTTGTGTGATTTGCTAGGTTTCCGTGAATTTGATGATTGTTCTTTAAACTTGCTTCTTGTGGATTCTAGCATTAAGAAACCCATGGGAAGAATTAATGATGTTCTTATTGTTGCAAATAGGAATTATGTGCCCATAGATTTCATTGTTCTTGATATAGATTGCAATCCTACATGTCTGATTATTCTTGGTTGACCATTCCTTAGAACGATTGGTGCAATTATTGATATGAAAGAAGGGAATATTAGATTCCAATTTCCGTTAAGGAAGGGCATGGAACAGTTTCGTAGAAAGAAAATTAAATTACCTTATGAATCTATTATGAGAGCCACCTATGGATTGCATACCAAAGATGATAATACCTAGATCTATCCTTGCTTTTATGCCTAGCTAGGGGCGTTAAACGATAGCGCTTGTTGGGAGGCAACCCAATTTTATTTTTGTTTCTTACTTTTCGATTCTGTTTAGTAATAAATAATTCATCTAGCCTCTGTTTATATGTGGTTTTATGCTTTTAATTAGTATTTGTGCCAATTAGAACCTTAGGGAAGACTTGCGGAAAGTCTTTGCGATCTTGCTGTAAAAAACTGAAACTTTAGCGCTCACGAGATTTGCTGCCATTTTTTACTGGAGAGTGATATTTAGTTAATTTGTTTTGCAGATTATTAATATATAAATTCCTCACGTCCAACAATTTATTTTAGAATTTTTGGTGTTCCATAAGTATTCGAAACCTACAGATTACTACAGACTATTATGTTTTTGACAGATTCTGTTTTTCGTGTGTTGTTTGCTTATTTTGATGAATCTATGGCTAGTAATAGAGTTTATGAACCATAGAAAATTTGGAATATAGTAGGTTTAAAACCAATATAAATAAAGAATGAGTTCATTACTGTAACATTCCAAATTTTCAATTTGAAATGTTATACACTAGATCATCATTGCATATCATATTTATTGCAGTTTGGTTGATCCTAGAAATTTTTCGCAACTCAAGGACCCTCGGAGAGAGTTGGGGATTTCGTTATTTTCATATTTGAGTTGTCTCAAAATTTGAAAATAGGATCATTTGATTTTATTTATTTTATCTTCAATAATTTCTATTACAAAAATATGAGAGAGGGAATAAAATGATTTTCCCAAAATAAAGAAATATTGAGGATTTAATAAAAAATCAAATAAGATTTTATTTGGTTTTATTTGCTACTTTATTTGAATTTAGGAAAAATGCGCATTTTTCAAAATTGCATTTAGGCCCCAAATAAATGTTCATCCTGTGCGGCTTGATTTTAGAAGCCGGGGAAAATTTATTTCGGGATTTTTTGGAGTCCGTTTAGTATTTCTTTTATTTGTTTTTCTGCGCGTTATTATTAAAAAAACGCGAACCGACTCTGGGCCGTACCCGAGCAGGACTCCGCCCGGGGCAGCCTTTATAAGGTGCCCGCCCGAGCCGGCCAGCCCACCAGTGCCCCAGCCCGCCTCGAGCCCCGCGCCGCGCCCTAACCCTAACCCTAGGCCGCCGCCGCCGCCGCTGCCGCGTGACGCGCCGCCCCGCGTCGCCCCACCGCCCCGCGTCGCCTCGCCGGACCCGCCCTGCCGCCCGCCGGACCCGCCGTCGAGGTAGCCGCCGTCGCCGGCGGTTTTCTTTAGAAAACCGCCCGTTTTTTTTAAAAGCCGCGGTTTTTTTAGAACGGTTTTTTTTTCTGTTTTATTCTATTTAGCGAGCGTTCGCTCGTTTGTTCATTTTAACGAACGTGTTCGTCGTTTAGATCCAGTTAACGAACGTTCGTTCATTAAACTGTTTGTCATTTTTCTTTTTCTTGGATTAAATCCACGATTTTTCTGAACGCGATTTCTGATCCGATTTTCGTTCTAGTATAACTTCTCCCTCATTTATCGGAATCAGGCGATTCAAGCGCTTGGAGTTTTGTCTCGAAACCCTCTTTCCATTTAACCAACTCAAACAAGTTTTTGCCACTGTAGAAATTGTCCTAGATCCAGAATAGTAAACGAAGTCTGTTTCTTTTGCCGGTTGTCTTTCGTTGCTTCGTTCGATTTGATTCTTTTTACCAACCGGAGTTCTTAAGTTGAAATTTCTGGTTAGATCTCTTATTTGAGTTTTACCTGTGCATTAGTTGAGTACTTATTTTATGCTTGTTTGTTTGCGATAGAGTACCCGGAGTGCGCCGCTTGTTACTTCGAATCACTAGGTTTCCCGGATCATCAGCAAGGCAAGTAACACTTTGATCATACCTTCTACTACCCAGTTTTATTGCATTAGATCAACCCTTACACATTGCATGATTAGGATCTAATTAAATTGTGGGTTTGGGAAGTAGTTGAGGTAGTACCTATTACCTGTTTATTATCAAACCTTTGGGAGTTACTTCTACGTTTGCTTATTATTGCTATGCTATGCTAGTAGACGTGGATTGGGTGAGTGATATCCATGACAGATGTGAGATTTTTAAATCAATGGTTTATGTAAGGTGGCAACTTAAATACACATCTGGGTGGATTGAGGTACCTGGGTATTCCAGGATTGCCTGTTTTCTTTTGGACCGCCACCCAGGCTCAAAGGGATCATGAGATTTTCATGCTAGAAACTTCCGTGTGCAGCCACAAGCTATTATGGGCTCTAGAATAGTTGAATAAGTCGTGCGAACTCTTACAGTGGTAGACTAGCAGATGTAGGGGATGTAGGTGGTACGGTCTACCCATCGTAAGGTGCTAGCGCTTCTGAAAGACTATGTCTCGGTCGTCCGTTTCTCAAACACCGTGTAGTGTGAGAAACCAAACGGAGGCGATCGAGTCTTGTGGGGAAAAGTGCGCAAACCTCTGCAGAGTGTATAAACTAATCATGGTTAGCCGTGTCCTCGATTATGGACATCTTGAGTATCTAGTACCTGGATTATCATGTGAATCTCAACATGTTACTATAAAATTTAATTTGATGGGTTTGTTTAATGAGGTTACTTAATTGGGATTGAGGATGCTGTCAACCATTCTCAATGTTCAACAACCACCATAATAGTTAAATAAATTTATTCCTTTGCAGTAGGGAAAATTGGCTTTACGCAAAACTGTAACCATAGAGCTTTCCACCAGCCAAATATGCATGTAGTATAGCTATTACATTCCATTACTCTCTATGTGTTACATTGCCAGCATATTCCATGTGCTGACCCGTTTTCGGGCTGCAACGTTAATGTTGCAGACTTTTCAGACGACGATTAAGGAGTTTTAGGTCGTGGTTCTATACTCAGTGATGTCGTTGGAGTTGATGGACTCACTTATCTCCCAAGCCTTCTGCTGTTATCGTTATTAGATGGCCTTAAGTCATATTTATTGTAGTAAGTTCTCTTTTGAGACACTCGATGTAATAAGTGTGTGATTGCTACTCTGTTATAAATCCTTCAAGTATTGTGTGGTGTCAGCATTACTGATCCAGGGATGACACCGGAGCACAGAGATTGGACCGTTTGAGGTCTTGTCGCTACAATTACAGTACCTTGAAGTGGTGGTTTGTTTTCTTTTACTAACGGAGCTCACGAGATTTTCTTTTAAGTTTTGTGTTGTGAAGTTTTCAAGTTTTGGGTAAAGATTTGATGGATTATGGAACAAGGAGAGGCCAGAGCCTAAGCTTGGGGATGCCCAAGGCACCCCAAGGTAAAATCCAAGGACAACCAAAATCCTCAGCTTGGGGATGCCCCGGAAGGCATCCCCTCTTTCATCTTCATCCACCGGTAACTTTACTTGGAGCTATACTTTTATTCACCACATGATATGTGTTTTGCTTGTAGCATATTGTATGATTTGAGTCTTCGGTTTTTAGTTTACCACAATCATCCTTGATGTACACACCTTTTGGGAGAGACACACATGCATTGGAATTTATTAGAATACTCTATGTGCTTCACTTATATCTTTTGAGTTGGATAATTTTTGCTCTAGTGCTTCGCTTATATCTTTTAGAGCATGGCGGTGGTTCTATTTTATAGAAATAATTGATCTCTTATACTTCACTTATATTATTTTTAGAGTCCTTTAGAACAGCATGGTAGTTTTCTTTGGTTATAAATTTTAATACTAAGAGAAGTTGGATGCTTGATAGTTGTTTTGAGATATAAAGGTGGTAATATTAGAAGTGTGGTAGTTGAGTAATTGTGAAATTGAGAAATACTTGTGTTGAAGTTTCCAAGTCCCGTAGCATGCACCTATGGTAAACGTTGTGTGACAAATTTGAAGCATGAGGTGTTCTTTGATTGCTTTCCTTATGAGTGGCGGTCGGGGATGAGCGATGGTCTTTTCCTACCAATCTATCCCCCTAGGAGCATGCGCGTAGTGCTTGGTTTTGATGACTTGTAGATTTTTGCAATAAGTATGTGAGTTCTTTATGAGTAATGTTGAGTCCACGGATTATACGCACTCTCACCCTTCCATCATTGCTAACCTCTTCGGTACCGTCCATTGCCCTTTCTCACCTTGAGAGTTGGTGCAAACTTCGCCGGTGCATCCAAACCCTGTGATATGATACGCTCTATCACACATAAGCCTCCTTATATCTTCCTCAAAACAGCCACCATACCTACCTATTATGGCATTTCCATAGCCATTCCGAGATATATTGCCATGCAACTTTCCACCGTCCCATTTATTATGACACGCACCATCATTGTCATATTTCTTTGCATGATCATGTAGTTTACATCGTATTTGTGGCAAAGCCACCATGCTTAATTTTTCATACATGTCACTCTTGATTCATCGCAATCCCGGTACACTGCCGGAGGCATTCACATAGAGTCATATTTTGTTCTAAGTATCAAGTTGTAATTCTTGAGTTGTAAGTAAATAAAAGTGTGATGATCATCATTAGAGCATTGTCCCATGTGAGGAAAGGATGATGGAGACTATGATTCCCCCACAAGACGGGATGAGACCCCGGACGAAAAAGGCCATAAAAAAGGAAAATAAGGCCCAAAAAATGAGAGAGAAAGAGAGAAGGGACAATGTTACTATCTTATTTTTCCACACCTGTGCTTCAAAGTAGCACCATGATCTTCATGATAGAGAGTCTCTTATTTTGTCACTTTCATATACTAGTGGGAATTTTTCATTATATAACTTGGCTTGTATATTCCAATGATGGGCTTCCTCAAATGCCCTAGGTATTCATGAGCAAGCAAGTTGGATGCACACCCACTTAGTTTCTTTGATGAGCTTTCATATATTTATAGCTCTAGTGCATCTGTTGCATGGCAATCCATACTCCTTGCATTGACATCAATCGGTGGGCATCTCCATAGCCCATTGATTAGCCGCGTCAATGTGAGACTTTCTCCCTTTTTGTCTTCTCACACAACCTCAATCATTCTATTCTATTCCACCCATAGTGCTATGTCCATGGCTCGCGCTCATATATTGCGTAAAAGTTGAAAGAGTTTGAAAAGGCCAAGTATGAAACAATTGCTTGGCCTGTCATCAGGGTTGTGCATGATGAGAGCATTTTGTGTGACAAAAATGAAGCATGGACAAACAATATGATTTTGTAGGGATAAGTTTTCTTTGGCTATGTTATTTTGATAAGACATAATTGCTTAGTTAGCATACTTGGAGTATTTCTATTTTTATGTCAAAAATAAACTTTTATCTTGAATCTTTCGGATCTGAACATTCATGCCACAATATAGAAAAATACATTGAAGAACATGCTAGAAAGCATTCCACATCAAAAATTCTGTTTTTATCATTTACCTACTCGAGGACGAGCATGAATTAAGCTTGGGGATGCTTGATACGTCTCCAACGTATCTATAATTTTTGATTGTTCCATGCTATTATATATTCTGTTTTGGATGTTTAATGGGCTTTATTATACACTTTTATATTATTTTTGGGACAAACCTATTAACCCAAGGCCTAGTGCAAATTGTTGTTTTTTGCCTATTTCAGTGATTTGCAGAAAAAGAATATCAAACGGAGTCCAAATGGAATGAAACCTTCGGGAGCGTGTTTTTGGAACAAACGTGATCCAGAGGACTTGGAGTGGACGTCAAGAAACAACCAAGGATGCCACGAGGCAGGGGCGCGCCCTCCCCCCTAGTGGGCCCCTCGTGGCTCAACCGACCTACTTCTTCCACCTATATATACTCATATACCCTGAAAACATCCAGGAGCACCACGAAACCCTATTTCCAGCGCCGCAACCTTATGTACCTAAGAGATCCCATCTTGGGGCCTTTTCCGGAGCTCCGCCGGAGGGGGCATCGATCACTGAGGGCCTCTACATCAACTCCATGGCCCCTCCGATGTTGTATGAGTAGTTTACTTTAGACCTTCGGGTCCATAGTTATTAGCGAGATGGCTTCTTATCTCTTGGACATCCCGGATCCCGAACTAATAAACTCATAAGTTCTTCAAACTCCGGACTCCACATTGGGTCAGGGTTCGGATTTAACGCCACCCACCAATCACAAGCAATATTCGCCAAGAAATTCCGATCCCCCGGATATACGTGACCTCATGTACGTACGGAGCAGCCTCAGGAAACAGTCTATAACTTCTGGGCCAGATTCCTCCCTGTCAAGGACAAGATTAAGGATTACCGTGACGAGGACGCGATTTTAGCATTCAACGATAATTGCACGGACAAAGGAATCCCCAACGCCCTCAACCGCCATCGCATACTACACGTCGCTGACTTGGCAACCATAGCATGGAAGTACTGGGCAATGGAAAGCGCCTGGAAAACTCAGATAGCTCGCTGGGAACCACCAGCCTTCACGCCACCTTCCTGGCGGGAAAAAAGGATGCACCCTAGAGGGGAACCCGGCCCCGTAGGCAAGAAAATTAAACCCATTACGGGACGTGGCACCGTTCTTGAAGGATGGCTTGATAGGCCATGCAAAATACACACGACACCGGATACCAACCAACCCACGGCATTAGAGCATGTTGGATACTCTGGCAAGTAGCCAAGAGTGGCGAGGATATCCTCACCAAAAATACCTCAGAGCCACGCTCTCCGGAAGACGACAGCCTCAGAGTATTGACGGTCTTCGAGACTTTCGCTTCAAACAATTGGTGCAAGAGAGCACTCCGTGACCTCGCCGAAGTCTGCCAAGTCACAACAATAAATCCCTGGAACAACACGGCAATAACTTTTAATGCCAACGACGAACCAAAATTCCGCTAAGTCTGGGCACCAGCCGCCTTGGTCCTCAACCCAATCGTGGATGGCTTTCGACTCACTAAAGTGCTCATGGACGCCGGTAGCGAATTGAACCTCATCTATGAGGACACACTCAGTAAAATGCAAATAGACAGAAGCCGCATCGAGCAAAGTGATACGACCTTCCGAGGAATCATTCCCAGTCGGGAAGCAAGATGCTTGATACGTCTCCAACGTATCTATAATTTTTTATTGTTCCAGGCTATTATATATTCTGTTTTGGATGTTTAATGGGCTTTATTATACACTTTTATATTATTTTTGGGACTAACCTATTAACCCAAGGCCCAGTGCAAATTGCTATTTTTTGCCTATTTCAGTGTTTCGCAGAAAGGGAAATGACACGTATTGTATTGTTGCCATCGAGGATAAAAATATGGGGTTTATATCATATTCCTTGAGTTTATCCCTCTACATCATGTCATCTTACCTAATGCATTACTCTGTTCTTATGAACTTAATACTCTAGATGCATGTTGGATAGCGGTCGATGTGAGGAGTAATAGTAGTAGATGCAGGCAGGAGTCGGTCTACTTGTCACGGATGTGATGCCTATATACATGATCATGCCTAGATATTCTCATAATTATTCTCTTTTCTATCAATTTCTCGCAGTAATTTGTTCACCCACCGTAATACTCATGCTATCTTGAGAGAAGCCACTAGTGAAACCTATGGCCCCCGGGTCTATTCTCCATTTTATTAATCTTCCGCCAACATGCTATTTCTATTACCTTTTATTTTGCAATCTTTACTTCCAATCTTTATCATAAAAATACCAAAAATATTATCTTATCATCTCTATCAGATCTCACTCTCGTAAGTGACCGTGATGGGATTGACAACCCCTTTATCGCGTTGGTTGTAAGGTTCTTATTTGTTTGTGTAGGTACGAGGGACTTGCGTGTGGCCTCCTACTGGATTGATACCTTGGTTCTCAAAAACTGAGGGAAATACTTACGCTACTTTGCTGCATCACCCTTTCCTCTTCAAGGGAAAACCAACATAGTGCTCAAGAGGTAGCAATGTGCGGGAAAAATTAAGCTTGACGTGGTATTCAGCACGCCAAAGAACTATCAGTCCGAAGAGATAACCTTCCAAGTGGCCCCTTTTAACAGTGGATATCACGCCCTGTTAGGGCGGGACACATTCACATGCTTTCAAGCCATACCTCATTACGGGTATATGAAGCTCAAGATGCCCGGGCCCAATGGTATTATCACTCTCGCCGGTGATCCGGACATAGCACTCTGCTACCTCTTGAGCACTGCGTTGGTTTTCCCTTGAAGAGGAAAGGGTGATGCAGGAAAGTAGCGTAAGTATTTCCCTCAGTTTTTGAGAACCGAGGTATCAATCCAGTAGGAGACTACACGCAAGTACCTCGTACCTGCACAAACAAATAAGAACCTCGCAACCAACGCGATAAAGGGGTTGTCAATCCCTTCACGGTCACTTACGAGAGTGACATCTGATAGAGATAATAATAATAAGATAAATACTTTTGGTATTTTTGTGATATATATTGGAATATAAAGATTGCAAAAATAAACGGCGACAGAAATAGCTAGTTGACGGGAGATTAATATAATGGAGAATAGACCCGGGGGCCATAGGTTTCACTAGTGGCTTCTCTCAAGATAGCATAAGTATTACGGTGGGTGAACAAATTACTGTCGAGCGATTGATAGAAAAGTGAATAATTATGAGAATATCTAGGCATGATCATGTATATAGGCATCACGTCCGCGACAAGTAGACCGAAACGATTCTGCGTCTACTACTATTACTCCACACATCGACCGCTATCCAGCATGCATCTAGACTATTAAGTTCATAAGAACAGAGTAATGCATTAGGCAAGATGACATGATGTAGAGGGATAAACTCAAGAAATATGATATAAACCCCATCTTTTTATCCTCGATGGCAACAATACAATACGTGCCTTGCTGTCACTGGGAAAGGAAACCGCAAGATTGAACCCAAAGCTAAGCACTTCTCCCATTGCAAGAAAGATCAATCTAGTAGGCCAAACCAAACTGATAATTCGAAGAGACTTGCAAAGATAACCAATCATACATAAAAGATTTCACAGAAGATTCAAATATTGTTCATAGATAAACTTGATCCTAAACCCATAATTCATCGGATCTTGAAAAACACACCGCAAAAAGAGTTACATCAAATAGATCTCCAAGAAGATCAAGGAGAACATTGTATTGAGGTCCAAAAAGAGAGAAGAAGCCATCTAACTAATAACAATGGACCCAAAGGTCTAAGGTAAACTACTCACACATCATCGGAGAGGCTATGGTGTTGATGTAGTAGCCCTCCGTGATCGATACCCCCTCAGGCGGAGCTCCGGAAAAGGCCCCAAGATGGGATCTCTTGGGTATAGAAGGTTGCGGCGGTGGAAATAGGGTTTCGTGGTGCTCCTGGATGTTTTCGGGGTATATGGATATATATATATAGGAGGAAGAAGTAGGTCGGTGGAGCCTCAAGGGGCCCACAAGGGTGGAGGGCACGCCCTGGGGGGTAGGTGCGCCCCCTGCCTCGTGGCCTCCTCGTTGGTTGCTTGACGCCACTCCAAGTCCCCTGGATCATGTTTGTTCCAAAAATAACTCTCCCGAAGGTTTCATTCCATCTGGATTCCGTTTGATATTCCTTTTCTGCAAAACATTGAAATAGGCAAAAAACAGTAATTTGCACTAGGCCTTGGGTTAGTAGGTTAGTCCCAAAAATAATATAAAAGTGTGTAAATAAGCCCATTAACATCCAAAATGGATAATATGATAGCATGGAACAATCAAAAATTATAGATACGTTGGATACGTATCAAGCATCCCCAAGCTTAATTCATGCTCATCCTCGAGTAGGTAAATGATAAAAATAGAATTTTTGATGTGGAATGCTATCTAGCATAATTCTCAATGTAATTTTCTTTATTGTGGCATGCATGTTCAATCCGAAAGATTCAAGACAAAAGTTTAATATTGACATAAAAATAATAATACTTCAAGCATACTAACTAAGCAATCACGTCTTCTCAAAATAACATGGCTAAAGAAAGTTCATCCCTACAAAATCATATAGTTTGGTCATGCTCCATTTTTGTCACACAAGAATGTTCTCATCTTGCACAACCCCGATGACAAGCCAAGCAATTGTTTCATACTTTAGTAATCTGAAACTTTTTTCAACTTTCACGCAATACATGAGCGTGAGCCATGGATATATCACTATGGGTGGAATAGAATAATATGATGGGGGTTATGTGGAGAAGACAAAAAAGGAGAAAGTCTCACATCGACTCGGCTAATCAACGGGCTAGGGAGATGCCCATCAATTGATGTCAATGCAAGGAGTAGGGATTGCCATGCAATGGATGCACTAGAGCTATAAATGTATGAAAGCTCAACAAAAGAAACTAAGTGGGTGTGCATCCAACTTGCTTGCTCACGAAGACCTAGGGCATTTGAGGAAGCCCATTGTTGGAATATACAAGCCAAGTTCTATAATGAAAAATTCCCACTAGTATATGAAAGTGACAAAACAAAGAGACTCTCTATCATAAAGATCATGGTGCTACTTTGAAGCACAAGTGTGGAAAAAAGGATAGTAGCATTGCCCCTTTTTATTTCTTTTTTTCCTTTTTTCTTTTTTTGGGACTTTCCTTTTTTCGGCCTTTCTTCTTTTTTATTTTTTATTTGGGACAATCCTCTATTAATGATGATCATCACACTTCTATTTATTTACAAATCAATGATTACAACTCAATACTAGAACAAAATATGACCCTATATGAATGCTTCCGGCGGTGTACCGGGAAATGCGATGAATCAAGAGTGACATGTATGATAAATTTTGCATGGTGGCTAATACGATGTCAACTACATGATCATGCAAAGCAATATGACAATGATGAAGCGTGTCATAAATGAAACTGTCGGATGTGGGGTTCCGGCAAACCCTTAAGGTTCGAACACTGGGGTGCGCGTGAAGTCTTTTCCTCCCACTGATCTACGCCCTAGCTCACTAAGATCTCGCGGACGAACTCGGCGAACTCGCAACACAGAAAGACACAAGATTTATACTGGTTCAGGCCACCATTGTGGTGTAATACCCTACTCCAGTGTGGTGGTGGTGGATTGCCTCTAGGGCTAATGATGAACAATACAAGGGAAGAACAGCCTCCTGAGGTTGAGGTGTTCTTGAGCTCGGTGAGCTTGTGTGTGTGAGGATAGTCTGAATCATCCGTCTCTCAATTATCCGTTCTCCCCTACTATGGTGGCTAGTCCTATTTATATTGGCCCCGATCCTCTTCCCAAATGTCGAGCGGGAAGGGAGCCAACAATGGCGGGCCAATTTGAAGGGGGATAACTAGTACAAGCTATCCTGACAAAAGTGGTCTTCGCCTGCGAAAAGCTCTGTGGTGACGCCATCTTGGGCTCCACGATGACCTTCGTCTTGCCGTCCTCCTAGTCTTGGTCTCATTGCACCAATATAGCAACCTTTGCCTGATGCCTCGGTACTCTTCTCCTGCGCTGGCCTCCTTAGCACCAAAGAGGAAACAAGGACGCTGCGCGCGCTGGCGCCCGCCTGGCGCCCGCCTGGTGTCGTGCGTCACGACTCACGTCACGAGGGTCTCGTGAGGTTTAGCCCGCCTTGATATCTCCGCTCCTCGTGAGCCTGCCTGGCTAGGCCACTCCCGAGGAGGTCTTGTGTCGTCCACCTCGCGAGGCTTGGACCCTCGCGAGGGTCTTGGATGCCTTGTTGATGAAGATGGGCCATATGGCCTGCTGGCTCAGCCACGTCGCGGGCCGCAGGCAAGCAAGTCTGGGGACCCCCGTTCCCAGAATGCCGACAGTAGCCCCCGGGCCCAAGGTGCGCTCGGGCTTGGCTTCGCGGCAAAGCCAAGGGCCAAGTTCGGAGCACCGCGGGCCCTAAAAGCCAGCGTCCTCGATCGATGCGCGGTGGATGATTGGACGTGGGCGTCTCCGCTTCCCCATGTTGCCTCGGCAACTGCTCGACTTGTCAGGTCCCTGCGACATGCAAGGAAAACCATCATTACCTGCGATCATGGGAGACGCCGGTTGGCCTTCCCTTGCTATAAATGGGGAGGGGCGGAGCCCCCGTTGCCCATCTCTTCCTTGCTTGCTTGCTCCTCCCTCCTCACTCCACTGCTGACAACAATGGTGCCCATCAGAAAGTTCTCTACTGAAGAGAATGGAAAGGCTCCCTGCGATGATCTGGGGCTTTTTCCGCCAAGAAAGAGGCTGATCCATCACTGCGATGAAGCGTCGATGCACGTGGTGTCATGGCCTTGGTGCGAGCGGCCTCCTCCAGGGTACCCGCTGCCCTTGTACGCCCAAGACGAGGGATCAGGAAGACGGAGTGATGAGTAGCGCCGCCCACGCCGCATCCAGGGCCACCGCGCCACTACGACGCACGCCGTCGCCCCTGGGGTTCACGCCATGGACTCCTCGCGCGAGTTGGTGCTGTGGGCACCGATGCCTCCAAGCTCCTGGATCTGCTTCCTGTGGTTCTTCTCCGACGTGATGCCGCCGAGGGGGCCTCTCGAGCTCTGGCTGCAGCACGCCGACTGCAGCGCTCCAGCGACCGGAGTAGAGATCGAAGCAGTCCCCACCGGCAAGATCTTCATGATGCGCAGCTGGAGCGAGATCACGCGGGTCTGCCGTGCGAGGGGCGCCCTCACGATCTACTTCGATTACGACGGTGTCTCCACGCTCTTCTTCAAGGTCTTCGATGCCGAGGGTCGCCTCCTGGAGTGCTGCTCCGGAGGGGAGCGCGAGGCTGATGCGCACCCCGCTCGCGACCACTCCAGCAGCAGCCCTTGGGAGTCCAGTAGCTCTCTTGAGCTCTATGAGACTCCGAAGACGAGTGACGACAGCTACGTGCCCCCGAGCTCTCGCCGTGCTCGAAGCAGAGCTACGGCATCCGGCCGTCACCGCCGGTGATCTGGATGGGGTTGGCGCCGGCCTCCCGTTGCCCACTGTTGATGATGGCGTCCACCACGGAAGGATGTAGATATGATTCCCCTTAGTATCGGCTTTTGTTTCCTGCAATGAATCATGAATTACCCCGTGGGGGCATGTAAGGGTCTGTAATGTCTTTTGTGCTTATCTTCCTTGTTATGAGAATTTGGTGAACACATGTCCCGTTAAGGCTCGGTCCCCCCTTTCTTTCCTCGTGATAGCTTGTTGCTCTACGCCGACAGGTCCGGTCCCCAGGCAGGCTACAACCATCGCTGGTATGCTAGGTCGCGTGCCGTGGTCAAGGCCTGGAGGTGTGCGGCCCAAGGTCCAGTAAGAGCCCCTGAGGTGCGATGCTCAGGAGGTCCCCCTTAGCGCTCAAGCAGCCATGGTAAGGCTAGAAAGGGAGTTGACGTGGCCACAACGGGGCTGCGGCAAGGCGTGACTGACCATTAGGCCCAAACATTTAGCCAATCCGAGTGCAGGACTTATCTCGCTGATCTCGTGGTGACTCCTGACGTTGCGCTAGGGTTGCGCACCTACTCATGCGGCATAGCTAGGCTGGCCCATATGAGTTTCCCTCCCCTCATGCTCTCCTTAATGCTCTATGTCCTCAGGTCCCGGCCCTTGAGCGAGCTCAGCCGCTGCTGGTATGCCAGGTTGCGATGCCGTGGTCAAGGCCAGGGGGTGAGGGCTGGAGAGCCAGTAAGAGCTCCTGAGTCGCGATGCTCAGGAGCCCCCCTTTTAACGTGCAAGCGAATTGCACGAGAGAAAAGGAGACTCGCGGTATCACCTGCTATCCTTCCCACGGGGTCCCTGTTAACAGGCACAAGAAGAAACACGGTTTGCCGTTACAGCTGTCAGCCTGCCGCTGGTTGCTCTGGATGAGGAGAAGGCACTAAGGGCCTGGTGAGGTGACGTGCGCGGGGTGTGCCGCGAGCCAGAGCTCGACCGCTCAGATTTGTCGGCATGGTAGGGACGGACCCATGCACCAGCGCCGTGCCTGTGTGGAGGCCCCGGGGGAGGCGATGATCGAGCAGGTGATAGCAGTTGGCAGGTTAAGCATGAAGAGTAGATCAGCTTGGATAAATGCAGGAAGATACATGCCGCCGGGTCCGGCCCGAGCGGCTTGGGGATGATGCAGTCCAAGGGGCACCCCAAACAAGGTAAGCTGAAGACATAAGCAAAAGGGATACATGCCGCAGGGACGGACCCACGCGGCCTGGGAATAATGCAGCCCGAGGGGCACTCCCAGCTAAACGAGCTTGGAAGATGTCACCTGGTTCTGTAGACGAAGTAGAGTTGGTGCAGCTGAAGGCGTGCGTTGAAGAAATGACTCCTCATGAGCCGCCAGAACCCTGAGCCTCGGGAGGCTCCGAGGGTTCGGGAGGTTCCCTGAAGACCATCTCCATCTCCTCCAGAACGGCGTGGTACCTGGCTTCCTAAGCCGCCAGGACACGTCGCATGTTGCGCTGATAGGCCGACGCCACGCTCGGCAAGCCAAAGGGCATACGAACGTAGCTGTGCGGCGGGCCCTCGCAGCGGTCCACACGCGAAGGCCAGAAACGTTCCTGAGATGCGGCCATGTTGAGCCCTGGGACGGTGATGCAGACATGCAGCCCAGCATCCTCGCCATGATGTGGAGTTGCGCCCCATGGGCGGCTGTCGCCGCACATGGCTCTTGCTTCTTGCAGTTCCTGGGTTGTCTTGGTGATGAACACCTGGGTGGTGGGCACTCCTTGCCCTGTGCTTTCCTGAGGGTCACGTGCCGTGAAGCATGCTTCCAAGTGGTGCCCAAGTGCCTCCCTCATGAGGTTGGCAAGGTCTGAGGCCCTCCAGAAGAGAGCCCCCGAGTCCTGCCTGAGGAGGGCGCTGGGTGCGCCTTCCTATGCGATGGAGGGAGGCGCCCCTGGAGCGGGCGCTGGTCCTGACGTGGCTTCTGCCGTGACGCCGTCCTCCCGAGGTCCTGCACGGTGCGGCTGCTTCTTCTTGGGGATGGCCTCCAGAGGGCCTTCATTTCTGCTGTCAGGGTTGTCGATTGTTGCGGCTTGAAAGGCGCACTTGAGGGAGCACACCGCATCCCTCTCTTCACACGGGACCGTGATGATTCCTTCGCTTCCTGACATCTTGAGAACGTTGTAGCCATGATGAGTGACTGCCATGAACTTCGCCAGGGCTAAATACCCGAGGATGTCATTGTACAGTAGGCGGATGTGCGCGACGTTGAAATCAATGAGCTCGGTGCGGTAGTTCTTGCGCTCCCCGAAGGTGACAGGCAGGCGGACCTGCCCTATCGACATGGTGGAGCCGTCGGTCACTCCTGAGAAAGGCTTGGTGGGCAGGAGCTGCTCATATGGCACCTGGAGGTTGTCGAACGTGTCGACGGACAAGACGTTGAGCCCTGCACCGCCGTCGATGAGGGTCTTGGTGACCTGCCCATTGTTGATGACTGGGGAACACAACATAGGGAGGGTGCCAGCGGTGGCTGCGCACTAGAGTTGATCCACCAAGTTGAAAGTGATGGCGCACTGGGACCACCTAAGCGGGCGCGTGGCCTCGAGCTTGGGGAGCGCCGTGTTCACCTCGCGAGCAAACTGCTTGAAGATGCGCTGAGAGGCTAGGGCCTGGGCACCGCCCAAAATGCAGGCGATCGCGCGCGGCTTCTGGAAGCCCCCAGCCCCCTCGTCCTGGTGGTGGTGGTGGTCGTCGTTCCTCCTTGGCAGCGGTAGCGGGGGAAGACCGGCGTTGCCCTGGGGGCGATCCTCATGAGGTGGGTCCCTCCAGGCGCCCTCACGAGGCTGGTCCTGACAGCGGTCCACATGAGGCCGGTCGCGCCACTCCTGTTGCGGGCCACGGTCGTCCTAGCGTCCGCCTCCACGTCCTCCTCCGTGGCCTTAGACCCGGTCCTTGCGCTCGGGGCGTCGACCGTAGCGTCCTTCTCGTATGGCTCTGAGCTCTTGACAGTCGCTGGTGTTGTGGGTGTTCAGGTCGTGGAAGGTGTAGAACTGTCGGCTGTTCTTGGGTGACTCGGGCTGATCTCTGCCCCGCTTGATGTCGGGCTCCGCTGCGAGCACAACTACCTCCTTGCACTTTATGTCCTTGGCCTTGGCCTTCTTCTCCTCCGCGCCCACGGCTGGCGGCTCAAGGAGAGAGAGGCGCCCCTCCTCAGCTCTTGTGCACCTGGTCGCCAAGTTGAACAGCTCCTGAGATGTGCAGAGCTCCTCGTGGATGGCGAGTTCTTCCTTCATCTTGACGTCACGGACGCCGTCGGAGAACGCGGAGATGATGGCCTCGTCCGTGACCTTGGGGATCTTGAGGCGGGTGTTGTTGAAGCGCTGGATGTACTTCTGGAGGGTCTCTCCTGGCTGCTGCCTGATGCGGCGTAGGTCACCCGCGGCCGGTGGGCGGTCGCGGGTGCCCTGGTAGTTGGCGACGAAGCGGTCGCACATCTCATCCCAGGAGGAGATCGAGCCGTGCTGCAGGTTCAGGAGCCAGGAGCAAGCTCCATCCTTGAGAGCCATGGGAAACCAGTTCTCCATGACCTTTTCGTCGTCGTTGGCCGCTTCGATGCTCAGCTCATAGAGCTACAGGAACTCTGCGGGGTCGGTGGTACCGTCGTAGCGAGGAGGCAGATCCGGCTTGAACTTGCCCGGCCAGGCGACGCTGCGCGGCTCGGGAGTGAAGGCGCGGGGCCCGCTTCGGAGGTGGAGCTTGGTCTTGACGAGGTCCACGCTGCACCGCTGCGGGCGGTGCGCGGTCTTGACGAGGTGGCGTGGGGAGCGCAGGTGCAGCTTCTCGCGGCCATTGAATTTCTTGGCAGCTTATCTCTTCACGCGCGGGCGCCGGGCGCGGCGGATCACATCGCGGAGCCGCGCGCCTTGGTGCCAAGGCAACGTCTTGGGGCTGAGGTGGTGGAGGCATGCCATGAGCCCCGTCGCCCGCGGCTGGTTGAGGGGGAGGCACAGAGTGGGACGGCGCCGGAGAGCCCCCCGCGGTGCGGACGAGCTCAACGACGTGTTCGAGCCACTCCTCGTAGAGGTCGTCGATGGGGCGGTAGAGTAGGAGCTCATTCATAGCGAGGAGCGCGGCCCGTGCCTCCATGGGAGCGCGGTACGTGTGAGACGAAGAACTGCCAAGGGTTAGCGATGGAGTGGCGGTGCGGCCGTCCTGCCGCACCGAAGGATGCAGCGAGGATGCCTCCTGCTTGTTCCCCGCCGGGCCGGTGGCAGCGTTGGTGGCGGGGGACGGAGAACGGTGATGTGGCCCGCCGATGGGAGCCGTCTGAGCGACGCGGGCGGTGAGGGCAACCTGACGTTCAGCTCGAGCACGGCGTGCATCCGCCATGGAGACGAGGGAGCGATAGAGCGACGAACTGATGGAAGGGAAGCTACGGCACACCCCTACCTGGCGCGCCAAATGTCGGATGTGGGGTTCCGGCAAACCCTTAAGGTTCGAACACTAGGGTGCGTGTGAAGTCTTTTCCTCCCATCGATCTATGCCCTAGCTCACTAAGATCTCGCGGACGAACTCGACGAACTCGCAACACAGAAAGACACAAGATTTATACTGGTTCGGGCCACCTTTGTGGTGTAATACCCTACTCCAGTGGGGTGGTGGTGGATTGCCTCTAGGGCTAATGATGAACAGTACAAGGGAAGAGCAACCTCCTAAGGTTGAGGTGTTCTTGAGCTCGGTGAGTTTGTGTGTGTGAGGATGGTCTGAATCATCCGTCTCTCAATGATCAGTTCTCCCCTACTATGGTGGCTAGTCCTATTTATATTGGCCCCGGTCCTCTTCCCAAATATCGAGCGGGAAGGGAGCCAACAATGGTGGGCCAGTTTGAAGGGGGACAACTAGTACAAGCTATCCTGACAAAAGTGGTCTTCGCCTGCGAAAAGCTCTGTGGTGACGTCGTCTTGGACTCTACGATGACCTCCGTCTTGCCGTCCTCCTGGTCTTGGTCTCGTTGCACCAATATAGCAACATTTGCCTGATGCCTCGGTACTCTTTGCTTGCGCTAGCCTCCTTAGCACCAAAGAGGAAACAAGGATGTTGCACGCGCTGGCGCCCGCCTGGTGTCGTGCGTCAGCGCTCACGTCACGAGGGTCTCGTGAGGTTTGCCCGCGTTGATATCTCCGCTCCTCGTGAGCCTGCCTGGCTAGGCCACTCCCGAGGAGGTCTTGCGTCGTCCGCCTCGTGAGGCTTGGACCCTCGCGAGGGTCTTGGATGCCTTGTTGATGAAGATGGGCAGTACGGCCTGCTGGCTTAGCCACGCCGCGGGCCGCAGGCAGGCAAGTTTGGGGACCCTCGTTCCCAGAACGCCAACAGAAACGGTGGAAAGTTGCATGGCAATATATCTCAAAATGGCTATGGAAATGCCGTAATAGGTAGGTATGGTGGCTGTTTTGAGGAAGATATAAGGAGGTTTATGTGTGACAGAGCGTATCATATCACGGGGTTTGGATGCACCAGCGAAGTTTGCACCAACTCTCGAGGTGAGAAAGGGCAATGCACGGTACCGAAGAGGCTAGCAATGATGGAAGGGTGAGAGTGCGTATAATCCATGGACTCAACATTAGTCATAAAGAACTCACATACTTATTGAAAAAATCTACAAGTCATCAAAAACCAAGCATTACGCGCATGCTCCTAGGGGGGTAGATTGGTAGGAAAAGACCATCGTTTGTCCCCGATCGCCACTCATAAGGAAGACAATCAAAGAACACCTCATGTTTCAAAATTGTTACACAACGGTTATCATACGTGCATGCTGCGGTACTTGAAATCTTCAACACAAGTATTTCTCAAATTCACAAGTACTCAACTAGCACAATCTAATATCACCACCTTTATATCTCAAAACAATTATCAAGTATCCAATTTATCATAGTATTCAGTGCACTTTCTATGATAGTTTTTATTATACCCATCTTGGATGTCTATCATATTAGGACTAATTTCATAACCAAAGCAAATTACCATGCTGTTATAAAGCACTCTCAAAATAATATAAGTGAAGCATGAGAGATCAATAATTTCTATAAAATAAAACCACCACCGAGCTCTAAAAGATTTAAGTGAAGCACTAGAGCAAAATTATCTAGCTCAAAAGATATAAGTGAAGCACATAGAGTATTCTAATAAATTCTAATTCATGTGTGTCTCTCCCAAAAGGTGTGTACAGCAAGGATGATTGTGGTAAATTAAAAAGCAAAGACTCAAGTCATACAAGATGCTCCAAGCAAAACACATATCATGTGGTGAATAAAAATATAGCCTCAAGTAAAGTTACCGATAGAAGAAGACGGAAGAGGGGATGCCTTCCGGGGCATCCCCAAGCTTAGCCTTTTTGTTGTCCTTGAATTTTACCTTGGGGTGCCTTGGGCATCCCCAAGCTTAGGCTCTTGCCACTCTTTATTCCATAATGCATTAAATCTTTACCCAAAACTTGAAAACTTCACAACACAAAACTTAAACAGAAAATCTCATGAGCTCCGTTAGTATAAGAAAACAAACCACCACTTAAGGTACTGTAATGAACTCATTATTTATTTATATTGGTGTTAAACCTACTGTATTCCAACTTCTCTATGGTTCATACCCTCTGATACTAGCCATAGATTCATCAAAATAAGCAAACAACACACGAAAAACAGAATCTGTCAAAAAAAGATCAGTCTGTGGTAATCTGTAGGTTTCGAATACTTATGTAACCCCCAAAATTCTAAAATAAATTTTTGGACGTTAGGAATTTATCTATTAATCATCTGCAAAAAGAATGAACCTAATCTCACTCTTCAGTAAAAAATGGCAGCAAATCTCGTGAGCGCTAAAGTTTCTGTTTTTTACAGCAAGATCGCAAAGACATCCCCCAAGTCTTCCCAAAGGTTCTACTTAGCATAAACACTAATTAAAAGCATAAAACCACATCTACACAGAGTCTAGATGAATTATTTATTACTAAACAGAACCAAAAAGCAAGGAAAAAAATAAAATTGGGTTGCCTCCCGACAGGTGCTATCATTTAACGCCCCTAGCTAGGCATAAAAGCAAGGATAAATCTAGGTATTATCATCTTTGGTATGCAATCCATAAGTGGCTCTCATAATAGATTCATAAGGTAATTTAATTTTATTTCTAGGAAAGTGTTCCATGACTTTCCTTAATGGAAATTGGAATCTATTATTCCCTTCTTTCATATCAATAATTGCACCAATCGTTCTAAGGAAAGGTCAACCAAGAATAATAGGACATGTAGGATTGCAACCAATATCAAGAACAATGAAATCTACAGGCACATAATTCCTATTTGAAACAATAAGAACATCATTAATTCTTCCCATAGGTTTCTCAATAGTGGAATCCGCAAGATTCAAATTTAAAGAACAATCATCAAATTCATGGAAACCTAACACATCACACAAAGTTTTTAGAATCGTGGAAACGCTAGCACCCAAATCACATAAAGCATAGCATTCATGATCTTTAATTTTAATTTTAATCGTGGGTTCCCACTCATCATAAAGTTTTCTAGGGCTGGAAACTTCCAATTCAATCTTTCCTTCATAAGATTGCATTAAAGCATCAACGGTATGTTTAGTAAAAGCTTTATTTTGATTATAAGCATGCGGAGAATTTAGTACGGATTGCAACAAGGAAATACAATGTATTAAAGAACAATTATCATAATTAAATTCCTTGAAATCCAAAATAGTGGGTTCATTGCTATCTAAAGTTTTGACCTCATCAATCCCACTTTTACCAATTTTTGCATCAAGATCTAAAAACTACGAATCATTGGAATGCCTTTTAACTAAAGTTGACTCATCTCCAGTCCCAACATTATCAAGATTCATATTGCAAAACAAATATTTAATAGGGGACACATCAATCACTTTTAGGTCTTCATCCTTATTATCGTCAAAACTAGAAGAACACGCTTTTACAAAGCAATCTTTTTTAGCATGCATCCTAGCGGTTCTTTCTTTGCACTCATCAATGGAAATTCTCATGGCTTTGAGAGACTCATTGATATCATGCTTAGGTGGAATAGATCTAAGTTTCAAAGAATCAACATCAAGAGAAATTCTATCCACGTTCCTAGCCAACTCATCAATCTTAGATAGTTTTTCTTCAATCAAAGCATTGAAACTCTTTTGCGAACTAATAAATTCTTTAATATTAGATTCAAAATCAGAGGGCATATTATTATAATTTCCATAAGAATTGTTGTAGGAGTTACCATAATTATTAGAGGAATTACTAGGAAACGGCCTAGGATTAAAATTACCTCTATACTGTTATTACCAAAATTGTTCCTACCAACAAAATTCACATCCATAGATTCATTATTATTCTCAATCAAAGTAGACAAAGGCATATCGTTAGGATCAGAAGAAACACTCTTCTTAGCAAAAAAATTCACAAGTTAATCCATCTTTCCACTCAAAACATTAATTTCTTCTATTACATGCACCTTTTTACTAGTAGATCTTTCAGTATGCCATTGAGAATAATTATCCATAATATTATCTAGGAGTTTAGTAGCTTTTCCTAAAGTGATTTCAATAAAAGTGCCTCCCGCGTCCGATTCTAAAAGATTTCTAGAAGCAAAATTCAATCCGGCATAATTTTTTTTGTATAATCATCCAAAGATTCAAACCATGTGTAGGGCAATTACGTATCATTAATTTCATCCTCTCCCAAGCTTGTGCAACATGTTCATTATCAAGTTGCTTAAAATTCATAATATCATTTCTAAGAGAGATGATCTTAGCGGGAGGAAAATACTTAGAGATAAAAGCATCTTTGCACTTATTCCAAGAATCAATACTATTTTTAGGCAAAGAAGAAAACCAAGTTTTAGCACGATCTCTAAGCGAAAACGGGGATAGCTTAAATTTAACAGTATCATTATCCACATCTTTCTTCTTTTGCATATGACACAAATCAACAAAGCTGTTTAGATGGATAGAGGCATCTTCACTAGGAAGGCTGTAAAATGGATCTTTCATGACAAGATTCAGCAAAGTAGTATTAATTTCACAAGATTCAGCATCGGTAAGAGGAGCAATCGGAGTGCTAATAAAATCATTATTGTTGGTATTAGAAAAGTCACACAATTTAGTATTATCTTGAGCCATCGTGACAAACAAACCAACACACAAGCACACAAGAGTTGAGCAAAAAAGAGGCGAACAGAAAAAGAGGGCGAATAAAATGGCAAAGGTGAAGTGGGGGAGAGGAAAACGAGAGGCAAATGGAAAATAATGTAATGCGAGGGATAAGAGTTTGTGATGGTTACTTCGTATGTCTTGACTTGTGAGTAGATCTCCCCGGCAACGGCGCTAGAAATCCTTCTAGCTACCTCTTGAGCACTGTGTTGGTTTTCCCTTGAAGAGGAAAGGGTGATGCACCAAAGTAGCATAAGTATTTCCCTCAGTTTTTGAGAACCAAGCTATCAATCCAGTAGGAGACTACACGCAAGTCCGTCGTACCTACACAAACAAATAAGAACCTCGCAACCAACGCGATAAAGGGGTTGTCAATCCCTTCACGGTCACTTACGAGAGTGACATTTGATAGAGATAATAATAAGATAAATATTTTTGGTATTTTTATGATATAGATTGGAATATAAAGATTGCAAAAATAAACGGCGACAGAAATAGCTAGTTGACGGGAGATTAATATAATGGAGAATAGACCCGGTGGCCATAGGTTTCACTAGTGGCTTCTCTCAAGATAGCATAAGTATTATGGTGGGTGAACAAATTACTGTCGAGCAATTGATAGAAAAGCGAATAATTATGAGAATATCTAGGCATGACCATGTATATAGGCATCACGTCCGCGACAAGTAGACCGAAACGATTCTGCGTCTACTACTATTACTCCACACATCGACCGCTATCCAGCATGCATCTAGAGTATTAAGTTCATAAGAACAGAGTAATGCATTAGGAAAGATGACATGATGTAGAGGGATAAACTCAAGCAATATGATATAAACCCCATCTTTTTATCCTCGATGGCAACAATACAATACGTGCCTTGCTGCCCCTGCTGTCACTGGGAAAGGACACCGCAAGATTGAACCCAAAGCTAAGCACTTCTCCCATTGCAAGAAAGATCATCTAGTAGGCCAAACCAAACTGATAATTTGAAGAGACTTGCAAAGATAACCAATCATACATAAAAGATTTCAGAGAAGAATCAAATATTGTTCATAGATAAACTTGATCATAATCCCACAATTCATCGGATCTCAACAAACACACCGCAAAAAGAGTTACATCAAATAGATCTCCAAGAAGATCGAGGAGAACATTGTATTGAGATCCAAAAAGAGAGAAGAAGGCATCTAGCTAATAACTATGGACTCGAAGGTCTGAGGTAAACTACTCACACATCATTGGAGAGGCTATGGTGTTGATGTAGAAGCCCTCCGTGATCGATACCCGCTCTGGCGGAGCTTCGAAAAGGCCCCAAGATTGGATCTCTAGGGTACAAAAGGTTGCGGCGGTGGAAATAGGGTTTCGTGGTGCTCCTGGATGTTTTCGGGGTATATGGATATGCATAGGAGGAAGAAGTAGGTCGGTGGAGCCACGAGGGGCCCACGAGGGTGGAGGGCGCGCCCAGGGGGGTAGGCGCCCCCTGCTTCATGGCCTCCTCGTTGTTTGTTTGACGTCCACTCCAAGTCCCCTAGATCACGTTTGTTCCAAAAATAACTCTCCAGAAGGTTTCATTCCGTTTGGATACCGTTTGATATTCCTTTTCTGTGAAACACTGAAATAGGCAAAAAAACAACAATTTGCACTGGGCCTTGGGTTAGTAGGTTAGTCCCAAAAATAATATAAAAGTGTATAAATAAGCCCATTAACATCCAAAATAGATAATATAATAGCATGGAACAATCAAAAATTATAGATACGTTGGAGACGTATCACACTCCGCGTTGAAAACAAAACCGCATCTCTGGCCCTCGAGGCACTATCCGAGGCCCTTGTGGCCGAAGAATTGACCGCACTATGCTCCACGGTGGACAGGGGCGACGTAATCCTCGATAAGTGCCCCAAATCCACCTCCTTCAAACCAGCAGATGAAATAGTCAAGTTTCAAGTTCACCCGACGGATCCCAAGAAGACATCTTCCATCGGGGCACAGCTGGACCCTACTGTCGACGCTGCATTACATGCGTTCTTGCGCGAGAACTGGGACATATTCACATGGCACCCTTCTGACATGCCAGGAATCCCGCGCAGGTTGGCCGAACACAGCCTCAATATATTGAAGGGATACAAGCCGGTCAAGCAAACACTGTGGCGCTTTTCCGAACCCAAACGACAAGCTATGGGGGAGGAGCTAGCCAAGTTAATTGAGGCTGGGTTCATCAAAGAAATAAAACATCCGGACTGGCTAGCAAACCTGGTGATGGTACCAAAGAAGGATAAATCCTAGCGCCTGTGTGTCGATTTCAAAGACCTCAACAAGGTCTGCCCTAAGGATCCCTCCCCCCTCCCCCGCATCGATCAGATCATTGACGCTATCGCATGACACGACTCAGTGTGTTTCCTCGACACATATTCCAGATAACATCAAATCAAAATGAAGGAATCTGGTCAAGCCGCAACAGCTTTCATTACCCCATATGGGCCTTTCTGCTTCAACACTATGCCCTTCGGGCTGAAAAACACCGGCGCCACCTACCAACGCATGATTCAAACATGCCTCGAGAAACAAATCGGCAAGACGGTCGAAGCATATGTGGATGAGATCGTCATCAAAACTAAGCACGTCGAGTCACTCATAGAAGACCTGCATCTCACATTCGACAACCTCCGTGCGTACGATATGACATCAGGCTCAATCCGGAAAAGTGTGTCTTCAGCGTCCCTGCCGGAAAACTGTTGGGCTTCATCATTTCCAATAGAGGAATTGAGGCTAACCCATCCAAAATCCGAGCTTTGTCACAATTGGCTACACCAATAGACCTTAAACAGGTCCAAAAACTAGTCGGATGCGTGGCAGCTTTAAGCCGCTTTATCTCCAGATTAGGAGAAAAAGCATTGCCACTATACCGCCTACTCCGATGCATCGACCACTTTGAGTGGACGGACGCGGCAATGGCCGGACTGGAAGAAATAAAAGCTCTTTTAGCGAGAAACCCAATCCTAGCCACGCCAAACGTCGGCGAAGCCATGTTATTATACATCTCTGCGACACACCAGGTGGTGAGTGCGGTGCTCGTCGTCGAACGAGAGGAGGAAGGACATAAATTCCCACTTCAAAAATCGGTATAATGTGTATCCACTATCCTCAGACCATGCAAATCCCAGTACCCTCATTACCAAAAGATAGCATATGCGGTCTTCATGGCCTCCCAAAAGCTACGACACTACTTCCAAGAGTGCTAGATCATGGTGGCTTCCGAAGTACCACTCAATGACATAATAAACAACTACGATGCTACAGGCCGGATTGCCAAGTGGGACATTGAGCTCTTGCCATTTGATATCACATGCGAACCACGTCTATCCATTAAATCCCAAGTATTGGCTGACTTCGTCGCCGAATGGACAGAGGCCGAACTCCCTAAAGAGTACGATACATATTCCAGCTGGGTCATGCACTTCGACGACTCCAAAATGCTAGTGGTTTAGGAGTGGGTATTGTCTTAACGTCCCCCACAGGAGACACAGTCCAGTATGTACTCCAAATATTATACACAAACTCCAATAATGCAGCCGAATATGAGGCCTTATTGCATGGTCTTCGGATGGCTGTCTCTATGGGCATACAACGCCCGGAGGTGCGTGGGGATTCAAACCTCGCAATATCACAAATAAACGGAGACTTCGACGCTAAAGATCTGAAGATGGCGGCCTATCTTAACGCCGTACTCAAAATATCAGCTCGGTTTGAGGGGCTCGAGTTTCATCATGTGGCTCGAGAAAGTAATCAAGCGGCGGATGTCCTTGCTCGCATGGGCGCCAAGTGTGACCCCGTCCTGCCTAACACCTTTTTCAAAAGGCTCTTCAAGCCATCCGTGGTGTGGCAGGATGAGAGCAGCAACACTAGTCCGGATCCGATCATACCCCAAGATTCCGAACACAATACCGATATCATCGGGGGCTCATCCACCGAAACAACACCATCGGCCCATCTAATAATGGTAGTAATTTCCCCATGGAACGAACCCTTCCTGGCCTACCTTAAGACGCGAGAGCTCCCCGAGGACCAAAATGAGGCTTGATGCATTGTTCGGCGCTCAAAAGCCTACAAGGTTCATGAAGGAGAGCTCTACAAGAAGAGTGCTACTGGAATACTTCAAAGATGTATCTCCGAAGAAGAAGGACGGCAGCTCCTGGCCGAAATCCATGCTAGTCTTGGTAGTCACCACGCCACAGCCCGGGCTCTTATAAGCAAGGCCTTCCGTACCTGTTTCTTCTGGCCGACAGCCCGAGCAGATGCACAGGACCTTGTCCAACGTTGTGTGGGATGCCAGCTTTTCGCCGATCAAAGCCATATGCCGCCTACCACCTTACAAACAATCCCCATTACTTGGCCTTTCGTGGTCTGGGGGCTTGATATGGTCGGACTCCTTAAAGGGGGAAGCCACAAGAAAAAATAGTTGCTGGTCATGGTAGATAAATTCACTAAGTGGATAGAGGCCAAGCCAGTTAAAACGGCCGAAGCCGGACCAGTGATAGACTTTATATCCAGTGTTCTACATTGTTACGGTGTCCCACACAACATCATCATCGATAACGGCTCCAATTTTACAACCTACGAAGTGAAAACATGGTGTGCTAACATGGGCATCAAGCTCGATTACGCCTCCGTCTATCACCCCCAAACAAACGGTCAATTCGAACAAGCTAATGGTCTTATCATGAGCAGCATTAAGCCTAGACTAGTACGATCTTTAAAAGAGTCATACAAACACTGTGTTGTAAGGTGGAACCCTAAGTGGAGATCTTTCATGAATTGGAGGGGGAATCCCCAAGAACAAGAAGAACACAAGAGAGAGGAAACACTCAAATTGACTAGATCCAATCACACATATGCTAGATCCAAGAACACACAAGAGTTCAAAATGATTCAAGAACAACAAAGGAAAGATACAAGGTACTAGTTCATCCCAATCCTATGAGGAGAGAGGTATTGATGATCCTATGATGGGGATCCTTCCCTAGATGGGGCCTTGGTATCCACAAGTGGATCTTCTCCCTTAGGAGGACATGATCTCCTAGAGGAGTGGGTACAAGGAGCAAAGCTAACATAATCATCTCATATACTTTGCTACCCTAACATATGGTCTAGGTACGGAATATATAGGTAGGTGGATGGAGAGGACGAAGAGGAGGCCCAACAACAGCTCACAGCCGTCCATCCTGATGGGCCCATCCGCACGGGGTAAGTTGGGCCCGTGCGCACGGGGGTCCCGTGGGCACGGTACAAGCCCGTGCGCATGGGGTGCTCCAGTGCCAGCTTTCTAAGTAGTCCGTGCGCATAGGGTCGCCTGGGAGGGGCAGAGTTGATCTTGTTTCACTCCTTCTTCCTCCTTGTGGCCTTGGGGTCCTTCTCCTTGGCCTCCGGGATGCTCCCCAACTGCTTGGTGGCGGTCGTCCTCGTACCTAGTGATGCACAATGATCCATGGTGAGGTAGCAACCAAGTCCTATGGATATTCATGTAAATCCTGAAGAGGAGCGGGTTCACCTTAAGTCCGATAGGTCCACTTGGGGTTTGATGTGCTATGAAGGTGTCCATGGAGATGATCGTGGTATGCTCTGCATCATCCCCTCCCCCTTGGGAAAGATCCGACCTAGGATCGTAAACCGTATCGCCATGTACACGGTCGGCATGGATGTACCATAGGTCGATGTCGTGGCACTCCTCAACTTGAAGGTCCATAGGTTCCATCTCCAATGTCGGTCCTCCATCCAATAGATGTATCATGTAGACAAGAAGGAAACAACGATGAAAGAATGACCCATCGAATATGCGTATGTGAGGATGGCTCAAAGGGAACGAGGTCACCTTTATGAGGATTTTGAGAATGTTGGTGTCGCGCATCATGTACTCCTTTACATGACCAAGTTGTCGCATGACGGCACCGCCTTGTGGATCCTTCAAAACAAAACAACATGACAAACACTCGGAAAAACAAATGAGGTTAGCGGAAGTGCAAAACCTATCATTTGTGTGGTAAGATACCCAACAAGTGTATGCATCATGCTCATCATAAGAAAGGACAAGGGAGCATGCCAAAGTATGGGAACATTTGATGCGAGAACAACCAAATACAATAGGCTCAAGTGAACAAGCATGCAACACAAGAAAGGTGTCAAAGTCTCCAAGATTAATAAGCATAGCATGGTTGCACTCACTACAAGTGGATATGAGAGTTGCAACTAATGGAGACAAGTGACAAAGATCAAGATATATCATGTGAGAGGCATGAACATATATGTCATCAACCCAAGAAAACGAATAATAATGGAACATGGGTGATGTGACAAAGCAAGCAATCATAGAGATCATGTCAAGCAAGCTAGTAGTGCGACGATGCGACATACTAGAGGAAACCAAGGCAATATCATGAGGCACATGATAAACATGGCAATCATGTCATGTGAGCAAACAATATGCATAGGCAATGCACATGAAATATCGCAAGCATGAACACAAAGCGATATCAAAGTATCATCATAGTGTATGGTGGAGGGCTTAGGCACGAACACAATGATCCATGGTGAGGTAGCAACCAAGTCTTATGGATATTCATGTAAATCTTAAAGAGGGGCGGGTTCACCTTAAGTCCGGTTTGTCCACTTGGGGTTTGATGTGCTATGAAGGTGTCCATGGAGATGACCGTGGGATGCTCCGCATCACACTGGGTCGAGGAGCTCGACTCTGTACTCTGGGGGCTGTGGACCATGCCCAATCGCACTACTACTGGTTACACACCATTTTTCATGGTGTACGGCGCGGAGGCTATTTTGCCCTGCGACATTATTCATGACTCACCTCAAGTGCGCATGTACGAAGAGAGAGAAGCCGAGCTAGATCGGCAGGATAGTCTAGATGCCCTGGAGGAGGAGCGCGATGTTGCAAAAGCCCGTTCCGCATTCTATCAACAACAAGCTCGCAGATACCAAATCAGAGAGGTGTGGGCCAAGACTTACAATGTTGGTGAACTCGTTCTATGCTTGCTAGAAAAGAAAAAGGACAAACTCAAACCCAAGAGGGAAGGTACCTTCATTATAGATGAAGTTCTCACTAGAGGTGTGTACCGTCTGCATGACACATCGGATAATCGCTTAGAGCCGAACCCGTGGAATGCTGCCAGACTCCGAAGATTCTACACCTAGAGCCGGACTCGTTGTTTGTTTTCTTTTTATCATCTTTTCATTTTATCTCTCTTTAAATATTTTTCTTTAGCTTTATAGCTCTTGTGCGGCTAGACCGCACACTTATGAGGTACACATCCTTAAATGTATACGCCCATAACACCTTGGGGCTTCTTTTACAGAAGCTTATTATCATTTTCCGAGCATCAAGCTCGCCACATACATGTCCTTTTCTCATATATACCTTTTCTTCGCCATGATATGCACCTTTATGAATTAAGTTTTTGCCAAGCTAGGTTGCCTGGCTCTTGTCACTACAAAAAAATACACTTCCGTGATGATACGAGTTTGTCATAGTAGGTCGCGTTTTTTGTCATGCATGTACATCCATGACGATTTTATGACAGAATCAAGATAGTCATACTTGTGCTGTCGTAGAAGTGTTCCATGACATTACCAAAATTATCATCACGGAAGTGTCCACTTCCATGACGATAAATCGCGCGTCACAGAAGTGCTTTAGTCAAGGGTGACCAACACGTGGCATCCACTGTAACGGAATGTCGTTAAGCTATCGGGTCAGATTTTGGATCCGATAACCCGTTAACAGCCCTAACCAATGGGAAATTTTCACGTGTAAAATTCTGATTGGCCGAAGGAAACACGTGTTGCCTCACCGTTGGGACAAATGCCATCCACTCATTGGACAGGAGGCACCTATGATAGGTTGACGGCCCAACAATGGCCCATTCCGGTGAAAAAGGCCGGCCCAGTAAAAATTAGCAGGCCAGCCCATATAAGGCCTACTTGTGTTAGGTCCATTTAAGCCCACGGCCCATACGAGATGTGCCAATTCGGCCCATCAACGGCCCGTTAAAGATTTGACACCATTGCAGCCCATCATCAGTTCGAGCCCATTAACAGCCTACTATATATTTGGGCTCAATATCGGCCCGATGAGATTTCGGCTTGTTAATGGCCCATTTAATGGATGGGCCAATTTTCAGGGTGTACATCTTTCAGCCTTTTAGCGACCCATTCAAATGTTGGGCTAAATTCCGGCCCGGTGTGTCTTTCAGCCTATTGACGGCCCATAAATCTGATGGGCCATTTGTAGTCGGACCTGAGTTTCGGCCTTTTAGCGGCCCATTTAAGTGTTGGGCCAATTTCTGGCCCGGTGTCACTTTCAACCTGTTGACGGCCCATAAATCAGTTGGGCCATTTGTAGTCGGACCTGAGTTTTGGCCTTTTAGCGACCCATTTAAGTGTTGGGACAATTCCCGGCCCTGTGTGCCTTTTGGCCTATTAACGGACCATAAATGAGTTGGGCCATTTGTAGTCTGACCTTAGTTTTGGCCTTTTAATGGCCCATGCCCTTCGTGGTCCAATACCAGCCCAGTTTCTCTTTTGGCCTGCTAAAGGCCCACAACACAGTTGGGCCGTTTACAATACGACCTGACTTTTGGCCTCTTAGCGGCCTATGCTCTTCATGGTCCAGTACAAGCCCGCTGTCTCTTTCGGCCTGCTAAAGGCCTACAGTATAGTTGGGCCATATGTAGCCCAAACTTAGTAACAGCCTGTTAATGACCCATGAAATAAATTGGGGCCACATGTTGCCCGCTTCGATGTCGGCCTGTTAATGACCCGGGAGGTAAGAGGGCCGACCATTAACTTTCGGCCTAGTAACGGCCCATTAACTTAATAGGCCCACTAAAGTTCGTTCATGTCTTTAGGCCAAATTAGATAATTTGAGCCCATTACGATGAGCAATTATGCACAGGACCAAAACCGATCAAACAAAGGTACGGCATACAGGGAATAACGTTGCACATCCAGCATATATTACAGGAAATTACATCCACTGGGCAATCAAAGATTTATGCCAGTGCAAATAAATGAGCAGAACCTAACCATCTACAACGTCACAATCTGCAACCTTAGCACAGATGACACCCATAAGCATGTGGGCAAGTTCTTGCTGCTTTGCTACACTGTCTCTGAAAACATTGATCAGTTGTTGTGTCGCACAACTCTACACCTCTGATTCATCAACCATTTCCATCATTGCTTCAACCATTAATTGGTCCACAAACATACATTTATTCCGTTGCATTCGAGACAGAGGATACTGAACAGATTCAGATGGTGATTTTGGTAGGCTTGTATTATTGATAGTGGAGAGTGTCTCGACCACTACATCATAACATAAATTAGGACGGGAACCAAACAGATTAATCATGAGTTATTGTCATATTACCTGGCCTAGATTTACTGGAAAGAAACAATGGGGTTGCCTTGCTGTTTTCAGAGTTTGTCTTCTTATCTTCAGCAGCCTGCACAAAATTAACACACTAACATTGCTATCATTGGCCAAGTCAGATAATAGGAAAGCAACACTGACACAATGAATGTTTGAGCAACTAGCCTACACCAAATTAACACAATATGGCACAGCTATCATTAGCCAGGTAAGGTAATACGAAAGCAACATTGACACAATGAATGAATGGGCAACCAGAGAAGCACTACAATTCAGTAATGTGCGTGATATGAGATAGTACATTCATGCAGCTCAGTATGCAAAACTACCAGGCAGTTTTCCTTACAAAAATCAACATTGGCGCCTTTAACATTTTGCTACAACTAATTTTAGATCAGTTAAGGTTAGATTCACACCGATTAACAAAATACATGCCGATGTAAAAATATAGTCATATACAACAGGCACTTACATCAGCATTGGAGCACAGAGAATTCCCGCAAGATATTTTCCTCGAATACGATCCCAATGGAGGAAGTCTTGTATCGTTTAACCTTATTTTCTAAAAAAGAGATGGGTAAGAAACATGTAGAAAATATGATCAGAATGCTATAAAATTTCATGATGCGAGGATACACACACGCTTCTTAGAATGGAGTTGACATTCTTTTGCTGGACTGGAGCGGACTAGTTCTTTGGCCACTGGAATCTGCTTATTATCAGTGGGAGTTGGGTTTCTCTGTGCTGGAGCAGTATCTATGAAAAATGGAGTTGGTTTATTATCTCCTGGCGTTTGGATCTTTTGCAAAGACCTGGTTTGTAACCCTTCAGATTCTAACATAGCCGTCTTCTCCTTGCATGCCTTATATAGAAGAATGGTGATTCCGTTATAAAACATGCTACAGCAAAGATGGAATAGGTACTGAAGAATAGAAAGGCATGACATATTGACATGTATTCCCTCCATCCGGAAATAAATGGATGGGTCTAGGCGTATTTCAGTTCTAGATACATCCAGTTTTATCCATTTCTGTGACATTTAATCCGGACGGAGGGAGTATGATGTAAGAGCTAGGGATACGACATGACAACACAGTAAAAAAATACTGAAAAACCCACTGCAGAACCAAAGTATTCAAACCCACTGATATGAGATAGTACACTCATGCAGCTCAGGATGCAAAACTACCACACAGTTTTCCTTGCAAAAATCAACATTGTGGCCTTTAATCATACATTTTGCTACAACTAAATTTAGATCAGACAAACGTTGGATTCACGCTGATTAACAAAATACATGCTGATGTAAAAATATAGTGATATACAACATGTACTTACATCTACATTGGAGCACAGAGAATTCCTGCAAGAATATTTCCTCATAAACGATACCATTGCAGAAATTCTTCTATGTGTTAAGCTTATTTTCTAAAAGAGAGATGGGTAAGAAACATGTAGAAAATATGATCAGCATGCTATAAAATTTCATGATGCAAGGATACACACACGCTTCTTAGAATTGAGTTGACATATTTTTGCTGGACTGGAGCGGACTAGTTCTTTGGCCACTGGAATCTGCTTATTATCAGTAGGAGTTGGGTTTCTCTGTGCTGGAGCAGTATCTATAAAAACTGGAGTTGGTTTATTATCTCCTGGCGTTTGGATCTTTTGCAAAGTCCTTGTTTGTAACCCTTCAGATTCTAACATAGTCATCTTCCCCTTGCATGCCTTGTATTGAAGAATGGTGCTTTAATTATAAAACATGCGACAGCAGTGAGATGGAATAGGTACTGAAGAATAGAAAGGCATGACACATTGACATGTATTCCCTCCATCCAGAAAACAATGGATGGGTCTAGGCGTATTTTAGTTCTAGATACATCCTTTTTTATCCATTTCGGCAACATGTAATCCAGACGGAGGGAGTATGGTGTAAGAGCTAGGGATACGATAGGACAACACAGCAAAAAAACACTAGTTGAATGTAAAACTGTATGCTTGCGGAATACGTACAGAAATAACTAAGGCAACATACACGTGTATGATTGGGAAAATAAGATGGCATTGCAACAGAGCACTAGAACATCACTTCAATGTAAAAAAAACAATGTATGGTAGAGAGATGAAGTACATACTGATGAATAACAATGCATAAGATATTCAGAAGCATGATGTCCAAATTAAGCAGATGGCATTGCGATAGAGTAGAATGACAGTACTTGAATTTGAAAACATGTTATCATGAATGGAATAGGTACTAAAAAATAGGAAGGCATGACATATTTACATGCATGATAAGCATGCTAAGCACATGGCATTGCAATAGAGTAGATACACTCCAGGACATTATATGCATGTTGTGCCCATATCACAGGCCAAGTTAGAGCAAGGACCTTGTGGGGTGAAGAGGATTCATCATCTTTCTGCAAGTCTTCTGAAGAACTGCCTTTACATGTTCCATCATATTGGGTATCATTGACATCAAGTTTATTGGCCTTTACATTGCTCCGTGAGGTTCTTGTGGATATATCAGTGTGTGCAATTATATCTGACATGCATGGAAGACAACTAGTAGTTAGATTTATGTAATGAGTGCATGTAGGAGATGACATAAATAGTAGGACTGGGGTTAACTAGCAGCAACAGGTCTCATAAACTAAAGGGAGAACACAAATGAAAACTACATAATATGTATCGTTTGTACTCAAGATTAACTAGATGGCACACAAAAGTATTAAAGAACAACATATGTAATACTAGAAGTGGTATAATACTATAATCACCAGCCTGTGGGATAGCATTGGCTGATGGATGATAACTATGGAACAACGTTACCTAAAGAACAAGTATCTTAGCTGAACTATGGAACAACGTTAACTCCTGGACCTGCCTACTTCACCATGCCGCCAGATAGGTCGCACCCTATGGTCCAGCTGCCGAGTCGGTGAGGCCGGCATGGTTGCGGTGGTGACCGGCGGCAGGGAAAGAGCGATGTCGCGACGGTCAACGGCTACGCGGAAGCAGCGCCAGGACTCTGGACGGATCCGAAGTTGGAGCCGCTTCGGCACCGTGAACAATGGCGGGGGTGAATTGGCTCCAGTACGGTTCACGCAGTCGTCGTTGAGGCAGTACCAGCAGCACGGACTAAGAGGCACACGGCCCAGTGCACGACGACAAATGGACAGCGTCTCCGGCATTAGGGAGGAGGGCGGTTGTGAAATTGGTGCGGTGGGGGCGCCATGGAGGTGGGGCTGAGGTTTCGCGGCTCGGGAGAAGGGAGCTTCCCGGGGAGAAGGTGATTTGGCGCCCACGAGGTAT